>NW_026575046.1:55820000-56326056 GCF_905146905.1 Nyctereutes procyonoides
CTGCATTCATCTTCACATGCATTCTCCCCTTCTGTGTGCTTCTGTGTTCAAGTTTCTCCTTTTTATAAGGACACCCAGTGATGTGGATTAGGGCCTGCCCTATTCCAGTATGACCTCCTCTTGAGTAATTACGTTTGCAAAGACCCCATTTCCACATAAGGAACTGAAATAGGATTAAGATCCCAATATATGGGGACTTCAGTGGCTGAGCATCTGTCTGCCTTTGGCTCAGGGCGTGATCCTGGGGTTCTGGAATTGAGTCCCACATCGGGCTCCCCAGAGGGAGCCTGCTTCTCCCTTTGCCTGAGTCTCTGCCCCTCTCTCTGTCTCTTGTGAATAAATAAATAAAATCTTAGAGACCTCAGCATATGAATTATTGGGGAGGGGGAGTCAGAGCTCCATCCAAAACAGTATAGATAAGGCTTAAGTAGAACAAAGAAATTGTGTTTTTTAAAAGATGTATAGTCAAAATGCATGTATGTATATTTAAAGATGGGATAATAAGAGCATATTGGTATGTTTGACCCAGTAGAAAGGGGAAGAATTGGTGGGTCAGGAAAGAGAGGGACACCATTGCTTGAGAGATGTTTTTTTTGTAGGGTAAGAGGGCATCTGATCCATGGCCTAAGCAAAACATGAGTCTTGAGAGATAAGCGAGAGCACCATATCCATGGTAACAACAGGGAAGGCGGCTGTATGGGCATAGAGGTGGCAGGCTGGCAAACATGGCAGTGGGATGGTATGTTTTGTCGGTGGATGGAAGCAAGAGCATCAGCTGATAGGAGGTGGAGGAGGAAGAGGTGGCGGTGGATGGTTGCCAAAGGAGAAGAGGGTGTGAAATGGAGATAAATACAGTGGGGTTGCTGGGGCACACTAAGGGCTCATTTTAGATTTGTGGCTGTGAATTTAAGGTGCAATTAATCAGCATGCTATGTGCTTGTCTCCAGCCGTGGTTAACTCTGTGGGTGCAGTTACAGGGTAGGCAGAGATTTGGACTTAAATGGTTTTATTTTTATCCATTGAATATCAGAGTGAGTGAGGGAAAGGAGTTGAGAACGCTTGCAAGTGAGTGAATATAGAATGGACCATTGAATCCAAGCTGGGTGAGAGTGGAAGTAAGGATGTAACGGTGTTAGGGATGGTGACTCTGGGGCCAGATCAGTGGGTTGAGGGGTGGGTGTTTAAATGATTCTGGGAGTTCTGGAATTCTAGGATCTGCTTCCCCACCCCTTTCCCACTTATTCAGACTCCTTTTCTACCATTTCTCCTCGTCAGCCCCCTTGAGACCCCCAGTCTACACACGATTCCTCAAACAACCCAGATAAACTCCCGTCTTGGGTCCTTTGCATTTCCTGCTACCTCTCTGAAGAACACTCTTAGATCATCTGCAAGAAGATCTCACTCAAATACTGTGAGATCCCTCAATATTTAAAAAAAAAAAAAACTCCTCAAATATTCCCTAATCTCTTTTCTGACTTATTTTTCTTTATCATTAAATTTGAGTCCTAATTGGCATACAACTGCCTTTTTTTTTTCCTGGTAACCCTTATCACAAGCTAAATACCATATGTTTCCTTTGATTTATGCTCTCCTATCAATCCTATGTGAGTTCCCATGAATGCAGGGATTCTTGTTCTTTTTGATCTGTTCTGTGTGGGCAACATCTTGAACAGTGCCCAGGATGTATTAATTGAGTGAATGAACGAAATACAGTGGATGATGAACAGAAGGCAAGGCTTGAAACCACTTGGAGAGGAAGAAGAGTAATGGGCGATGCATGACCTAGTCCTAGAGGATGGCATTGACAGTAGAAGTAGGTGGTAAAGAACAAAGTAATTGGAGAAAAGGAGGTTGAGGAACCTGGGAGGATTTCTCCCAAGAATTTCAAAATCACTGGAGATCATGGTAGATTGCTAGAGTGACAAAAAGGAGACAAAATCCAGGAGTGATGAGGCCTATTGATGACCGGTAGGAGGGAATGATGGGTTTTCTCATGGTGTAGGTTTTAAGACTGGAGGTTTTTAAGAGAACAGAAAGGGAAATTGGTGGAGAAACTGCAACAAAGAGCTACGAGGATAACCTGCCTCACTGCTGGGCTCAGTGGTTGCGAAAAATACTCCGCATTTGGGAGTGTTGCACAGAAATCCACGTTCTCAGGGAAAACCAACTTTCTGTAAAACAGAAGAATAAAAGAAACTCTTAATAAAGATTGTGGGCATTTTACCAATGACACATTGTAATATCGTAACTTACAGAGGAAAAGGTTTAGGGGTTGGGGTTAAATTAGGGATAAACAGTCTTGTGAAGGGGAGGGTCTGGGCGATGAGTCAGTCTCTCTGTGGAGATATCCAGAGAAATGGCAAAAGGGATCAGCCTTGGTGGTGGAGCTCCAAGGGGTTTTGGAAGGCTGGGGGCAGGGAAGGGGAGGGGGTGGGATCTGGCTGGGATGGCTGAGGTGCTGCGATTTTCTCTTCCCCGTAATGGTAGTGGGGAAGCTGAAGAGGAGTGGTCTTTACCTGAGCATGTAGGACTAGAATATTTTTCCCTTTTGTACTGGTTTTCCAGGGATGCCATAACAAAGTGCTGCAGATGCGTAGTGTAAGGAAGAAAAATGTATCTTCTCACAGTCTGTCAGCTGGAATCCAAGGTGTTGGCAGGGTTGATTTCTCCAGAGACCTCTCCCCTTGTCTCGCAGAGGCGGCCTTCTCCCTATGAGAACGTCCTCTCTTGTTTTGTGCATGTCTGTCTTCCTAATCTCTTCTAAGGATGCCCTACTGGATTAGGGGCCACCCACATGACCTTATTGTATCCTAGTTACCCCATTAAAGGCTCGATCTCCAAATACAGTCACGTTCTGGGCTACTGGGGTTCAGGGCTTCGGTACTTAATGGGGAATGAATTTGGGGGAAACTGTTCAGCCCCAAATACCTTTTCATACCGGAATACACAGCATTCTAAGGGAACTATTTCGAGGTCATTACTATTATCCCTTACTACAGATGAAGAAACTGAGCTCTAGAAATATTTGTTAGCTTGGTCAAGGCCCAGGGCATTCTGGACTCCCAAAAGCATCAGGCCGTTCTGTCCAGACTTACAGTAGTTGCTGAACTATAGTGGAGTTAATGAAGAACTCAAAACCAATGATTTTTTATTCCAAATAATTTCTTTTTTAAATTAAAAAAAATGATAAAGCACAAGCAGAGGGAGTGGCAGGCAGAGAGAAAGAAGCAGGCTTCCTGCTAGGCAGGGAGCTCGACTCAGGGCTCGATCCTGGAACCCTGGGATCATGATCTGAGCCAAAGACAGGTGCTTAACCGACTGAGTTACCCAGGCAGCCCTTCCAAATCCTTTCTATTGCCAAAAAAATGCTCTGGAAAAAAATTTACTAAGAGAAGATTTAGGACTCCCAACACTTATAGATTATTGATACTTTTTCCAATTTTTTTTTAAACTCCTTCCCAACATGAATATTCTTTTTACAGAAGAGGATATCTGGGTTGAGCGAAGTATACTGAATGTCACAGAGCTAGGGGTAGGGTAGGTAGGGCTGGTCATTTAAAATCTGTACAGTGTCCAGTGGACCAGCCAGTGTTACCTGTATATGTTGTTTGCTCCGAGTGGCTGTGTTCAGACTGCAGGTAGCACAGAGAGGCCCTGTGAATATCAAGACTATTCAAGATGGTGATTGGTTAATTCATTTCCAAGACAGAATGTCTGAACAGACATGGGAATAAATGCATAGCTTTGCCAACATGACCTTGAAGGAAATGGCACTCACTTGGCTCTTTTCAACATTTTCTGTGTTAAAAGAAAAACATTTTTGTGGCTTCGGTTCATATGCTTCTATTTATGTTACAGTGAGCAGATCACTGTTTTGAAAGGTCAGTCCTTTCAAAAGCCTTCCATTACCACTCAGCAATTAGTTCAGTGCTTTATACGTGCAAAATAAAATGCTACTTCTTTAAAAAGACCATTTTTTTTTTTTGGTATGAGGTGTTTTCCATTTGGTTTCCTCTAAAGACCTTCTCATAGTCGATTTTATTGGACTCCAGAAACCCTTCTTCCCCAAATCCTCCAATTTTTAAGCTCAGAAGCTGGCAGGCCTTGGAGAAGTCTTGCCATACTGGTGAATCACATAAGGACAGATTTATTGGCTTTTTTTTTTTTTTTTATCTCCAAGGGGAACAAAGGGAAGTGAGTGTTTGGTGATTTGTTATGGTCCTGACTCTAAATGTAGTTTCTGACTTCAGTGTTCTCGTCTTTAGTTGACTGCACCTTTAGCGCTCAGCACTCCTCCAGTGAGATGTTGAACTCCGGTAGTTGTCTGTCTGTCAGAGCAGAGGTCTGCTCCTGGAGGCTACACTGGAGCCCAGGCCCGTCCAGGAGATCTTTCTGCAGAGGCCCTGCTAAGGGGGATTCTCTTCTACATGCAGCAGTGTCCATGCATCTGGTCCCTCGGACAGCAGAAATCTTGCTTACCTTGCACTCTGCTACCTACCTCATCTTTGAGGCTGTGCATCACTAGCGAGAACTGGGTCCCCTCGGTGATGCAGGAGGCTGTGGAGCTCAGCATAGGCGCTGGGCTCCAGCAGATGGCCATTCAGCTCTTGGCCCAAACTTCTAGCTTCCTGGACTCTGTCCCCATTGGAACATTTTATCTGCTGCCTTTTCAAAACTCTGAGGCAGCCCTCATGCACAGTTCAGTGTGTCCACTTAGAATGTACATTTGATTTTTGACAGATGTACGAACTCATGAAACCGCTAGGACAATGAACCTACAGAATATTTTCATTGCTCCCCACCCACCAAATTTCCCTATACCACTTTGTAATAAATCACCCTCCACCTCTAGTCCCTGCAACTACTGACCTGTTTGTTGTTATAGATTAAGTGGCATTCTCTAGAAATTTATATAAATAGGATCCAGTAGGTATTCTTTTGTGGCTGACCTTGTTTCCCCCATTCAGTAAACTTAAATCTCAAAATCAATTATATATAATCTTTTTTATTTCTTGTTCCTTTGTTCTTCCTTTCCTCTTTGGATTATCTAAATGTTTTTCAGAATTCTGAATTTATCTATTGGCTTTTAAACACTTTGAATTTTTAGGGGTTTCTAGGGATAAGACTATATATCTGGATTAATCAGCAATGCATTGCCTCTCTGTCCCAGATCCACCCCGTCCTTCCATACCTGCTCTCCCCTTAATAATACTGGTGCTGAAATCTGAACATGGGCCTCCTTTGCCAGCTGGTGTAATGCTAAACTTTGTTGACCGAGGGCACTGGAGGGCTGCAGGTGAATGGCTGAGGAGTGGCAGCTTTTCTTGGTTCTTGGGTGCTTTTCCCTCTTATGCCATAACTGCCAGTGTGTCAGTACATGGAAGGTCCAGGGGGTGCTCCCTCTCCAGAGAGGTCCTGCCACCCAGGGGGCCTCTTCCTGCTGACTTAGCTCAGGCCCCAACCCCAGCCTGCATATCCCCTCTTGTGAGTTTCTAGGCCACCGAGCAGGCTGTTCAAAGACCAGCTCTGTCTCAGTTTGGCAAAGTCCTTTGCCCCTGGAAGGCTTTGTGTTCCTGTGGTAGCCACCACCTCTCCAGTGAGGCCTTAACCTCAGCCTTGGGAATGAGATAGGTCTCTTCCAAATTATTTGTTCTTGCCTTCTGTGATCTATCAGCTCCAGAGGTGGGAGCTGTGTCCTATATTTGCTTTTCTTAGAGTCTACATTTACTCTTTTAAGTAGATAACTCTTACTAATTAACTTTTTCCATTAAATCTGTTCAAATAGTTGGCATAGTTTGTCTCTAGACTGGATCCTGATTGATACAATATCCTTACTTAGAATTACTACTGTAGCATTTACTAGAAACTAATATAGAAACCCTGCAACCAGAGGCATCTACTTACCAGCATCCCTCCTTTGTAACTGTCATGTGTATCGCTTCTACCTACCTTATAAACACAACAAGGCAATGTCCTATTGAAGAGAAATCATGAGGAAAAGTTTTTTTTAGTTATTTATTTAGACTTTTTTTCCACAAAAATCTTCATTTCCCCTGGCATCCTTTCTCTTACACCTGAATAACTTCATCGAGCATTTCTTAGAGGGTAGGTGTGCTTGTGTCAGAGTACCTAAGTTCAGTGTTATCTGTACATGTTTTCACATTGCTTTCATTATCGAGGGATATTTTTGTTGGTTACAGAACTCCAGGTGGACTTGGTGTTCTGACCTCCATGGTTTTGATAAGTTCTTCAAATGACTACAAATTTCTTATCTCTTGACATGTGATATGTTTTCTCCAGTTTTTTTTTTTAAGATTTATTCATGAGAGAGACACAGAGGCAGAGACACAGGCAGAGGGAGAAGCAGGCTCCCTGTAGGAGCCTGATGTGGGACTCGATCCTGTGACCCCAGGGTCATGCCCTGAGCCAAAGGCAGATGCTCAACAGAGACACCCATGTGCCCATCTTCAGAGTTTTTATTTTTAATCTGTGATTTAAATTAAATCTGTGATTTATATTTAATCTGTTGAGCCAAAGGCAGATGCTCAACAGAGACACCCATGTGCCCATCTTCAGAGTTTTTATTTTTAATCTGTGATTTTTTTAGTTTTACTGTAATGTGCCTTTGTCATCTGGAGTTGGCTGAGCAAGCTTCAAAGCAAGCTTGGGTCCCAGTCCTCTCCACGTTATGGTGGGACAAAAATGTCAGGAATGCCAGCTGGAGGTGATATTGGCCATTATTTCTTTATTCCCCCCTCCAATCCCTTTCTCTAGAAGTATTCTATTTGAAACTTTCCCATATATCACTAGGCTCTTTTAATTTTTTTCTTAATTTTCTCTTCAAATTGTAAATTTTTTCCTTTTCTCTTCCTTTCCCCCTTGCCCCATCCTTCCTCCCTTCATCATATTCATGATATTAAGCCAATCCAGTGGATTTTTAATTTTTAGCACCAATGGATTTTTAATCTTTAGCATTTTTCATTTTTAAAGTTTTCACTTTCACTTAGTATTCTAAGATTTCTTTCATTGTATTTTCCTTTACCCCTTTGAGCATAGTTATAATAGCTGGACTGCAGCCCAAATCTACTTACCTTCCACCTGCATTTTTGAGTTGGAAATGTTTGTAGCCTGTCCTGCCATTTGTGATTCAGGAGTTGGCCAGAGACTAGGGTAGTTTACAAAGCATTGGGTTCCCCTGCTTTTGTTCTCTTCTTCTAGGAGTAACAATCCCCTTTCCCCTCTGCCCCTACTCTCTCCCCAGTGACAGCGCTGGGCTCTCTTCCCCTCTGGACAGAGACATGACCAGCCTCTCTCAGAAGCAACTCCCTGCCATGTCATGACCACAGCCACAAAGATGGGGAACGTGTGGTGCCATTTGTTTCTTCCAAATTCCAGCTCCCCTGCAAATTCATTTTGTTCATTCCACAGAGGATTTGGGCAGTGTTTTAGTTCTGTGCTCAGAATTTGTTAGTTGTTTTCAGGAGGATTGGTCAGGACATTATCTCGCCTGACAAATAGGACTCCTTACCCACTGTTTCCATTATCTGGGTTGTAGATCTGAATCCTCAGCCATAAACCTTGATATGGAGGATCTATAATTTAACTTTATTTGTATTTGGAGCCCCCGACCTCAGATCGTTTAGGTTTGTTTCTCCTCCTCGGCTTGTTTCCCAGTTCCAGGGTCCTATGACATGGCACAGTCATGGGTTAGATGGGTCTCTATGCAGCTATTGTCTTTGTGTACATGTATGGCCCCCATCATATCACTGTGCTCCCTGCTCCTCCTAACCACACATGTGAGGCTATATTTGTTCCCAGGCACTTGGACAAACAAGTGGCCATTTCCTCCATAGGGTCATCCAGTTCCCTGACAGTGCTGTGGGGTAGGAGCTATAGGCCCCCTCTTCTCCCAGGACCCCCAGACACCAGCCTTCCTCTAGTTTTCCTTTCTCTGGAACACAAGGGGAATCTTGGACTAGTTTAGGATGAATTTCTTCCTCTGAATTTCTTCAAGACTTTTTCCTATAATATCTGAGGTTTCTCTGAATTCACACTTTTGGAACACGAGAATCAGAGAAGCTGCCTTTGTTTCTACCCTGGCCATTGTCTCCCTTGAAGGTATGAGCTCAGAACTGACCACAGGATTGGACGAAGGATGATGGGGAAGGAGAAAACCCAGGAGGAAGAAATCCCATAGCTTGATGTATCCAAGTAGTATACAGACAGGGAAAATGTTGTCATCTTATTTCCCAGCTTGTATTTCAATGCCTGGCACATGATGATTTCTCAATAAATGTTTATTAAATCAATGAGCTAATTTGCTATGTAATATTGGGCAAGTCTTGACTTCTGACCTCTGTTCTCTGAACTATAAAATTAGGGATAAGTGATACTGATGTCAGTGTTGTTGTAGGATTAAATGAGGTTATTTACTCTTTGTGAAGAGTTTTCTAATTGTAATGCCTTATTACTGTTATTATAAATGTTCATTGAACTGAATAGTGCTTGGCATCTTTATCCAAACTCTGGGCAATTCCAGTCAAATCCAGTCAACTGGAAACATGCTTTTATCTTTCTCCCAGAGAAGCTATACAATTTCAGTGTGTGTGTGTGTGTGTGTGTGTGTGTGTGTGTGTGTGTGTGTTTGCTCAAATTATCCTCTTGATGACAGTTCTTATGTCCGTTTGGTTGATGATTTCTAGATGATGAGAATTGATTTTTGGATTAGATTCTACCCAACATGGAGGAACTGGTACAATCCTGAAAAAAATAACAGTAATATCATATCTCCTCTTAAAGGCATGCTTTAGCTATTTACATATTTTAGAATTTATACTGAGTTATAATTACATGTTAAAATACACTTTAAACATACCTTGTTAAGTATTCATAGAAAATGCTTTCCAGATCTCCTGATGAAGACTGAATGATGCAGCTTTTGTTGAAACCTTGGTAAATGGACCCAGTGTTTAATAAGAACTTATAATTTTTGATGATGTCTGTGTACCCATGTTAAAAGTACGTCACTGATTTCCAAAGAAACATAGCAATAGGAGAGCCTGGCTGGCCCTCCATGACCTCGTGGCTTCCAAGGAGCTCATAAGACCTGGCAGGTTGCCAATATACCTGTCTTCAAAGTCCTGAGGACAACAACATGGCAGACACTGGAACCCTGGACGAATATTGGGGCTCAACTATGGGAGCAAGGCTAAGGTCAGGATTTGGGAGAGGGAGGGATATGCACATGAATTCTGTGTAAGGACTGCAGAAAGGGAGACACAGTATGAGGACTACTAGTCAAGCTCTGTGGTGACCACAATGAACAATAGTATGTGAGAATTGCATGGATCTTAAATGGAAACACTGAGGTGAGGGAGAGTTAAATAACCTTTTTGTGACCATTTTGCAATATATGCACTTATCAAATTATCACACTGTTCACCTTAAACTTATGTGTCAATATCTCCAAGCTGGGGGAAACACAAGCCTCAGATCTCAAACATCTCATTGTGTGGAGGGAGGGCAACACATTAGTAGGGGACAAGTAGGAGGTGATGTCCATGTTGGGGAGGGGTCTGCAGAACTTACAGATCTGAATCCAGATGACAAGGGTGTTTAGGACCAGCGCGTAAAGAAACTAAGGTGCCAAGGCAGGGACCTTATCTTTGAGGAAGAGGTTTTCCAATTATTAATTGATGCAATAAATGTTTGATTCCTGTATGCAAAGCTCTGTGTTTAAATGCTCAGATAAGAGAAAGTTTATATTTCACTAACCCCTTCTGAAACATTTTTCCTTATGTTGTATCATGTGTTATATACCTATTCATGTATGTGACATAGCACACATGGTATAGATCCTCTATAGTACATATATACACACACATGCATATGTACACATACTTTTTTTGAGGAGGATTCTTCTATATATTGTAGTATAGATTCTGGAGCCAGAGTGAGTTTTACAGAGTTGACCTTAACACTACCAAGTGTTTAGTAGCTGTGTTTTCTGAGGAATGTTAGCCTTTCTTTGCTCTTGTCACTTTATACCAGTGAAAGAATAGTACCTGTCTATAGGTTGGGGCAGAAATGAAAGGAGTCCTTTCTTAGAAGTTCTAAGAACTTCTTAGAATAGTGTCTGGTATGGACTCAGTAACTGCTGCCTATTTGCTGTCATTTTGTGAGGCTGGGGAAGTTGGAAGCCAGGTCCAGGCAGGGCCAATATGAGTAATTATGGGTGATTCTGAGCAGTGATGAATTAAGTTGGTGATGCAAGAAGCTGAATAAATGAAGTGAGCAGGATTGCTGGCTACAGACCTTCGAAGGAAGGTCTGAGAGCCCAATAAACGGGAGTCAAAGATTCCAATCCAGTAGAGAAAGGCCTTTGGAATCCTGAGCAGAAATCCTGACACTTGGGGGGACTGAGTGTTGGTTCTGTTGTGGGTAGCAAGACTGCACTGTGGAATTTAACATATGAAAATAGGCATCTGAGGTTGGAGGGATATATAGTACTATGGACTTAGTGGGAGCCAATAAGATGGGACCTCTTACATTCCTCCTTCCTGTGGATGAGGCCTCACCTGGCTGAGCAAAGATTCAGTGGTAAATCTGTTTTGTGATCATAACCATAACAGCAGTAACAATGCTATTATTCACCACTGAGTTGATTGACTACCCTGAACCTGGAACTATATTAGGGGCTTGAGGGAACCCCATTTTTATTTTTCAAATGAGAACACTAAGCACCGAGAAGTTAAGTGTCTCATAAAGATTGCAGATTAACAAGTGGAGGGGCCAGGTTTGCACCTTAATCAGACCCCTATTCTTAACTAGCTAGCATACTGCCTCCCAAAACTTGGAACAAAGCTGCTGGACATCCAGAGAAAAAGAGGTCAGATATAGTGGAGTTGTACCATCTGTGTATTTACGTTGTAGGAATTCAACAACTTGTGCTTGGCAGAGAGAGGTCAGGAGGAGGGAGAAAGGGAATCTTATGAATAGAGCGGGCAGTTCAGGGCATCACTCCTTTCAATGAGCATGTGATCTAGGCCCAGAGTAGCATCAGATGGAAAATGGGAATCAGCTGTTCCTTTAGTAGGGCTCTGTTTCCTAATAGTGTCTCATGGGGGATGGGGGAGGCCTCTAAACATGTTGCCACTGTTTAAATACAGCCTTTGTACAACATGGCCCTTCTGCAAGCCATGTGCTTCACCTTCAAATTCAGTGGAAGACACAGCCATCTCTTCCAAAGCTGGAGGATATGCTGTCCAGGTGGGAATTACTGACAAGTGGTTGATAGGTCTCCAACACAGTTCCTGCTTAGGGAATTAGCAAGAGTGATTTTTGATTATAAGGGATCTTTCCTTCTGTGTTGACTCACAACTTGGATGAATGTGGCTGCCATTTTTCTTACCCCGGTGAGGGGCAGGAATGAGCTGTGCAGAGTCTTAGTTAAGTAAATCAAACTCAAAATAAGGAGAATGCAGTGTGATTCAATACGTTTTCTGTTTCCTGAGTATTTGTAAATGGAGAGGGTTAGATTTCTGGCAGATTAAGATCCTGCAATCCTTTGTCGTTTGGATTGCAGATTTCCTGCTTGTGTTTTGCTAAACCTAACTCAATGCCTATTTAACTTCAATGAAATTTGGTGTGTGTGGATTTTTCTCACGAAGGAAATAGAAGGTAGGAAATGCAAGCAGAAATGCCTGCAAAACTCTAATAGCATTAAGTAATTAGATAGGGAACATGAAATTTCCATTTCAATCAAGTTTTCCATTAACAAAGAGATTGATTTGGTTCCCGGTTTAAATTCTCAGAAACTGCATCAAGCTACTATGTTATAGCAACCAGTAATGAGTTGGTCCCACACCAGTAGAGAGGCTTCACTCAGTTTTCATTTTGAATATCTGTGCAGAAGCCTGCTGACATGAACACAGCACCAGATAGTAATTGGGCGCCAGCTATTGTCTTGAGTTTCGATGTCTTTGTTGTAACCAGGGCCATAACAATGCCCATGGTGTGAGGGAACAGCTTCCCCTGAAAGGAGAAACAAGCTGATGGCACTGCAATTTTTGCTGGGATTGTTTTGGGGCAAGATTCCAGTAGAGATCACTGAACACATGGTTTGACTGCTTCTCCAGGGACTTGGCTTTCCCTGGGTGTTTGTCCGACTGATTCCCACTACCATCATTAATCATGCGTGTGTGTTTGGGGTAGGAGTTCAGTTCAGAGTATACTGAAAACAGTATACTCTGTTTTCATTTTAAAGTCAATAGAAATGGGGAGTAGAACCTAGTTTTCATTAGGGTCAGTTGAGAGAATCTGGGAAGTTCACAAAGACTGTATGAATAATAGAGAATAGAATAGAACCAAATAGACAAAATACTGGGATAAGAAAAAGAATTTGCTGAGTGTGGATGGCAGAAACTATTTTGTTGCTCCTAATGAGCCCTGCCTCTCAGTGGTCAAACTTTCCTGTGTCTGGGCTTGGCCATCTCACTTGTTTTGGCTAATGGAGGTATATTTTATTTTATTGGATTGGATTGATTGGATTGATTTTATTTTACTGATCTTTATTTGAGATAGGGAATGAGAGAGTGAGAAGAGAAGAGAGTGCACATGAGCAGAGGGAGGAGGGGGAACGCAGACTCCTGCTGAGCAGGGAGCCCAACTCGGGGGCTTGACCCTAGGACCCTGGGATACTGACCTGTGTTAAAGACAGATGCTTAGGCGACTGAGCCACCCAGACACTCTGGCTAATGGAGCATTAACAAGTGTGATGCAATCAGACATGGGGGGCCTGTCCTCTTAGGATAGTCACTCCTGGGATCCAGCTGTCCCATAAGTCCATGTGGAAGGACCACATGGAGAGACATCCCAGCCTTGTAGTCCGATGTGTAGGAGAAGCCATCTTGGAAGTGCCAACCTAAGTCACCATTTGTGACCTCATGAGAGACCTGAGGTGAGGATAGCAAGAAAACTATCCAGCTGAGCCCCAGTCAACCCATGGATGATATGAAATGGGGGGAGAGGGAGCTTTTCTTTAATTTACTAAGGTTTGGGGTGGTTTTTATGAAGATATTTGAAATAAGTTTCTGATCCCCCTCAGAGTTAATGGATTTACAAGACACATAGGCTCTGTTCCATATTAAATTGCTGCCTTAGATTATACTCAAATCCCTAAGGTGGGTACAGTTTCATAGACATCTTCCTTTTTTTGCTCCATGTGCATTTCCATGGTGTGTCTGCCATATTAGTGGTTTAATTTTTCTAGATAGTGCAATATGCCATAGCTCTACTCTGCACACTCAGCATCTTTCCCTTTATTCTGGTTTCCAGGCTGAGGGACCTTCAGTATCCACTGTCAATGGACTTGGTCATGGGAGCTGGTCCTCAAGGACTTCACTCTTCCAGAGAAGTGTTCTGAGACCATGCTTCCCATGTTTCTCAGTCTTGTGCCCAGACAAGGCTACTGCTAGTATAATAGGAATGCAGCAGACAGGGCCTCTTGGTCATTGGAAGGTAGTAAGTGGGTACATTATGCCCAAGCCTAGTTGTGTGACTGAAGTAGGATCAGAGTCTAGTTTGGTTGGGAGATTGTTATAAGTGGCACCAAATCTTACTGAAGCAAGTCTGGGTTGCCCTGTTGTCAAAGCTGGTGGGAGCAAGGTAAAGACCAGACAGTGGGAGCTGAGGTCTGCCGTGCTCAGCAGGGCAGAGCTGTTCTTGTGAACTGCAGCATTTTATAGCTGAATTATCTAAAAAGACCAGGGGTTCTAGTGGACTATTCTGAATTTGCAGCATCTAAATACATACACTCTTACAAAAGTTTCCATCTCCGATTTTTAAATGTCTAGGGTGGTAGATCCTTATCTTTTTATCCAAGAAACAAAACTCAGTCCAGAGGGAATTTGGACAGATATCTTGTGAAAAGATAAAAGGTCAGAGTTCTTGTTCTGTTCTTGTTCTTTTAATTTTATGTAGCAATCCTAACTCCTTTCTCATTGCAGTCTCTTCTGCAAATAGTGGCTACCAACCAATGCTTTGCCTGCTGTGTAAAGCCTAAGCATGAGTGAACTCTATCACTTATTTAGATCTTACTGGAAGACGACAGACCCCGTGAGAACAGAAGTGCCTATTATCTGTATGTACATGCCCTTTACTGCCCATTGTGGGGGCTCAAGCCAGAGAGGATGATGCCTTTGGTGGCTAGGGTTCTTGTGATCCACCTTCCTGATTTCCTATCTTTACTACTCTCCTGACCCCCCAGCCTTGTCTCATTGGGCTGGTTGGGTCTAAGGATACCCCTATTATCCTAACTAAAGCATCTTAAACTGTGACAAGATTGTAACAGAATCTTCTAGAAATGGGGGGGTGCCTGTTAGTCTTTCTGTGCCCCCTGGATTAGTCCTTTGGGGAATCCCATAGAACATGCTTAGGATCTGGCTTTCTTACTCCAGATTTTGTCTGGAAATCAGGCTCACATAGCAAATTGGCAGGTGCAAAGTAGCCGGGTTCAATACTAACACAATGGGGAGACTTTCCTTCTGTGACTTGCCACCAACTCAAATAAGATAGTTTATGTTACATGCATCTTTTTTTTTTTTTTAATTTCCTTATCTTAGGGGGAAGGGGGCAGAGGAGAAGGAGGGGGAGATAGATTCTTCTAGAAGACTTCCTGTTGAGCGTGGAGCCTGATGCAGCACTCAACCTCATGACCCTGAGATAATGATCTGAGCCAAAATCAAGAGTCAGATGCTTAACCAACTGAGCCACTGAGGCACCCCATTATAAGCATCCTTTACAATTCAAGTCTCCATGAAATATTTTTGGGTACAAAAAATCAAAGGCTCCATTCTCTTGATACTAAAAGATTATAAACCCTAAACTACTCAGTTAATCAAAGGAAGAGAAGATGGGAGAAACACGAGTGGGGGGTGGGGAGTGAAAAGTGGGAATGTTGGGCAATAGGCAAAAGGAGATGCAGCCAGGGGAAGGGAAAGGCAGAGAGAGGATGATAGTGGCTTTAGAAAGACAAGAAGAGAAAACAAAAGTAAAGACAGGCTGAGAAGCTTCCTCAGGCTCTGAGTGGAGCCTTTTTATGAGCAGGATCTTTTTGACCCAGCCTGTCATTCATTTATCTGGGGGGTTTGAGTTTCCTCTTTCCTTATTCCTGAAATGCTAATTAACCAATTATCCATGATCTGTTCTACAATTGCTCTTTATTTTTAATTCCTCTGAGATGCAACCTTAAAGAAAGGTACCCAAATGGATGGCAAGGGGGGGAAATGTTCACCAGGCCAGGTGGAAGGAGGCTGATACCAGGAGAGGCCTCACTTCCACTTTAGAGGTGAAGGCATCATTCACGGAGTGCCTACTGCTCCCTAGGGACAATTAATGATTGCTTTCAGACCTTTTAGTCATTACAGGAACCCTGTGAGTTTGCAAGTTAGGTTCAGAGGAGTCATCCAGCCAGTAAGTGGCTGAACAGGATCCTTGTACTCATAGGAGTCTGACACATGCCAAGACTTTTTCCACTGCCCTGCTCTCTCCAAAATAGACATGAACACGTACTTGAAGGAATGTTTACTATAAAAAAAATTGTAAAATCCCTATTGTCCTACCATCTAGAGTTTATCCCCATTAATGCAATTAATTTTGGTGGTGATTTAGGGTTTTCTTCTTGGTGTTAATGTATATAGGTTTCCTTCCCCACTTAGTATTATTTAAACTGTGTATGTTAAGATTGGCAACTAGAACCATAAACTTTTTAAAAGATTTGTTTATTAGAGCATAAGTGGCAGGGGCAGAGCGGAGCGGGGAGGGGGAGAGAGAGAATCTGAAGTGGACTCCACACTGAGTATGGAGCCCCACTTAGGGCTCGATTCAAGACCCTGAGATGACCTGAGCTTGAGCCAAAACCAAGAGTCCTATGCTTAATGGAATGTACCACCCAGGTTCCCCCAGAACCATAAATTCTTAGAACAGTGGAGAAAACTATGAAACAAATACAATTATGAAATCAAAACTTGAACTGAACTTTCGAACCAGTGTATGTTACTAGTTTTGATTCAAAACACAACTTCAACTCATTTACTGTTTCATAAATTTATACTCAAGTATAAGACTCTGTAATATTGCCTGAGAAGCAAAGCAACGGAAATTCTGTCCGAAGTTTTGGTGGATGGCATTTCTCATTGAGAAAAGTGGGGCTCATGACTGTGTTTCAGAGCATGAGTTGGGGGATTAGGATAGTACAGCCTTGTGGATGTCCAAATTGATACAACAGTACAATTTCTTGGATTTTTTTTTTACACCTAAGGAAAATAAGGAAACAACTCTATAAAAAATTACATGAGCAGAGACGCTTATTTTGCATTGTCTCAAATTGTGATTAACTGGTAACACCCATAATGCCAAATCGGAGATGGTTATGTAAAATAATGCAACTGTCCACTGGATGGAACACGAGGCAGCCATGGAGACAGCTGAAGCCTATGCATCGACAGTCTAAAGAGGACCTGAATGCTAATAATTACAGCAACTTTGATTTGCGTGGTGCTCCCTGTATGCTGTACGCCCTCCACGTTACCGTATTCAATCCTCCCCAAACCTCGGTGTCAGACGTTAATATTTTCCTTATCTTAAATCCAACCTAAGCCATGTTCCTTGCCCAAGGTTTAAAAGCTGGGAAGAGGAAGAATGTTCTTCTATTTTTACCTAGAGCGAGGAAGGCAGGGCGGTGAGGAAAAAGGCAACCCGTGGAGGGCCACCTGAGAAGGTCTTGGTTGGCTCTTCTGCGTGCTGGCTTCCACTCACTCCCTTGTTCCTGGAATCCCATCTTCCCACTCCCCTTTCCTCTGCTTTGAATAAGAAAGTTGTCTGGAAATCTGGAGCCCTTGTGCCAGAAGGCGCATATGGCGATTGCTCCAGTTTCCTCAGGAAAGGGAATTTCTTGATGTGCTGCCCTAGACAAGGGGACAGAAGTTGGATGTAGAAACCCAGTGAAGAATGAGACTCTGTGGAAATGAATAACCCCGTCACCTTTCTAAGATGTATCTCCCAGCTTGTCCCAGAGGCACCTTTGCTCAAAAAAAAGTGTTTTGGGCAATAGTCATAAAATAAAGCTTTTTATCTCCCTGCTTCCAGTCTACTTCTAGAGACACCTGCATGTTCGCGACAGTATCCACGGGGGTCTGCGTGCGCTGGCTCTCTGCAGTGTTGTCCTGGGGAAATAGAGCTCCAATGTTGCAATTCAGTTGTTTTTCAAGGAACATTCTCTCCTCTAGTAGAGAGGCAACATGGGTGAATCTGCTGTGTTGCTTCTTTCCTGATTAAATCAAAATCTCAGCAGAGCAAATCAATCTGCTTTTTTCGCTACTCACACCACCATGGATTCAACTTCAATCTGGTTACCTCTCACCCGGATGACTGCAACAACCTCCTAGAAGCTCTCCTTCCCTCCCCACCTTCACCTCTCATTGCTGCCAAGGGAGGTTCCCCAAATGCAAATAGGATATTGGCAACCCCTTGCTCAAATTCACTTCATTGCACTCCATTTATTCAGTATACAAATGCCCTTTCCATGGGTTAGAGAAGATGTCCCGATCCCAGCCTCTGTTCTCAGTACCATCACTGGTCAGTGCCTGTGCCCCATTCCCCATCACTCCTGAACAAAGCAGGCCTCTCCTAGGTTTCAGGGTCTTTGCCGGTGGAGTGTGTGCAGTCTATGAAGTCCTTCTGGAATGACTCCTCTTGAACATCGTTGCCTCTGAGAAGTGTTCTTGCACCATGCACCCCTGGGTAATCCTGAGAGTCCTCACGTGGCCGATGACCGAATGCAGTGTAGCTCGTGTGAGCAGGAGTGGGCTGGCTGAGGACATGACTGCTCCCTTGCTGGTTGTGGGGCTTGGTGAAACAGGCTCTGGGAATGGCCTGGTCCTGGTGTTCAGTAGCCCTTTCTTCCCATGGTCCCAGCCCGAGCTGTGCCTGCTGCTCTTCATTCCCACTGAGTCCAGCACCTTCACCTGTTCCCTCACGGACTCCCACATCCCGGTCTTGTGGCAGTGTGTCTGGTTGTAGGACTGAAGCCACTTGCCCGCATCATAGCCGCCAGGGAGACTTGGAATGTTCTCATGGTTGATCCTACATCGGGAAGGCGGAATTCAAAATAGAGAACTATAAAAACATAAAAGTATTTAGAAGACATGGGGTGGCAGGAATGATTGAGTTCCACTGAGTCTGTTCCTAAGAAACCTCTTTGCATTTTGCCATTGTTTTCTCTCATGGTGTGCATGCTCCCTTTGCTAGATCATGGGCTCTGTTGTGCCCAAGATTGCGAATCCAAGAAACTACCGAGAAGCTGACACCAATGCAAGTACATGAGGGTTTATTAACAAGCTCAAGCTTGGGTCCAAGTATACCCGAAACAGTGGAGCAGGGACTTGGACCCCGAGGTGGGTTCTAGCTGAGTTTTATGGGCTGATCTAGGGAATTTCCAGAAGGGATGAAGGAATTTCTTAAGCTCTGTTCCCATTCTAATATGGGGCTTTCAAGGGTGTTTAAGCAGTTTTTTCCTGTAACTGAAGTAAGGTAAAGTTCAGCACTGTGAATACAGGGGCCTGGCATGGCTGCACTTGTGCTAACGCTGAACTTAAGGTGGAATGGCCTTAATTTTCTCAGCCTCCACAGGCTCAGGTTAAGGTGTGGTCATACTCCTCTGTTTCCATAACCCTCTGGCCTGGTGCCTGACATAGTAATTCTCCGCTGATTCCAGAAAGAAGAGGGCTATGGGAATTCCTTGCCTAAAACTCTCTGCATGGCTGATTGTGTGCTGTGTTCCAATCCAGTTTTGGAAACTGCATCCTGCAACGCCATAAACCAAGCTTGAACAGCTGAGACTCTAGGAAATCTGACTTTAAATACTAGTTCAAATTTGATCTCTAGGGGCAGGACTGCAGATTCTTTTGAGTGCACTGCTATTCAGGGCTTCATACACCATGATCAAAGTGGGGCCTTCAGCAAACCATAGAGTCAGGACAGGTTACCTTTATTGCTTCCTGCCTCCCCTCTCAGCTCATCCTTTCTTCTCTTTGTATCCTGCCTTATTGTCTGCAAAGGACTTTGATACCTTGATCCATTTAGTGCTCACAGACTACCTGTGTGGTTTTATTATCTTCATGTCGTAATTCAGGCCAGAGATTGACAAACGACAGCTTCCTAGCCCAAACCAGCTTCAGTATGTGTTTGTAAATAAAAGTTGTATTTGGGGCGTGGCCACACTATCTTAGTTCAGGATGCTGAACTAAGCAGCCGTGGAATTCCACGGGCTGGGTGGTGGATGACACATTAGTTTCTCACAGTTCTGGAGGCTGGGAAGTCAGTTCACAATCAAGGCACTGGTCTCCTCAGGTTGGTGAGTGCTCTCCTCATGGTTTTCAGCCAGTCCCCTCCTTATTTTATCCTCATGGGGTAAGGAGAGAGAGCATGCTGTACTACAAGCCTTTCCTTCTTATAAGAACACTAACCCCATATCGCCCCCATCTAAACCTCAAATATTACCTCCCAAAGGCTCTACCTCTACCTACCATCACATTTGTGATTAGAGCTTCAACATGCACATTTTGGGGAGACACGAACATTCAGAGCACACACCCGCTCATGTATGTGCTGCCCATAGCTGCTTTGGGGGCATTAATGACAGGCGTGTGTCTATGACCTAAATAGCATAAAATACTCATCTGGCTCTTTACAGAGCCTCTGGAGCATAGTGACTTGGGGAAGTTATCCGTACAAGTTGAGATGTAAGAAGTCTTCTGATTGCAGGTTTCATTGCTTAGATATTTTTATTAGGAGCCATCAAAAATTACGTGGAGCCATTTGAAAGAAGATCTCTATAACTACAGCATTCCTTTTGACTGCGTTGATTTATACGGCGGGCCAAGAGAATCGGAAGTGGGGCTTATAGTATGTAGGTACATGTCTTTAAAGCTGAGTTGGCTGTGGAGAACAGATCACGGAACATTAGAGTGGGTTTGGGTGGTTTGTACATCTAATGTCCACAAATTGTTCACAGGTAGTTCACACAATTCTGCAGATACAGATAATTAGCCTTGATACTTCTGCTCTAGTATAGGAGGCTGTGCAGGTACCTATTGTGATCACTTCAAGTTCAGTGGCTGAAAACAATAGTCATTTTGTTATCTAACTTGATTTTTTTTGGGGGGGGAGGGGCCAGGAATTTGGGCAGGGTTTTTAGGACTATTCTTTCCCATGTGGTGTCTACAGAGGTGACTTGGTGATCACTGGTTGGTGGACTGACTGCCCGAGCTGGATACATGTGGCTGGAATCTGCTGGGAATTTCTGGAAATCTGAGCTTAGCAGAGCCTTCACCTGGAGTGACCCACACGTGGTTTCTCCAGAGTGGCAGCCTCACAATGGTCCAGACTCCTCATATGGCTTCTTAGAACGTCCATAGACCACAGAGAGTGTTTTCTAGGAGAACAGAAAGTAGCAGCTGCTAATTTTTCTCCTTTTAAAGACCTTTTTTATTGAGGTATATCTGACATGCAACATCAGGTTAGCTTCTGGTGTTAACATGGTTTGATATTTGTATATATTGTCAAATGATCACCATACTAGGTAGTTAATGTCTGTTCCCTGAAATGGTTACTGGTCGTCTTTTCTTGTGATGAGAACTTGTAAGATTTACTTTTAGCAACTTATAAACATGCAGTATCATATAGTTAATTATAGTTGCCATGTTGTGCATTACATCCTTGTGATTTAAGTATAACTGAAGTTTGTACCTTTTGACTTCCTTGACCCATGTTGCCCACTTTCTACCCCTTTGCCTCTGGCAACCATCTGTTTTCTGAATCTATGAGCTTTTTAAATTTCACGTATAAGTGAGATCATATGTGTTTGCCTTTCTTTGACTGACTTCACTTAGCATCATACCCTGTAGATCCATCCATGTTGCTGCAAATGGCAAGATTTTTGTTTAATGGCTGAGTATTCCGTGGTATATGTACACACTATTCATCTATGGATAAAGTTGCTTCCATTTCTTGGCTATTGTAAATAATGTTGCAATAAATATAGAGGTGCATGTTATCTTTTCAAATTAGTGTCTTCATATTCTTTGGGTATATACACAGTAGTGTGATTATTGGATCATACGGTAATCTTTTAATTTTTTGAGGCACCTCCACACTGTTTTCTACAGTGGCTGCACCAGTTTGTATTCCCACCAACAGGCTACAAGCATTCCACTTTCTCCACATCCTCACCAACACTTGTCGCTCGTGTTTTTGATTTTAGCTGTTTTGACAGATATGGGTGATATCACATTGTGGCTCTTATTTGCATTTCCTTGGTAAGCAATGTCCAGCATCTTTGCATACATCTGTTGGGCATTTATATGTTGCCTTTAGAGAAATGTCTGTGTCTTCTGCCCATTTCTTAATCGGATTGTTTTCTGTGTGTGATGTGCTGTTTAAGTTCTTTACATATTTTGGATATTCACCCCTTATCAGATACATCATTTGCAAACATCTTCTATTCAGCAGGTTGTCTATTTTGTTGATGGTTTCCTATTCTGTGCAAAAATCTTTTTATGTGTATTCCCAATAGTTTAACCTTGCTTTTGTTTCCCTTGTCAAAGAAGACCTATCTAGAAAGATATCTCTATGATAACAGAGAGATTGCTGCCCGTGTTTTCCTCTAGGAATTTTATGCTTTCAGGTTTCATAGTTAGGTCCTTAATCTATTTGGAATTTATTTTTGTGTATGGTATAAGAAAGTAGTCTGCTTTCATTCTCTTGCATGTCGCTAGCTGTCCAGTTTTTCCAGCACTATTTGTTGAGACTATTTTCCCCATTGTATATCCTTGTCTCCTTTGTTGTGGATGAATTGTAGATAAATAACACAGGTTTATTTCTAGGCTCTGTTCTATTGATCTCTATTTTTGTGCCAGCACCATACTGTTTTGATTACTAGCTTTGTGTACTGTATCTTGAAGTCTGGGATTAGGATACCTCCAGTTTTGTGTTTCCCCCTACCCCAAGATTTCTTTGTCTTCACCATTTGTGGTTCCATACTTATTTTAGGATATTCTAGTTCTGTGAAAAATTCTGTTGGTATTTTGATATGGATTGCATTGAATCTGTAGGTTGCTTTGGGTAACATGGACTTTTTTTTTAACCATATTGGTTCTTCCATTTCATGAGCATGGAATCTCTTTCTACTTGTGTCATCTTCAATTTCTTTCATCAGTATTCTATAGTTTTTAGAGTCCCTGTCTTTCACTTCTTAAGTTTATTCCTAGGTATTATTTTTGGTGCAATTGCAAATGGGATTAATTTCCCTTTCTACCTCATTATTAGTGTATAAAAATGTGATGGATTTCTGTATATTGATTTTTTCAATACTGTGACCTTACTGAATTTATCAGTTCAAGTAGTTTTTTTTTTGGTGGAGTTTTGGGTTTTCTACATGTTATGTTTGCAAATAGTGATAGTTTTCCTTCTTCCCAGTTTAGATGCCATTTATTTCTTATCTGGTTATTGTGGCTAGGACTTCTGGTACTATGTTGAATAAAATGGGGGGGGGCGGAGAGTGGACATTCTTGTTTCTGAATTTAGGGGAAGAGCTCCATTTTTCCTCATTGAGTATGTTAGCTGTGGGTTTTTTCATATATGGCTTTTATTATATTGAGGCATGTTTCCTCTAAAGTTTGTTGAGTGTTTATCATGAGTGGTTGTTATACTATGTCAAATGTCTCTTCACCTATTGAAGTGATCATATGGTTATTCTCTTTACTCTTGTTAAAGTGATGTATCATGTTGATTTGGGAATATTGAACCACCCTTGCCTCCCTGAGTAAATCTCACTTGATTGTGGGGAATGATTTTTTTTTTAATGTATTGTTGGATTTGGTTTGCTAATATCTTGTTGAGGATTTTTGTGTCTGTTTATCAGAGATATTTTCTTGTAGTTCTTTTTTTCATAGTGTCTTTATCTAGTTTTGGTATCGGTAATGCTGGTTTCATAGAATGAATTTGGAATCTTCCTCTTCTGTTTTTGGGAATGCTTTGAGAAGAATATGTACTGATTCCTCTTTAAATATTTGGTAGAATTCACATGTGAAGCTGTCTGGTCCTTTTGTTGGGAATTTTTAAATTACTGACTTAATTTCATTGCTGGTAATTGGTCTGTTCAGATTTTCCGTTTTTTTTTTTTTCCTGATTAAGCTTTGGAAGGTTATGTTTCTAGAAGTTTATCCATTTCTTCTAGATTGTTCCAATTTGTTAACGTGTGATTTTTCACAGTATTCTTGTCCTTTATACTTATGTGGTCTTGGTTATTTTTCCTCTTTCATTTCTGATTTTTGAACCTTCTTTATCTCTGGCTAAAGTTCTGTCAAATTAGTTGATCTCTTCAAAGAACCAGCTCCTGATTTCTTTGGTCTGTTCTATTGTGTTTTAGTCCTTCATTTATTTTTGCTCTTTTTATTTTCTTCCTTCTACTGGCATTGGGCTTCCCTCGCCCTCCCCCAGCTCCTTTAGGTATAAGGTTAAGTTGCTTGAGATTTCTCTTGCTGTTTTAAGTAGACCTCTATTGCTATAATTTTCCCTATTAAAACAGGTTTTGCTGCATCCCAAAGATTTTGGACCATTGTTTTTTCATTGTCATTTGTCTTCATGCAACTTTTGATTTCCTTTTTGATTTCTTGGTTGACCCATTCATTGTTTAGTAGCATGTTGTTTAGCCTCAATGTGTTTGTTCTTTACAGATTTTTTTTCCTTCTTGTTGACTTCTAGTTTAGTAGCAGAATAGTTGGGAAAGATGCAGGATATGGATTCAGTCTTTTTTGAGAAAGAGCGAGCACATGCATAAGCAAGGGGCAGGGGCAGAGGGGGAGAGAGAATCTTAAGCAGGCTTCACACTCAGCACAGAGTCTGATGCAGGGCTCCATCTCATGACTCTGAGGTCATGACCTGAGCCAGAAACACTTGGACACTCAACTATCTGGGCCACACAGATGCCCCATGATTTTAGTCTTTCTGAATTTAAGACTTGTTTTGTCACCTAGTATGTGATCTATTTTGGAGAATGTTCCAGAATGGGAATGTATATTCTGCTATTTTAGTATGGAATGTTCTGAATATCTATTAAATCCACCTTGTCCAGCATGTGATTCAAAGTCACTGTTTCCTCGTTGATGTTCTGTTTGGCTAATTTGTCCATTGATGTAAGTGGGGTGTTAAAGTCCTGTACTACTATTGTATTACTATCGATTCATTCCTTTCTTTGTCAACTGCTTTATGTATTTGGGTGCTCAAATATTTACAATTGTTACATCTTGTTGGATTATTCCTTTTATGATTATAGTGTCCTTCTATGTCTCTTGTTACAGTCTGTATTGTCTAAGTGCGGCTACTCTTTCTTTTCACTTCCTTTCACATGACAAATGTTTCCTAATTCCTCCGTTTTCAGTCTGCACTTATCTTTAGGTCAGAAGTAAGCAGCATATGTATGGGTCTTGCTTTTTTATCCAATGTTTTGATTGGGGCATTTAGTGCATTTGCATTCAAAGTAATTATTGATAGGTATGTACTCATTGCCATCTTGTTACTTGCTTTGTGGTTGCTTTTGTAGTTCTTTGCTGATTCTTCATCTTCCCTTGTGGTTTTCTGGTTTTCTTTAATATGCTTGGATTTCTCTCTCTCTCTCTCTCTCTCTCTCTCTCTCTCTCTTTTTTTTGCATATCACCAGTTTTTGATTTGTGGTTACCATTAGGTTTATCCTATACAGGTAACAAGGTAACAATCTACATTAAGTTCATGGTTAAGTTTGAACCCCTTCTGAAAGCACCATATTTTTATTCCCCACCCTCCCAACAATGTTTTATGTATAGGTTATATCTTACATCCTTTTATTTTGTGAATGCCTTGACTCTTTTTTTTTTAAACCTACGATTGATTTTAATACTTTTGTCCATTAACTTCCATACTGGTTGTATAAGTTATTAATCTACTTTTATTATGTTTTTATCTGTGAAATTTTTTCCTTTCCTAATTTTCTTACTTACCCATTATGGCTTTTTATTTCCACTCAAAGAATTGCCTTTGATGTTTCTTGTAATGCTGGTTTAGTGGTGGAGTAAAGTGGCCTTGTGAAGAAGAGGTCTTGTAGCACCCTATAGTGGAATGTTCCCTGTTCATCAGAATCTGGTGTTTTAGGGCTGTCTTGTATGTGTGTTCCATGCACCCTACTGTTAAGCCATATTTGCTTTCAGTGCAGTCAGATGCAAGGGCCCACTTTGCCCAAGTGGGAAAGGTTTGGTCCCTGTGCTGTTAAAGAGCCAATGTAGGCTGCCTTGGACTTGTATTTGAGTCAGACCACATGCCTGCCCTCAGCCCCTTTGCTAGAGCTTTGGTTACATGGAACTGCAGGGCATGCTCCCTGCATTGTCCCTTAGGAGGCTTTCATTGGAGGATGACACCAGCAGTCAAATCAGATGTCTTCCCCTAGCCCACTCCTGGGGTTGCAGTCAGACTGGTGTGTATGGTTATCTTGGTGCTGGTCCCCATCAAGGCTGCTTACAGAATGAGATGCATCAGGTACTGCTTGGGAGGGACTCTGGCTGAGTAGGGCTGGTAGGATTGGGCAGGGCCCCAGGAGAGCAATGGGGGCAGGGACCTACTGTTAGCAAGCTATGCTGAGTGTGTTTACACTGGCTCCACAGGTGTCTGGCTATCTAGGTGGGTGGGCTGGGGAGAGAAATGCTGCTCACCAGCCCTTTTGTTCTTGGCAAAGTCTCTTAAAGAACCCTGCCGCTCCAGCATGTACTGTGAGATTGGTAAATATTCCATATCCAGGTGCTTTTCAAATAGCTGCTTCTATACTGTATCTCAGCACAATTGTTATGCTGGCTCTTTAAGGGGGGGGGCATCTGTTTCCTATTGCCCTCAACTGAGCCCACTGATTTTTAAATTTTCCTGTGTTTAGCCCCACTGATTATAAAAACTTGTGAAGTTAAGGCTCTCTGTTATTCATGTGATGGGGACTTATCTTCCCCTTGCAGGTCCCCTGTGTCTGGGTTGCCTAGTGTGGGGTTTGTTCCCCTCCCTTCTCTGTGCTTGTGTCCCTCTTGTTTGCGGTTGGTCTGACCAAGAGTGGTTGCTGACCAGGTCTCTGTCCCTTCTACCATTTTCAGTGTGGTCTTCTCTCTCTGATTAACTGTGGGGACTCTGTTCTGCCAGGCTTCAGGTTTTCTGGATTAGTTGCACCAATGGGATGGTTACCTAGGCGTACTGTGGGGAGAGGTGAGCTGAGGGTTTTCCTACTCCCACCATCTTCCTAAACTCCTCTAGTTTTAATTTTTTGAGGAGTCTTCATACTGTTTCCTATGGTGCCTGTACCAATTTGCGTTTTTACCAACAGTGCACAAATGTTTTCTTCACACCCTTGCCAACACTTGTCTTTTTGGTATTAGCCATTCTAATAGGTATGAGGGGAGACCTCATTGTGGCTTTGATTTGCATTTCCCTGATACTGAGTGATGTTAGCATCTTTTCATGTACCTGTTGACCATCTTTATGGGGTCTTTGGAAAAATGTCAGTTCAGATCTTCTGCCGACTTTTTTTAGTTGCACTGTTCTGTTTGTTTTGGCTATTGAGCTGTAGGAGTTCTTTATATATTTTAGACACTAACCCCTTATCAGATATATCATTTGTAAATATCTTCTCCCATTTAGTAGGCTTTTTAATTTTGTTGGCTTCCTGAAGCTACCAGTTTTTTTTTTAAAGATTTTATTTGAGAGAGCACAAGCGGGGGGGTGGGGGAGAGTGGCAGAGGGTGAGGAAGCCCGGTGTGGGGCTTGACCCTAGGATGCTGGGGTCATGACCCAAGCCAAAGGCAGATGCTTAACCGACTGAGTCATCCAGGTGCCCCAAAGTGACCATTTTCTTAAGGCATGGAGTTACTTCTGTCATGTTTCATGGATCAAAACAGTCACAAGCTCATCTTGATTGGAGATGAATCCCCTCCTTTGCCTCTCAAGAGGACTATTAAAGCATTGGTGATCACCTTTAATTTGCCACAGAAATTGATTATAGAAACTATGATACAAATAGTTTGTATAGAAACTATAGATACAAATGTGGACAGTGTGCACAGATGGGTACACAGATACAAATATGGAAACCTGGAGAAGTTAGGGATCAGTTTACAGTAATAGTCATTCAAGGAGGAGGTAAGGGGTTTTTAGACATGTAAGAAGCATTCAGACGTGGTGCTGTGAAATAGTATGCCAAGTTTGGAAAATAAGTTAGGTGTGTTGGAGGGGAGGGAGCAGGGAAGAAGGTGGGCAGTGATGATGATCGTGGTATTGATATGATGGTAGTATGGTAAAGATGTTGACGATGTGACTAGATGCCCATACATCGTGCATTTCTTATGTCTTAGGCTTTCAACATGAATTCCATATGAAGGCGGTCGGACCCTGTCAGGAAGGATAGAGAAATAACTGAGGTGTTTAAGGATGGACAGAGAGTCAAATTTACTTTCAAAAAATGATTATAGTGGCAGTGTGGAGGGTATGGCAGAGATTATGGCTGAGAGACCGATTGAAAGTCGCTTAAATGAAGTTCTTTGGAAAGAACAGCCTTGGTAGAGCAATGGCTGAGGAAAGAGGAGTGATTGGATTCACAGGTGGATCTGGTGACCAATCAGATATGAGGCATAAACGAGAGAAAGGTTAAACAGGAGTTTGAATTTTCTACTGTAAACCATTCATAGTATATTTGGAGTCTGTTTTGTCATAACTTCTGTTTCCTTCAATTTTGGCTTACTCTTGGCATTTTGTGGCCCTTGGTCTACCTTGGGACTTGCCTATTTTATTCTTTTTTAAAAGATTTTATTCATGAGAGACACAGAGGGAGAAGCAGAGGCAGAGGGATCTGGACCCCAGGATCATGACCTGAGCCAAAGGCAGACACCCAACCACTGAGCCACCCAGGTGTCCCTATTTTATTCTCTTTATTACACCTATTTTTATTTCCCATTATGAGCTGCTTGATTGCCCTGTATTTTGCAACTCAGATTCCTGAGATTACAAATCTGATTAGCTTAGCTTTTCCTGGTTTTTGGCAGTGACTTGTGATAGGTCACCTCACTGATCCTCTACTGTACCAGATTCAGTCTGTTGACTCCGAACTTACTGATATTGGTTCAGGAGCCCAACTTTAGTACAGTAGACCAGGATTTGAGGGGTTGGGGGAGAAGGACAAAGGCTTTATTTTCAGATATTATGAGTGGGGCAGTTTCCTCTAAAAGGGCCAAGAATTTCGTATTCCTTATGATTACCCAGTAGAGCGGAACTCATTTGTCTACCTTCCCTCACCCCCACCATATCCAATGTCCATCATCTGTGGGATGACAGATATGGATGTGGTGGGGGTGGGGACGGTGGACAAAGTACAAAATATACCCTGAAATAAGAGCTGCCAGCAGGACATCCCTCCCTTGAGGACAGGACTATGGAGAAAGCCGTCTTGGTCAGGAATCGCTAGATAAAGGCAGTTTGGGGACCGTTCAGGAAATGGAATGACAGTGGAGTGCTTGGCTAAAAAAAAAAAAAAAAAAAAAAAAACTCTCAAGAAAAGACTAGGATCTGGGCAAGTGAGTGAGGTTCTGATCTGCAAGGGGATGAGGGTGAGTGAAGGATACTGGGTATTAGTGACAGGGGGTCCCGGGTCATTATTGTCCTTATCCTAAGGATGATGGATGCAGGATAATAGAGTGAAGAGGGTCTACCTTTCTTGGCCTCTGAGTCCCTCTCCTGGGGGGTAGAGTCCAGGGTTAGGGTGGAAGTGAGAGCAGAGAATAACAAAAGGTTGCAAAGCCTTCAGGGGGAGTACAGGACAGACCAATCTTTCTCAGAATCAGATGGGAGAGTGAGTATAAATGAAGTTCTTCCCTTTTTCTCAAAGTCATCTCAACTTATCATTAGGCTGATGCTGTGAAAAGGACATCTTGGAAAACCCCAAACAATATCTTCTAGAAGATAAAGTAAATCCTATTTGTTGAGATGTTTCTGTGTGCTTGGAGATAAATCGCATTATTGTATTTTATCAGCAGATGGCTGGGCAGTTTAACGGTGTAAAACCAGCAAAATGGAAAGAGTTCCTAGCATCTATGAAGAATCCATTCTATGCAGGTTTCTGGACAGTGTAAATCTGGTCTGTGCAGAGAAGCACAAAGCAATTATGTAAATTGGGCCAGCTTGAGGGGGAAAATCTGCAGAGTGTGAGAGGAAGGTGGGGTGGTGGAGGGGAAGGTGGGAAGAGCAGTGGTAGGCATGGTTGGGATTTTTCCCCTTTGGGTGGACACTGTTAAGTGCTGCTGTGTGGAGGGACACAAAGCTGTGATGGTCAACATGAAGCTGCTGCTTTAAGTATCCACTTATCATAACATAATGGTCCATGTAATAATCAAGAGGCTCTGTGGCTACACTGCCTGGTTCCCATCCTGCACCTGCCACTTACAACCCCGGGCCACGTCATTTGTAAAATAGGGCTGCTAATTTTATTGACCCTGCATGAGTGTTGTGAAGATAATGTATGAATAGTACTTAGAACAGTTTTTCTTTCTTTTTTTAAAAAAAAATTTATTCATGAGACACACAGAATAAGAGGCCGAGACACAGGCAGAGGGAGCAGCAGGCCCCTTGCAGGGAGTCCAATGCGGGACTTGATTCTAGGACCCCGGGATCATGATGTGAGCCAAAGGCAGGAGCTCAAGCCACCCAGTCGTCCCCTTAGGGCAGTTTCTGATACACAGCATGTGTCTAAGGTACTAAGACAGTTATTTACATCCTCTGTGTTTTATATCCCAGATGTACAGGGGCCTGTACAGTAAGGCCTCACTCTGCTTCCTCAAATGAGACAGAATTAAGTCGTGGATTTCTCCATCACCAGGTCACAACCATGCAGTCACCAACATGCCCATGGAGAAGCTATTGAATTCCTAAAAGGAGAACATGGGTCATTAAACTAGCTCTGGGGTTGCTTGGATCTTCACTTTTCATCAAGATATGAAGGCTTGATGGTACTATAAGCAATATTACCGGTGTGTAAAGTCCCAACTGGGACTCATATAACTGAATTACAGCTTTAGCTCAGCTGTAGCTGAGCTGGGTGCCCTTGGCCTAATTATGAGCGCAGTGGATGGAAAAAAAATTGGACTGGCATGAGAGGCACATGGAGCCTCTGGCTGGGGTCAGGCACCTCTCTTTGGTATGGCCACAATGTCCTATACAGTTTCTGATGCTCCCCTTTTAAAGATTTCCCTAATTATGTTAATGCCTTTGTCATCTTCACTACACTAGAAGTTCCTCAAATATGAATAATATTAGTCAGCATTTATTCTCTCCTGGTTGTCTCTTTCATTCTGGTATTTTTTAGATCCCACCGTATCTGGCTCATGCTTGGCACTTAATGTTCAATAGATGACTAGATACAAGAATAGGTGACTTTTGTTGGAATCAGACACTTAGTTTTGGGACTTTGAGCAAATTTCTTGATCTTTCTGAGTCTTAACTTGCCTGTAACAAGATATCATTTAACTGAAGTGTCCTACTTCACCAGCCTAAGGGTACAAGATAGGTTATGATGCAGGATTGTTATCAGATTGACATCCCTTGCTCCGCATTTATGTATCGAACTGTCTATTTAAGCATTTCTGGTTAGATGTGCAGTAGGCAATGCAAGACTTGTGTTGGAACATGACCTCTTGTGGCTTTTGCCAAACCTTCTCCATATCTGAGAATGGCACCACCATCCACCTATTTGCTCGAAACAAGACTGATTGGCATTATGGAGGGCGTGAGATGTGATGAGCTGGGTGTTATAGGTAACTGAATTATTGCACACTACACCTGAAACTAGTGATGTACTATATGCTGGCTAATTGAATTTAAATAAAGAATTAAAAGAATGTAGGGGCCACCATGGACTCTTCCATATGCCTCCCCCCCTCCTTTCAATCCATTATAATCCATTTAAGTTCTTTCTCAGTCTGATTTCTTCTCACCCTCTCCACTGCCTCAACCCTGTCCCAGCTCCTCTCATCTATGTGTGGACTACTGCACTCATCTCCTGAATAGTCTTGGCGCTTTCAGTCTTTCACATAATCTCCTTTATGGTCTCTTGGGTCCCAACAGTCCTGAGATCCTTTTTAGGAAAATGTTGGCTGGGTATGATAGAGTGATGACCTTTTCAGCTAAAAGATGAGGGGAAAGAACAGACAGGGGATGTGTGTTTGGGGAGCTCAGGATGGTGGGAGGCAAGAAAGTTTATGTGAAGAAAGACTCTATTACAGGAGGAATCTACGAGTGGGAGCAGGTGGTTCTTGGAAATGGGGCAACCACATGGGTGGGAGAAAGCAGGAGCCCTTGAGGACAGCTCAGCCTGGGAAGTGTCCATCACTATGTGCTTCAAATGGGCTGGCAGGGGTGCTTTGCCAGAGCTACCGTGTTCGTTCTTCAGTCTCTAGGCATTTCACTGAGCAATGAGCATTACAAATTTTCTGGATCTAGGCTCCCCCTCCCACTCTGTTGATATTAAGGGCATGATAATTGGTTTGTACTAAAAGCCTTGAACCTCAAAAGGGTATAGAGTTTAGGTCTTGACCTTTTCTCTCAGGATGCTCTGTGCTTCTGGGCATGTTACCTGCTGTCTTGCCAGCAAGCCCTGTGCTCTGGATGTGGATGTGAGGTGGATTTATTGAACCTAAACCTCGTAACTTATGGGCAATCCCTGCCTCTATCCCCCCTCAACATAGGGCTGAGCAAGGACAGGCCTCTGGTGAACAGCTAGAGAGGCTAAAAGAGCATCATACATCGTTGGCTATTTTAAACACCCATCAGGCATTTGAGTTCTTGGAGTTCTTGAGGAAGCCCGGCGTAGTCTTCCTGTGCAGTCCTATTGCTCCGAGATGGTTGAGGACTGAATTTGTACAGCTTCATGTTGTGCTGTTGTACACGCTGATTGCAAAATGCTTCCAATCGAAGCTAATGTGTCAGCCCTGATCCTCTTACTCTGGAAGTAAAACACAAAGGAAAGCTGAATGGGATTCCCTGGCCGCAGCCCTCAGCTTGATGCGGGTAAGACTCTGGCCAAACATGAACCTCCAGTTTTCAGAGTGTATTTGAGAGCTGTGGTTTAGTTTGCTCTCTGAGCTAAATTGGCATCCGTACAAATACAAAAATGTGAGAAACTGTAGCTGCAGGCTTAGGGGAACACCAGTAAGAATGAAAGAGATGGTGTTTATAAAACCACAGGCTTGAGCTGTTTTTCCCTTGTATGATCTTTCTCTCTTCCCGACCTTCCTTGGCTGGAGTGCTAGGGCCAGCGATATTTGCAAGCCATTTGTAAAGAACCAGGAGGCCAGGAAAAAATACCCTCTCTCACCTTCGTTTCTCGGTGGTGTTTTAAGCTCTAAGTCAACTTACAAAATTTGTCCAGTGCCATAAGAAAGGAAATCGCTCATCCTTTCTCCTTTGGGTGACTCTGGTCTCCACACTCTCTTGCCCTTGGCCTCCTGTCAGAACCTGAGAGCTAAAAGTGTAATGCCATTTCAATTTCTGCTTCAGGAACTTGGACAGGCCATACCATTTAGTGGAAAACTTAAACACTTGAGGATAATCTTAGACATTAGGTAAAAAGAGTTCCCAGAATTTTATGCTTAGAGTTTAACCTGTGTGTCCAAGGACTATAGTTTTCTAGATTTTTCTAGCGGATAGCATTGCTGGGATGCTTGAATCTCCGAATTGGTAGTGATCTGGAGGTCATCTCATCTGAGTCTGTAGAAAAAAAAATATATATCCATTGTAGAAAAACTTCTCCCTTTTGCAAACTGGTATCACTTGTCAGTTTTTATACTTGACAAAAAAAAAATCTATGCTAAGACCATTCTTTTTATTTTGCTCGCTCTCTGCCGGGAAAACCTCACTACCATGATAGATAAAGGTTAGGGACCTCGGCCCTCTCTCCATAAAATGCCAGGGAAACGTGCTGGATCTATCGTGGCCTCATCGTACGGTATTTTTTTTTATGCTCCCCAGTGTTTTTGCGGCGCTCAGCCCCAAAGGCCATTAGGAACTTGGGGGTAGAAGCTGAACCATGACAGTCCACTTACAGAGAAGGGTAAATGCCTGGAAACCCATGTGCTGTGGCCCCTCGTCCCTACAGAGCCCACTGGCCACAGGTCCCAGCAGGGCTTAGGATGGGGAGCTGCTGTGTGCTTCTGTTCTTTTAACAGCAAGGGGGTGGGAGCAACCTGCTTGCCCAGATCTGAATCAAGCCTCCTCCTCAGATCCCTGCTCTGTGACCTAGTTAGCCCTTCCTTTCTGACGCACAGCAGGCCAGCCTCCTAGGAGCTGACCTAGGCAGAGGGGGCGGGGGGATGTGGAGCCTGGATTAGGGCCTCCACTCCTCTCTCCCTCTTGGTTCTTTGCTCTTTCAGTGGTTACATTTGAAAAGGCAATGCAGCGAGAAAAATCCCGGAGCCAGGCATCTTTAAAATCTGCCCTTTGTAAATCTTCACCATCTGTGGTCACCGTGCGGGGAGGACGTCAGACGGAAGTGGCTGCTGGCTCTCGGAGGCTGGTCCCAGGGGGCTGTAGGCCCTGGCGTGTGTTAGCAAGGGCAGACAAATGGCTGTTGAATTTGGGGAGATGTGGGGCTGATCCCAGCAGCTGTTCAGGCCCTCAGAGGGCTGTTCAGAATGTGCTGGAACCTCCAATCAAGCTGTTCCCCTGCTACTGCTGCTGGCTTTTTATAACCAGCCTGCCTGCTTGCCTTCCATTTCTCTGACATTTTAACAATTATGAAGATCTTTTATATGCGTTGCTGCACTTCATGCTCCCGGACACCCATGAGAAGTATGTATTATTGGTAACAACTCTTTTATGGGCCAAAAAGAGGAAGCCTCTGGATGAATGCCGTGCCCAAAAGTAAGTGGCAGAGAGCCCCACTGCTTATGATCTGGCCTCATCTTCTTGTCACACATACAGCTTACCATCCTCTGTCACCTTCCTGTAGCCGGTAACAGTGGTTCTCAGATTCAGGCATGGCATGGAAGGCTTATTAAGGCACTGACTGCCGGTAGCCACCTTCAGACATTCCAAGGTCTGGGATTCCCGGATGGGCCTGGGGATTTGCACTCCCAGGTAATGGTGATGCTGATATGGGTCCGGGGACCACACTTGGAGAACTGTTGGTCTCCATCAAATCACCTTTCTGCAGCATGAAACCATTGTTAGCTCATCTGAAGCACTTATGCCCATGTTCTCAAAGTAGTTGAGGGTCTAGTTTGGGCAAAACTGAGGGTATAGAAGTCAAAGCACCTGTGGGGTGTCTGCTGTTCACAGGTGCCTCCTGTCTTCACTCTTCACCTGCTCACTCTTCGTGCTTCATAACTTCCAGAGGCATCTTTTCCATGCAGAAGCTATCCCAATTGTCATACTTTGGGTTCCCCCAGAGGCCCACTCCAAGAACAGTGATAGTTCTATTTAGTTTATTTGGGAAGTTCCAAAAAAAAAAAAATTTGTTTTTAGACCTTGAAGTCACGGTCTTTTCATGGCTGAAATAAAGCTTATTTCATTACGTTAGCATATATGCATAAATTAATTTGTGGGGATGTTTGCGAATAAACCTACACGCATGCACATATATTTTTTTTTGTTCTTCTAGCTGCCAAAAATAGTTAAAAAGCCTATGCATTATTTATTCTGCAGCTTAGGAAAGGAAAAACACATTCCAAACCCTGTGAAAAGAGAGTGTATATTATTTCTTTTGGGTGTGAGGGTGTGGAGAGCCAGGGGAATCCAGCTTGGGATGGCAAAATAGGACATGTGGGCTGGAGGGGCAAGATCTCCACCCCCCCCCCATTCCTCTCCTGGGTACTGAGTTCCTAGGCCCGTGATATGCAGTGGAGAGGCAAAGATGAACACCACAGTCTGTCCATATGGCAACAGAGCGCTCACATGACTAGGGGAGGCAGAGTCACAGGCAGATGAGGTGAGAGGGTAATTTTACATGAAGAGTTTTTGTCCCCGGTTATTCCTTTGCTCCTTTAGGCCTCTCTCCCATATAAGCAGCTCAGTGGGTCTGTGCTCATCCACTTACAGAGGGGATGTGACAAGAGAGAGAAAAGAGCAGTCCTTTTGGCTTCTGGCTTTAAAAGTTTCATCTGTTATGGGAGACAGAAAGGACTCATGGTCTAGAAAAAAAAATATTGGGGAAACAATACTTCTCCCCACCTCCCTGCCCCTCACTCTCCATTTTTTTTTTCTTTGAAAAGGAACACTTTGATTTAGAGGAGAGAGACTCAGTTGGAGAAGTACTAACACTGATGTTGCTGGACCCTGGGGAGTTTTAGAGGGTATAGTTCAGGGAATACGGCGGGACGCTGAAGAAATGGCCTTGCGTCAGAGAACGGTTTCCTTGTGTGTAAAATTGGAGGGAAGTAGCAGAGAGAGGCTCTGAGACTGGGGCAGCTCACATGGACCAAAAATCTAGGACCAGGCCTACGGAGATGATTTTGAGGACCTGAGATACCACCCCTGTTGCCGCTTTGGCACTATGTAAGTCCCCTAGAAATTATGCCATCTGGAGCTGAAGTGGAGTACGTACGATGTAGTGGGGGAGTTATATGCACTTGACATCTGAGTTTGTGGATTGAGATTTAAACCTTAGTATGTTATGTTAGTTACGTAATGGAGCATGAGGGCCCTTTCCTGGTGCAGCAGGAACCCAGGCGAAATAGTGACACATCCTCACATGAGTCACCTTCTGGAGGAAATACGGCATATGGTAGGGGTTCGTAAGTGGAGATTTACTGAAACTTTCATTTAAAAAATGTGATCCTGCCAAATGCAATTTTGCTAATTATGATGTTTTCTAGGACCATGAATCTGTGTTTAGTGAGAAATTGCTAGAGCTTCATTTCCTATGCAGTAGCCTTCTCTAACACTTCCATGTGTCTCTGAAACCAAGATCCATTCTTCCTCCTCAAAAACTTAGTCGGCAGGCCCAGCCCACATTAATCCTTCACTTCCCTGGGGCTGTTTGGAAAGGTGGTTGGTTCTACCCATTTTAATGCTTTAGATCACACATTAGGCAGCCTTGTTCTCAGATTCCTTTGAGTTATTCACGTCTTTCTGGATTGATCGTAGCTCTGTGGAGGTTTCATTAAGTTGATGTTCTCTCTCAAGTACCTCTAATGCTTAGCAAGAACTTGGGTGTGTTGAAGCTGCTCTAAGTGCCATGCAGACATGACTATAACCCTTGGAGTGTAGTGTTCTTCCCATTTAACAGTTGAACACACTTAGGAGTCAAGAACCCATGGAAGAGGATCATCAGGGTTGGGACAATGGAAAAACGAAGAGATGTTTGGTTCTAATCACAACAGAAGCAATTTGCTTGGCTTCACTTAGTGAAGCTTCTTAATTCTGACTAAGGTTTGGAAGTTATCAGAACCTCAGGGTGGGTTGGTTATCTTTTCTATATGGGTTATTCTGAAGTTGTTGATCTAGGAACCATTTGATGGTTGACCCTGTCATTTTTAGTCATTTTGTGCAAGGTCCCAGCAGACGGTATAGCTGGCAAGCAGGTTCAGGTATGCTGTTATTCTTGCAGTGAGTTTTCTCATGTTCCCATGGAAGCCTGGAGAAGCATTCCCTCGCTGAGAGGCTATTACTGGTCTGTCTTTCCACCTGCATAGGCACATGCTATGCACACAGGTCCTCCTCTGACTGATCTCTGCTGCTGTGTCAAATCACCTTCTGTTTGTCCCATTGGTGAACCACCCTGGGGTTACAGGGATGGCGAAACACACGACACTTGATACTGGACAGATGAGATTGAAAGGAGCCACACATACAGTCCAGGGTAGGAAGGCACTGCACTGCACAAGGCCACGGCCGCATTGAGCTTGGAAGCAGGATGAACCACCATGGGCTGTGGAAGGCAGGCTTTGATGGTATCGAGAGCATACCTGGTGGCTGGTTCATGGTGGGACTGGTGGCAGAGGCAGTGGTGGGAAGGGATGTGGTTGGTTGGCTGGAATAATTCCATGGGCCATCAGGGAAAGAAAGGGAACTTTACTTGGCTCCTTTGAGGAGAGTTATTTGACTGGGGAACCTTCTCCATGGGAGTGGAGGGGGGGAAGGGGTTAGCTAATTGAGGATCTGCCAGTTTTACTACATAACAAGACAGCACTTAATGTTGAACCTCATCGATAAGCCTTAACTACTTGCTATGAGATATGCAGGTGAACGATCTCCCCTTAGCCTCAACACATGATCTTTGATTTCAGGGCTATCAGCTTTAGGATATGAATATTCCAAACACAGAATGCCGGTTCTTCAGATTCTTGAATGAGTCTTACTTTAGTTTTTCCAGTTTCTTTTAAACTAAAAGAGATTATTGACACTTGGGAGGGGGAAGTCTGAGGGACATGTTTATTATTCAGCCCTCAACCTCCCCCCACCTTCTCCCCTCTCCTTCTGCACAGGATTCATACTGTATTCCTTAAAGTAGACCACTCGGGAAGTCTAGACCTTCTTTGATCGGATTACCCTGAGTAGTTAAGGTGCTCTCAGCTCTTTGGAGAAGGAATCTACAAGATTTACTTTAAGCAGAAAAAAGGCAGATTTATTAAAAGCGTATTGGTCTCAGCACAGGGCAGGAGGGCAGCTGACCCTTGCGAATGAATGGAAGCAGAAGCTGGCAGCCCACAGCCTTTGCAGACCTCACCCACCTTCCTTTCTCAAAGATACCTCATTTTTTTTCTTTAGAGTCCTTATATGTCTCCAGGCCACAGGGTAGAAACCATGATTAACCCACAGAAGATTTGAATTTTCGTCTCTTTTCAGTAGATTGAGCCAGCCTGAAATTTCTTAATTCCAAATGGAAATCTCCTGGGGAAAAAAGTCTGATTTATATTGGGTCACTCATGGGCCAACACCACTCTAGAACCAGGAAGTCTGGATCACCTTAGACAAAATGGAGCCAGGATCCTTGACTGTGTCCATGTGAACTGAGAGGGTGACAGAGGACAGTTCCTCTAGGAGGAGCTGGGTTGACAACTTCGCTGCTCTGTTTCTCCTGTGAAATTACTTTTATAGAACAGAGCTTTATTGTCATGACATCTGTGGTCTCCATTGCTGTCCGTATATTATTTAGCTCTTTATGGTGGTAAAATTTCTACTAAAGATATCATTCACCGTGTTGTTCTACAAGCCTCACAGAGTCAGATACACATGGGTTTGACTTCTGTCTTGGAACTAGCTTGAATTACGCAAGTCACTTAACCTCTGTCAACTTTGGCTTCTCATTAATATAACAGGGAGAAGACACAGGATTGTTGTCAGAATTAAATAACATACTGTTTGCAAAGTACTGGCACTTAGAAGATACTCAATGAATAGGAGCTATTATTAATTTAATGCTAATCATTATTTCATGCAGCATAATCTCAGACCAACATTGACAAAGGCTGTTCAAATAAATTGATGCTTTCCTTTTAACTGATGATGACAAGATTGCAAGCCAATAGGTATTCAGACAGGCATGACCTTCGCCTCTGAAACATGTAAAATGTATAATTATGTTTTCATGCTAACAAGGATTGAGAGGTAGTAATCTTTGATTTTCCTGTTATTTGGTGGTGACATCCACTAACTCCCCACCTAGCTTTCTTTGGTGGGAAGATCACATAATGACGCTTCAGTCTGTGAATTAGATGTGAACCTTGGGCAGACTAAAGCCTGTCATTGTGGTCAAATAAGTGCAACTGGGAGAGAAGAACCATTTGGAGTTGGTGAGTGCTTTTTGTTTATCAAATACAATTTAAGGAGGATGTACGGCTAGAACAAAGAGAAAAGTTCATGTTGGAACTTGAGATTCAACGCACTGTTGAGAAAGAACAAGAGGAATAAAGGGGATTGTTTTATAATCTATTAAAATATGGGTCTTAGTTCCCAGTATTTCTTTAACCATAATGACTATTCGCTTTTAAGAATACCCATGGAATACAGATTTTTTTCCTTATTATTTTTTAATCCATCACATTACAAGTCTTCAATGCTTGCTTGGGAAGCCTCCCATTTTTACTCAGTGGTAGCTTTCCTTAATCAGAACTTCAAAATTGCCCATTTTTCCTAATCTCTTAAGTATTTGGTTATTCTAACCTGAGTGAAGTCTTAGTGTATTTCTTTTAAGGTAAGTTTTTTCAAAGTCTCTATTTGGAAATAGGCAGAATCGAAATGAATAAATATAATAACGGAATAAAAAGTTAAAAACTAAAGTAGGTGTAACAGAATCAACTCTGTGTGTGGATGCATACCCCTGTCTGACCCCCAAATTACTACAACCTTAAGTTGAAATCCACAACCAAACCTTGCTATCTGTGCTCCTCACTCTGCAATGAAACACAACAAAGGACAAGCTAATTAATTACCCCTGTTAAGAATGTCCGAGACACCTTGGGAAGCTAAAATGAAGGCTGGAAACATAGTGCAGTAATGTGGCACTAAGTTCCAGAATGAAACCACACCTGGAACCAGAAGGAGGTGTTCCCAAGTCTCTCATCTCGTGTGATCATTGCAGACTCCTGTCTTTGGTCTTTTTGTTCTAACCATACCACACCCTTTGCTGGTGGGACACTTGGGTGAGACATCCACATGGATGGAGCTCTCAGTGGGACATGCACTTTCCTAGCGTCCTTGCTCGTGTGATTTCCTTTCCTGAAATCCCTTTTCTACCACCTACACCTGGGGAACAATCCTTCCCAGGGCGATGATCCGGAAAAAATTTTGTTTTCTAAGAAGCAGAATGATACCTCTTTCCTCAGCCCTGGTTTTTGTGGGGTAAACATTTTTGATTAGTAGCCTGGAGTAGGAGGAGATTCTCTAAGGATTTTCTTGTATAACATTATACGATTCCCTAAAGTGTTTTCTCAAGAAGCTCTTTGCAGACCTTTGGACTCCGGTTTTTGCCAAGCTGAACATGGAGGTTGAGGGTGGGAACTGGTGACTAGCAATGTTGATGAGATTGAAGGGTATGTGGTGCAATGGGGGTGAAGGGAGGCATCTTAGAGCTGGGGACTGATCCCAGCAAGGGGAAGAAATCTCTCCTAGGGATCTAAAATTGTGTGAGCTCTTTATTGCATGATTTATCATTTTCTCAATCTCCCCAGCAATTTCCAGTAAAAGTGAGTGCCAATCACTAATGCAGGTAGAGGTGGATCTGCTTCTGGGCCTGGGACAAAGCCCTTACTGGCTCAAGACTGATAACTGAGGTTCCCTATGGGAGGCTCACAGCCTCTGGTTAATGTAAGGATTCAAGACTCCTCTTCTGGTGCTGTCTCCTTCAGGCGGCCCCCATGATAGCCCTAGATAGAGTTGATGTCTTCCTCTGAATGTTGGTAGTGCTTTATTCATTGGGCAGAGCCCTAAATCTGTGACCTGGGATTGTTAACTCGTATGTCTGGTTTACTCACTAGGTTATGAATTACCTGAAGTCAGATTGGTGGCCTTTCTTGCTACTATATCCCCAGTATTGAGGAGTGCTAGGCCTAGGTGCTCAGGATGTAATAGAAAGGAGTTGTCAGATCCAGTTCTATATATGGCATCTTTAGGTATGTTGGCTGCTGGTACCAACATAATCCTAACGTAGAGCATTGAAGGGAAGTGTTCTAGGCAGCTCTCGGGTTTTCCTGGCTGAGACATCTCATTCAAGAATGCTATTGGCTCAGGCTTTCCATTGTTTGACATTTTGCTTATGGGTTAATAAAATATTTACTTTTCTGTCCAGCAGCTAGGAAGCTACATTTTTCTTGATTGTTGACCTTCTCCCATTTGGGAACCTAGCATGCAATTAGAGGAGTGGGGTTATAACCAGGTCAGCCTTCCTCTTGAATGGTTATGAAAGAGAGCTCCCAACCAAGATGAGTGTGAAGGAGGTCGCAGGACATAATAGGAATGAATTAAGGAGAGAAATGCATCTTTAGCTATCATTAGAGGACAAAAAAGGGATGATACTGGGTGTTCAGTAGAACAGTACTTGCCACTTGATTGAAATATTAAAAGTTAGAGTATGTGCATGGTAGGGGGAGGGGTTGAGAGGGCGTGATATGGACTTAGCCTTTCTGATATCCTCCTCAGCAAAATGCAAATAATGCTTCCCTTTCTAGGGTGAGGTTTCAGGGGGTACTATATTTGGCTCATGCATTCAAGGATCCCCCAAATCCATGGTTTTTCTACAACTGTGTCGAGTGCATGAAATTACCATGGGAAGGTAAAAGTGCAGTGCAGTGATTAGAATCTTGGGCTGGAGGCAGCCAGAGAGATCGGTCATATGATATCTGGATAAACAGTTGCCTTCAAGTTAAAAAGTGAAGTTCTTCTCAATTAACTTTGATCATATGAGACATTTATGTCAAGTAGATAAATTTTGGAGTTTGATGTCAGCACAAATCTTAATAGTCTTCCAGGTTTACATCTCAATTCTGTGACTTTGTAAGTGACGTGGGCTCTGTGAGCCCATTTCCCTACTGAGTACCCTGAATTAAGGTGGATAGCCTAGAAAACCCTCATTAGAGAGGTGGTGGTGGGATGGGTGGTGATTATGTCAGAGACCACGGTTTGGTCCCCATTATCTTTATTTTGTTGTCTTAGGAACAGATTCCTGGTGGAGACCGTGTAAACTACACATGCCAGGCTCCCCTGCAGTCAGGTGTGAGTGTGTTAGTATTTCTGGCCACAGTGCGAGCTGAAGTTTGTGCGTAGAAAATTTAGAAAGGCTCTTTAAGGGAGGGACAAGCTGTTTGTCCATCCTTGCTTCCTTTTCTCTAGTGCCTGTTGTTCAGAGGTGACGCCGGTGCTCCAGCAGCCATCTGGACCCTAGGGGGACTTTGAGGATGGAAGCCTTGATCTGTGGGTGATGGAGTAGAAAAACCAAGAAAGCCTGGGTACTGATCCCTACTGGAGCTCTTGATCAGAACTTTGAGTTGAGAGGATTGTGTAAGTCATGGTTTTTAATTTTGGGGTTTTATGTGTGGTCAGACTTCATTCCAGTTGACAATGTGGTGAGGATCATTATTTTTCCCCCCAAGTGTGACCTGTATTGATTTGAGGACTTCCCAAAGATTGCCCTCTTGTTCAGTTAATTTCCAGCTGGGTCAGTCAGCTGGAGCAAGGTCCACAGGGAATTGGGTCCATGTTTGGGATAAAGCACAAGTGTGGCTCTAAAATGGGAGTCCAGGAAAAAAATACCACCCACTTTGTATTCACCTGCCGTGGGTTGCCTTGGACAAGTCTGATAGTAGCCCCGACGGCAGGCTTTCCCCTAATTCCTGCTGTGTTCCCTCAAGTGAGATAGTTATTACATAATATGGCTCAGAGTAATTACCCGAATCACATTTCTTTGTGCTGATTTGATGAAACAGGTGTAGAGAGGACCTGTTCCTTGGCCATCAAAAAGGAGATGGAAATAATTTTTCTTTCCTATGTTTGTGCAGTTTGCAAGTAAAAGGCTCACAGTTTCTTTGCTGGGATTGCTTACCCACTCCACACTCTGATCTCTCTATTCCTGTTTGTGATGACAGACAGGCCTGGGCTTGCTGGGCTCCGAGGGAGGTGGGAAGAGAGGAGAGGAGGGTGGACACCACACTTCAGCCTTCATTCTCGTGCACCCTGGCATGTCTCGGCCCATAGCAGAGCTGATGGCTCCTCTTCTCCCTTGGGATGTTATGCTAAACACAATTACATGCTGCATTTGACAACAGAGCTGGTAATTTATGTACTGCTGGAATGGAGGAGGAGGAGGGTGATGGAGGGGAATATCAATGTGCTCTGAAAAGATACCGCATTTTCTATGCCTTCCGGGAATGGGGGGCTGGTGGTGGAAGGGAGGATGTTCCGTGGTCATTTGGTAGATTGACTTAAAACCAGCTAGTGGAGATGCAGCATCCCTGCCACGGGACGGTTTGGTGGTGAGATGGGGGGCGGGGCGGGGACAGAAGTTCCTACCAGATTGTCAATTTGCAAATGTCTTGGTTTTTCTCTAAGTGAAAGATAAGAGCACTATCTCATTGGGTGGTTCTATAAAGGGCACCTACCTGTGACGGTTGGGTGCTGGCCTGGAACAAAGTAGTTGGTCACAAATTGCATTCCTCACTGGTAACCAAAGGACCACACTTCAGTCCTACAAATGTTTGTGAAAATAAAGCTTTGCAAAGTCTTATCAGTAACAGAGGGACATCCTTTCATTACACTGAAGAAGGGCGTCTATATCACTTCGAACAAACTTTGTTTTGAGGAACAGATGTGCACATGTGTGTAAATTCAAACATCTTACAGTTTTGTTTTTCAAAGTGATTTAAAAATACCATTTCTACACTATTATACCTTTATTTTTTTTAAATTTTATTTTTAAGGGATCTCTACACCCAGGGCTTGAACTCACAACCCCAAGATCAAGAGTCCCATGTCCCACCAACTGAGCCAGCCAGTGACTCCTGTTATCCCTTTAATCCCTTTAAATGCAGCCTCTCTCCCTTCCTGAGAGCCATAATCTGAGATCCAGGCCCTTTCCCCAGAATACCAGAGCTGGGTCTACCCCTGCTGTGTTACCTTCATAGTAAACTACAGAATGCTCTAGATTGATCTAAGGCTCTGCTCTTCAGTTGGAAGAGGGAGAGCTTTTTAATTTTTTTTTTCAAGAAGGAAGAAATGATATCCTGAGGCCTCAGGCAGGGCTGGCCCGTTTCTGTTTTGGGTCCTATGAATGTTCTATGCGGGGGTGCACATAAACAGCAGCCCAGGAAAAGATTTCTCTCTTTGGAGAAAGTCCTCAAGCATGGATGCTTCTCCTACTCTCCACTCTTTCCTCACCAGCCTCCCAGGCCCCAGAGCCCTTCAGTGCTTTGTGCTATTGGGTGTGGGTTTCCCCTTCACCCTCCTCTCTTTAGTTTTGACTCTCTGGCTGATCTCTCCCTGTAGCCTGAGGTCTAGGAATTTCCAGCTCTGCCCTGGTGAACCCACAGCTATCCTCCAACTCCCCCTCCCCCCCCCCCGCCCCAAGAGAGGTGAGGAATTTGGGTAGATCGAGCTCGAGCTCCGTTAAAGTTTTCAAAGACCCTTATTCCACCAAGTGGTGACAATCTCTCCTCTGAACCCCTGGCTCTGGGACAGCCTATAGGAGGTAGGGGGTGAGAAGTAGCGGTCCTTTGCCTTGCTTTCTGTCACAAGAAATTGGCCACTTAGCATGTCTGCTTTTAACCTGGTGTAAGTCCGTGCTCCTTTCTTTTCATGGCTGCTTTGCCTGGGTTAACACGTAGCAGGTGCTTAGTTTCTGTGAAAAAAAAAAAAAAAAAAAAAAAAAAGAATCGAAAAATCTCTGCTCAAATCCAAGGACTCCAAATTCTACTTTGTCATGGGAACTGGAGGCTCGCCAAGCTTATCCATGGTTCCTGGGCTAAAACCAAGGCACTTGGACCCTGTGGCATTGTAGCCTGCCCAGAATCACTGAAACTTAGTTCTGACTCATCTATTGTGGCACTTACACTCCTGTCACTGTTGATTATGTTCTCTACAGCCCCTGAAGTTAGAGTTACCTGTCCTACCCCTTTGAATGCACTGGACACCCTGTTGCAAACCCATCCAGGAAAACTCTTCACTGTTCCACTCGATGGTGTTTTTTTTTTTCTTCCAATGTCATGCTTTTCCCTTCCTTCCAAGAGCTCTTCCTCTCCTTTCTCTCTCACTTTGTCAGGCTCATGTGATTGTTGTTCAAAAAGCCCTGCCAGGCTTCCTCCATATGACAAAGAGAACCTAAGAAGCTTTGTAAGTATGGGTTTCCAATGCCACCTCTGCTCCTTTTATCATCCCCCCATCTGTAGAGTGTCTAATTTGTTTTCTTGGAGTTGGTGAGGGCTGGGTGAGTAGGTCTATCTCAAATGTAGTAAAATCTTTAGAAAGTTATAGGACTTTCCTAAAGACAGAGGTTATATAATTGCAATGTGTGTCTTTTATGTTTATGTTGTATCTATTACAGTTGATTGTGACCTAATCAAACAACTCTTTAATCCGTTGTATAACAAAAATTTATTGAGCTTCCGAGGCGAGCTCAGTAATGTATAAAGGGCCACAATGAACACAGAACAAGGACAGGGCATAGCTCCTGTTTTGAGGCACTCTCAATCCAGTTGAGCAGTAAAAGATGAGTAACCAAATCTTTACAGAAGTTCCCACCAGCGAAGAGTTCATTAATGGTTGCAGTGTGTGTGTGTGTGGGGGGGGGTGTTGGGGGGTGGGTGTGTACAGGAACACCTGCCATGGAGATAGGTAGGATGGTGACATAAAGCCAGGTTGGGATGGAGGATTAGAGGAATTGAGTTTGAATCCCAGTTCCCTTCTAACTAGTTGTGGGTCTTTGAATTCTGAGTCACGAGCAGAAAACATTTGTTGAGGACTTTTTGTGCACCTTGCCAAGCTGCAAAGTGCTGTGGGATTGCAGGAGAAAGGCGAGGTGTGACGCCCACCCTTGAGCTGCAGTCTCAACAGAAGCAATGAGACAAAACAGCAGATGACAACATCCTCCTTCTGTGTTGGCCCCAGACTGGATGAAGGGGGGAGTCTATGACTGTGAACATATGCCCCGCCAGATTGATACAGGGAAGAGATTTATGGTTCTTCAGTGTGCAATTTGAATTAAAGGCTATCCCATTTATGGAGCTCCAACTGCATTTCAGGAAGCAGGCAAGTGATGACTGCACGTGAACACCTACTCCACATTGGCTTTTTCTTTTTTTTTTTAAATAGCTTTTTTTCTTTTCCCCCCACATTGACCCCTTAAAATTGGACATCTGGATCCTCTCCATATTCAGGTGTGATTTTGCTCTTTTTCCATCTAGAAGAGGAACTTCAGGTTGAGAAAAGGAAAGTAAATTGCCCAAGGACAAACACACTCGGTTGAAGCTCAGATTCTAGCTTTGCATAGTCTCTGTCCATTTTCTCCATGTGCGGATCAGGCAACTGAGACTTGGGTAGGGAATTTGGGGTGCGACACTAAGCTGCGATCTAAACCTGCATCTGTCAGATTCTAAAGCCGGAGGCTGTTCATGTCTGTAAGCTGGAGGAGTTAGTACAATCTTAGATTTCTTGAAAGAAATCATTGCTGTGTTAAAAAAAAAAAAAAACATAGCAGTTTACACTGAGGGGACCTCTTATTATACAAAATAGCCCTAATGGGATCTATTATACAAAATAACCCTAAAAGGATCATTCTAAAATGTGCGTGTGGGTCACCAGGAGATCCTGTCTGTTGGGTGGGGCCTGAGGTTCTGCATTCCTGCTCTGCTACTGGTCCATGAGCCACACTTTGAGTAATAAGAGTCTAAACCAGGTTTCTCAGTCTGGGCCCTGTTGATAATTTGGCCGGGTAATTCCTCATGGTGGGGGCTGTCTGGTGTACTGTAGGATGTTCGGCAGCATCCTGGCCTCTTTTTACTACGTCAGTAGCACCATCCCCAGTGTGATACCAAAAATATCTTCTGACAATGCCAAATGCACCCAGGGGGGCAAAATTGCTCTCAGGTAAGAACCACAAGTCTAAACCGGGGGTTCCTGAACTTGTCTGCACGTTGGAATCAGCTGAGGAAATTCAAAACTCATGGTGCCCGTGTCCTGCCTTGACCTGGAACGTGGCCCAGGCCTTGACGTCTTCAGATGCTTCCCCAGGTGATTCTAATGTGCAATCTCTAGGCTAGATTCTAACTCTGGGCCAATGGGCGTCTCCTCCTCTTTCAGCTTTCAGGAAGCTGCCAGGCCCAACACTCCCAGCTGCCAGTGGCTGACCAGACATCTGGTCCTGGGACAGGAGGGGTGGTTTCCAGGCGTCATTCATCACACAGAGAGGCCAGCTTGGAATTGGCTTGAATTCTCCAGTAAGAAAGAAATTATGCAGGGCTGCAGTATTTTTAGCCCCATCCATCAAGCTGTCTGGGCCGCTTTGCGTATAGAAGCAGTGCAGGCAAATCTTGGAGATCTTGCATGTTTGGTTCCAGACCATCACAATGAAGTGACTATTGCCCTAAAGCAAGTCAGATAATCTTGGGCTCCCAGGGCATCTAAAAATTGTTTATACCATACTGTGGTCTATTAAGTAATAACATTATGTCTAAAAAGCCAGTGTACATATCTTAAAAAGTCTTGCTAAAAAAAAATACTAGCCATTATCTGAACTTTTAACAATCTTCTTGCTTGTGGAGGGTCTTGTCGCTGTTGATGGGCTGCGGACTCATCAGGGTGGTGGCTGCTGAAGGCTGGGGCGGCTGTGACAATTTCTTAAAATGAGACAGCAATGAAGTTTACCTCATTGATTGACTTTTCCTTTCACAAACAATTTCCCTGTAGCATGCAAGGCTATTTGAGAGCATCTTATCCAAGTAGAACTTCTCCAAATCCCGGTCCTGGGATCAAGTCCTGCATCGGGCTTCCTGCAGGGAGCTTGCTTCTCCCTTTGCCCGTGTCTCTGCTTCTCTCTCTCTCTGTCTCTCATGAATAAATAAAATCTTTAAAAAAATTTGTGACTTTATTTATAAAAGATTTTATGTTTGAAAATGAGAAGCATAAGTGGGTGGGGAGAGGCATAGGGAGAGGGAGAAGCAGATTCTCCACCAAGCGGGCAGCCTGATGTGGGGCTTGATTCAAGGACCCTGAGATCATGACCTGAGCAGAAAGCAGATGCTTGACTGACTGAACCACTCAGGTGCCCCAAATTAAGTGATCTTTTAAATTTTATTATTTTTTTAAATTAAGTGATTTTTTTTATTTTTATTTTTTTAAATTAAGTGATTTTTAAATCACTAAAATTTAAGTCACTTGGGACACGTGGGTGGCTCAGTGGTTGAGTGTCTGCCTTTGGCTCAGGGCGTGATCCCGGGGTCCTGGGATCAAGTCCCACATCAGGCTCCCTATGGGGAGCCTGCTTCTCCCTCTGCCTGTGTCTCTGCCTCTCACTCTGTGTGCCTCATGAAAAAGTAAATAAAATCTTAAAAAAATTTTAAGTCACTAGAATTTAAAAGCTTCGTAATTCCTCTGATGGATTTTTTTATTATCTATGGCAGCTATAGCCTTATAAAATGTACTTAAATAACAAGACTTGAAAGTAAAAAAATCACTGCATGATCCGTGGGCTGCAGAATGGATGTTTTATTAGCATCCAAACATTCATCTTGTTGCACATCTCTATCAGAGCTCTTGCGTGACCAGGTGCACTGTCAGTAAGCAGTAATCTTTTGAAAGAAATCCTTTTTTTCTTGAGTAGTGGGTCTCAACAGTAGGCTTAAAATATTCAGTAAAGCCTGTTGTAAACAGATGTGTTACCCGGCCTTTGTTCTCCTATTCACAGAGCCTAGGAAGAGTAGATCTAACGTAATTCTTAAGAGGCCTAGGATTTTCAAGACGACAAATGAACATTGGCATCAGCTTCAAGTCTCCAGCTACATTGGCACCTGCCAGGAGAGTCAGTGTGTCCTTTGAAGCCAGGTGTTGACTTCTCTCTGGCTCTGAAAACCTTCCAATAGAAGCCTTTTCATCTATATTGAAAATCTGTTGAGAGCGGCTACCTTTGCTCATTACCTTAGCTAGATCCTCTGGATAACTTGCTGCAGCTCCTACATCAGCTCCTGCAGCTTCACCTTGCACTTGTGTTATGCAGGACGGCCTCCTAGATCTTGTGACCCAGCCTCTGCAGCGTCCTCCCCTCTCCCAGCCTCCATGGAGTTGAGAGTTAGCGCCTTGCTCTGGATGAGGCTTTGGCTTAGAACGTGGCGGCTGGTTGGATTTTTCTCTCCAGACCACAGAAACTTTCTCCCTACCAGCAATAAAGCTGTTTTGCTTGCTCATCATTTCTGTGTTCACTGGAGTGGCGCTTTTAATTTCCTTCACAAACTTTGCCTTTTCCTTCACAACCTGAGTCGCTGTTCGGTGCAGTCTAGCTTTCAATGTCTCAGCTTTCCACAAATCTTGGCTTTAGGCTCCCCATCCTTGCTAAGCTTGGTCATTTCTGACTCTCACTTTAAAGTGAGAGATGTGCGAGTCTTCCTTTCACTTGGACACTTAGGGGCCATTATAGGTTATTAATTGGCCTGATGTAAATATTGTTTCTCAGGGAACCGGGCGGCCCGAGGGGAGAGATGGGGGAGCAGTTGGTTGGCGGAGTAGTCCCAACATAACATTTACTAACTTTGTGGTCTAACATGAGCATGGGTCATGGCGCCCCCCAAACAAGTAACAATAGTAACATCAAAGATCACTGATCACAACAAATATATAATCAAAAAGTTTGAAATATTGAGAGAATTGCCAAAATGTTGCACAGAGACATGAGGTGAGCAGGTGCTATAGGAGAAAGGGTGCTTGCTTGACGTAGGGTAGTCAGGAGCCTTCAATTTGTCAAAAACAAACACAAAACAAAAACCCTGCTATCTCTGCAAAGTGCAATACAGTGAAGTGTAGGAATCCACGTGCCTGTTTTAAACTCCACGAATCCTATTTTGAGCTGGTGATCTCCCATAGGGGCCATAAAGGCCTCGCCATGGCTTGGTTCCTTTACCTACCACCCCTAAACCTTCAGTGGAATCATCCTTTATTTCCTTCGAACCCAGAGGCTTATGATAATAGCCTAATATTTGTCTGAAGTTTGGACTGAGCAGGTGCTCAGGGGTAGAGAATCTTTGCTAGGTCAGATCTAACCCATGGAAGAAAATATCTCCTTAGTCGTCATCTTAGGTGATTGTGTGTGTGTGGTGTAGACCTCCTCATCCTAAGATTATTTCCGTCAAATTTTTTGCTGTCTGCGTGGGGACAAAAATTTGCATTTGGGGCCTTGGATCAGAATTGCTCATTAAGGACTTACCTTTGTCAGATGGGTTTCTGCTTCCATGGAAATTAACAGAGAAAGGATAAACTCAGTTATACTTATTGCCTGGCCCCCACTTTAGCTCCCTGCCTCCTTGGTAGCATAGGAGAGAAGCCTGAACTGCAGTGGCTGGACACATGGATAAGAACAGCACCCTTGGGTGCCTGGGCAGTTAGTGGTTGAGCCTCTACCTTTGGCTCAGGGTGTGATACTGGGGTCCTGGGATCGAGTCCCACATTGAGCTCCCTGCAGGGAGCCTGCTTCTCCCTCTGCCTGGGTCTCTGCCTCTCTGCCTCTGTCTCATGAATAAATTAAAAAAACAAAACACATCAGTAACTGGGCATGGAGCACTTTTAGGTGGTGGCCCGGGGCTGATGGGCCTTTTAGGACAGGCCGCCTGGGCTAGGTTCCCAGACCCACCTTGCTGGGTTACTAGCAAGTTACCCAAATGCCCTGAGCCTCACTTTCCTTATCTGTAGCTGGGAAAGTTAGTAACATCCATAGGCTCGTTAGGAAGATTGCGTGAAATCTCCTGTTTACCCGGCACGACTGGATCAGAAATCTGCGTGAGCTCAGTTGCCCCAACAACAAATCCCACAAGGTTGATCATCTCCCTCTCATTTTATAGCTGGGGGGGTGGGGGGTGATGGAGGCTCAGAGGGGCCAAGTGACTCACCTGGGCCCACAGGGAGGAGCATGCTGGGCAGGCTGACCCTAGGACACATGATTTGGGGAACTTCTCCGCTGCTTATTACAAAACTGCTGGGTGCTTTTCCTATTCCACAGTGTTCCCGTTCCCTCGCCCTGTTGTCCGTAACACGTTTTTCTGATTTTACGACCTGCTGATAAAATGGATGGAGCTAAAAGAGGCAGATGTTATAGAAGGAGAATTGATGTATCTTTCGAGAATCAGAATCCAACAGCTAGGGACACAGGCCCGGCTGAAGTGAGGGGTAGCACTGATGGGGTAAAAGTCGGGGTAGATGCCCCGCTTGTAGTTGCTGAAGGCCACGGCAGAGATACCGAAAGGAGCCAATACTTAAATTAAAAAGGGGGAAGTGAGTGGAGGACGAAATGTGGACGAACTGTGTACCCAGGTTATGGTGCTTGAGCACAGAAGGGCCCAGCAAGGCGTGAGTTGTCCGTGACTTGGCGATCCATCCCTGGTTCTAGAAGGCAATGGGAGCCCCGTGCACCTGGCAGCTAATGCATGGCCCAGTTTCTCATTCCAGTGCTTGTACATTCACCGACGCCCTTTTTGTTTTAAATCCAAAATACTAAACTCAAAGATCTCCTCTGATATGGGTTTGGAAGTTCCGTTCCTCTGGTGGGTCCGCCGGCAGATGAGAGAAGGTGCGCTGGGTGGCAGCCAGGGCAGCACCAGTAAGCGCCTGCTGTGGACCCAGCGCTCGCTGAATGTCTGGCCTGACCTAACCCTGTGGGTCCTTGCCTTCCCCTTGGTAGAGGGCCCTGCAGGCCCAGGGGGATGATAGGATTTACCCAAGGTCCTCGGCTTGGTTAAAGGAATCGAAGTTGCCAGGAATCCCATGGGGAGAGGGGGGTTCAGGGGGAGTGCGGGGCCGTGGGCCAGCAGTGTGACAGCTTCTCCTGAGTGTTCCTGTCCCTGGCTCGGTGATAAAAAGGATGATTTCCATAGTTTTCCCGGCATGTAGAGGATGAGCTAGCGTCACATGTAATGAAGCTCAGAAAGGCCATAATCTCCTAAGCTTAGGCCTCATCGTGCTTCCGGTTCGAGGCAAGCTCAGACCTGCTCCCGTTTTGCATTTATCAGAACATGTGGAGGTGAAAATTCAGCTGCTGTGGTTTAGCACGTTTCCCTGAATCTCGCCAATAGAGCCTACACGACCACGAGAATCGCAGTGTGCTGGGTCCTCTCCCAATCTAGTCACAAACCCTGAACTACTTTTTTTTTTCTAATTAAATTGTAAAAATGGTATTTTTTTCCCCCTTTAGCCCTGAGGTGTTTGTGCAATTTTTGCAGCTCAAGCTTGAGGCAGAGGAGCATTCACATTTGTCTGTCAGGTCACCCCGATTCTGGGGTCCTCTGTGCTTCCCAGAGGGGTACCTTGGTGTACTAGACGCCCCCCCCCCCGCCCCCCCCCGTCAGGTTTGGTAGCCACGTTGCTTTTTGACTTTGTGCAAAATTCCCCTTGAAAGGGTAAATTAGGGATCCTTGGGTGGCTCAGCGGTTTAGTGCCTGCCTTTAGCCCAGGGCATGATCCTGGAGACCTGGGATCGAGTCCCACATCGGGGCCCTGCAGGGAGCCTGCTTCTCCCTCTGCCTGTGTCTCTGCCTCTCTCTGTCTCTCATGAATAAATAAAATCTTTTTTTTTATATAAGGTAAATTACTTAACATCCTTGGGTCTTGTTTTGTCACTGGGAAAAACCAGGAAATTCATTCTTTCAAAGATTGCTCTTCACTTCCTAAGCTTTGGGGGACTTGGGGCCAAGCACCCGAGATAGGCTGATAAGCCAGTTCATACCTGGGCCTCCCTGAAAGGACTGGACAACCTTCATTGCTTGCCAGGCCTTGAGGTACGTTCTCATCTGTCCCTCTTCCGCCCAGCCGGCAAGCATTATAATCTCCACTTGAGAGCAGAGGGGACGAGGCGCCAAGGTGGAGGTTACTTGCCCAGCTTCACACAGCAAATAAGCTAGAGAACTGGAACTCAGGTTTGGTTCTGCTTCCAAAGCCCCACTGGTTCTCCAGCTTCTGCTCTGCTGGCTTAAGGGGAAGGAAGCTAATGTTGACTGAAGGCCTCTTGAGTCCCAGTCAACCCCCTGAAAGAGAGGGGTTGTCACCTCCATTGAATGGAGGAAGGACCTACACTGGGAAACTCTCAGGGATTTGCTTAGTCTCACAGATAACGGAGGCCGGAGGAGAGAGGGCACTGAGGCCTCCTGTCAGTCTCCAGAGCTCACTGCTGGGCGTCTAATCCTTTAGCTCTGGCTCTTGGGTCTGCGAAAGAGTTCACCAGACAACATGCTGTAAGCCGCCTGCTTCTATTATCTTCCCTGCTTTCAGCCATCCATCCCAGAAATCTAATCTACTCTGATTTGGTTAACTGCCTCTCTTCCCAACCAGCGCATAGTGAGGTGCTCAGGAAGCATTAGTTAAACACTAATGATCATCCTCCAGAAAGTGGGCCTGACCCCCCTATTTCTTATCTTGGAAAGTGAAAACATAAGCCACAGCCAACACTATTTCCTCCTGAGCTGGCACGACAAGGGAACAAACTTCTTATCGGACATTTGAAAGCTTCCCTAGTCAAGTGAGTCCAGAATTCATATTCACGCAAGGCTTTGTTTATGGGATAAGCGGGGCCACCAACAATGTGTTCTGGTCTAGACTAAGACAAACCTCAGGTGGATTTGTATTGACAAACATATACAACATGGGCCTGGGTAGCCTTTTAGGAACATGGCAGGGTAATTATTTATTTTTGAGCTGCTCCCAACCTCTCACTGACCCTGTGGGTGCAGCTTCTATGACATGACTCACACCAAGCCTGAATCCCCTAGGACCTCCCTTCCACAGGGGCTCAGCCACGGGCTCTGGGGGCTGAGCTATGGCTATTGAAAGTAAGGAAGGAAAGGGCTGTGGTTGTTGTGTTGTGGGGGGTCTGGAAGCTGAGGTTGAGCAGGCAAGGTTGTCCATCTACAGTAGCAATCATTTGCAGGTTATTTCTCTAAAGAGCAGTCATCATCCTCTTTACCCTCCGCCATCCTACCCTGCTGTGTGAACTCCCAAGTTTAAGAGAAAAATAATGCTAAAAGCACAGGAACAAGGCTGTATCTTAACAGCAGTGGGCCGTGCTCTTAACACACAGACTCTGGAGTCTGTTTTCCAGCACCTAAGGGTTTTCGGAGCTTCCCAGCTGTTAGAGAGGCCAAGCATTTGTTTCATATAATTGTGCAGTCTGGATACTTACTGCCCACTGACAGCCCATTAAAGGAAACTGCACCTGCATTTATTAAGAGACAGAAGGAAAATGCCAGGTCTCTGTTCCTTACCATCCAGGTGGAGGGGCTGAAGAAGCTGGAAACAGGCTAACGAGGAGAGCAGGCTCAGGGGCTAGTTAGTGGAAGGCCAAGTGCATGTTGAAGGATTTAACAGAGCACCTAAATCCTCAAGGAGATGCAGAAGCAGTAGTAGTTCTACCTTATGTTCCTTTGGCTGTTTGAGTCATCACAGCTCTGTTGTAAGGCAGGCTTTGCAAGTACCACTTTCCGGATCACAAACTGAGGCCCAAGACCTAGAATAACTTGCCTTTGGAAACCTCCTCACAGAGCCTGGACGCAGATCCCAGTCTCCGTGACCCCAGGTTTGCATCGTCATGAAACCTCCATCAGGTGTCTCCTGTGTTCTGGATGGTGACTTGAGTATGGGGAGTGGGGAGACGGTGAGACCCCCACCTCTGGATGCCGGGGGTTTCTGTCTAGAGAAGAGCAGCCTATAAGTCATACCAGGATGGTGACCACATGGATCTGCAAGGTTCAGTGAGGAGGGTGTGCCTGGCTGTATGGGGCTGTGGCAGGAAGCGCTGGGGCTTGAGAGATGCCCAGATGTCTCCAAGTGGCCAAGCCTAGCTGTGGGAAGGACACTGTAGGCTTTTAGATGATCCCAAAAGCAAGATTATGGAAGCATGAGGCTAGACCTGGAGTAGGGAGAGGCTTTTGGGATAAAGAATAGGAAGAGTTAATATTTAGTGTTTATTATTTTCCACCCGCTCTAGCTGCTTTTCCCATCGTGATGCCTCAGATTCTCACAAGTCCATCAGATGGGGACATCTTCCAGAGCCTGGAGCTAGAGGCACGGAAAGATGAGGGGACTCGCTGGGTTAGATCACTCTGCTTGTAAGATGGTGAGCCTAGATTTGCACCCATGCAGTCAGGCTTCTCAGGTCATGGGGTGGGGGGTGGGGAGGTGGGTGGTGGTGGTGGTGCAACATAAACGGAGCCTAGGAGGCTGGCAGAGGAGTGGCACTGGGGCTTCAGCCTTGTCATCACTTACTCTTCACTCACTGAGCGTTTTCCAGTCTCCTGCGCCAGGAGAAAAAAAACAAAGGAAAACATTAAATTCCAGTAGAGAAGCGAAGACTTCCAAGAGCAATGATAACGCGAGACCACATGTGATTAGCAGCATGGAGGTGGAAGGAGGCGCCCGTTCCCTAGGCTCCTATTCACTTTCACATTTGTGTTTCTCCCAGTCTATTCCTGGGCTTTTTTGGCAAACTCCTCTAGCTTCCTAAGTGTTTCTTCTGCTTCTCTGGTGCCTGAACCTGTACCAACCCCCCCTCCCCCGGGAACACCTGTTACTGAGAGCAAGACTCACTGGGTACCTCTTGTTCCTGAGAAGCTCTTTGCATTTTGAAAGGAAATCTTTCTATGGAGGATTGTTGTCCTGACCCATGTTGCCCTAAAGTGGGGACTCCTCTGCCTGTCGCTGGCTTTTCTGTCTGTCTGGCTTTTCTCTAAACTGCTTGAGCTTCCTTCTCAAACAGCACTGATTTGAAACAATCTCTGGAGGCATGTCTCCTTCTCTTTCCTTTTCGGCCACTCCATCTAGTTTCTTCTGCAGGCTTCTCTGCCTCTACCCAGCCACTAAATGATAGAGCAGATCTCATCTTTGTAGAAATCTTTCAATCCTCTATCCTCTTTCCTTTCTGCCTAGGAGATTTCATCTTCAATGACCACCTCTAAATAATCTTCTCATGGCTGGCATCACTTAGACGTCAGTTGGACTGTCTTCAAAGAGGCCTTCCTTGGCCAGGTCACCTAACACGATCACCCAGTTTATCTTCTATTACTCTGTTTTAGTTCTCTGCTGATATTTTCCTTAAACCACTTTAAAAAAAGATTTTATTTGAGAAAGAGCACATGAGCAGGGAGAGGGGCAGGGGGAGAAGCAGACTCCTCGCTGAGCAGGGAGCCCAATGCCGAGCTCCATCCCAGGACCCTGAGATCATGACCCGAGCTAAAGGCAGCCACTTAACTGACTGACCCACCCAGGTGCCCTCTTATAAAATTTTATAATACTCTATTAGTCTTAGGTGCACATCATAGTGATCCAAATTTTGTATGTTATGAAATGGTCCTCATGATAAGTCTAGTTACTATGCAAAGTTATTACAATATTATTGAATATATTCCATATGCTGTAAATTACATCCCTGTTACACACATATATGTATTTAAATGTTTTATTGATTTATTCATGAGAGACAGGGAGGGGGTGGGGCAGAGGGAGAAGCAGGCTCCATGCAGGGAGCCTGATGTGGGACTCAATCCCGGATCTCTAGGATCATGCCCTGGGCAGAAGGCAGGTACTAAACTGCTGAACCACCCAGGAATATCTTTCTAAATTGTTCACACCTTTTAGTCTCCTTTATCTATTTGCCTGTGCCCCAAACTCTTCTCCTCACTCTGGAAACCAATAGTTTCTTGTATCTGAGTATGTTTGTTGTTTGTTTTTTTGTATTTCATATGTAAGTGAAATTCTATGGTAGTTGTCTGTATCTGACATATTCACTTAGCACGATACCATCTAGGTCCATTCACATTGTTGCAAATAACAAGATTTCATTCTTTTTTATGGCTGAGTAATATTACCATGCATGTGTGTATACTTCATTCAGCCACTGGTGGGCACTTACATTGCTTACACAGCCTGGCTATTGTAAATAGTACTGCAATGAATGTAGGGATACCTATATCTCTTCAAATAGTGTTTTGTTTTTTTTTTTTTTTTGGATAAGTACCCAGAAGTGGAATTGCTGGATCAAATCGTCTTTCTGTTTAACTTCTTAAGGAATCTCCAAATTGTTTCCTATAGTGGCTGCACCAATTCACATTCCCACCAACAGTGTACAAGGGATCCCTTTTCTCTACATCCTCACCAACACTTGTTATTTTTTGTCTTTTTGATAATAGCTGATCTGACAAGTGTGCGGTGATATCTCATTGTGGTTTTGATGTGCATTTCCCTGATGGTTAATGATGTTGAGCATCTTTTCATGTGTCTGTTTGCCATCTGTATGTTGTCTTTTTTTTTTTTAAAGATTTTATTTATTAGAGAAAGTGTGTACTGGCAGGGGGAGAGGCAGAGGCAGAGGGAGAGGAAGAAGCAGATTCCCTGCTGAGCAGGGAGGCCAGGACCCTGAGATCATTACCTGAGCCAAAGGCAGACGCTTAACAAACTGAGCCACCCAGGGCCCCTGGTTTTTATTTTTCTGATATTGTGTGAGTTCTTCATCTTTGATATTAACCCCTTATAGTATCCATGATTTGCAAATAATCTTCCATTCAGTAGAATGCCTTTCATTTTGTTGATGATTTCTTTCACTGTGCAAAAGCTTTTAAGCTAGATGTAATGCCATTTTGTTTATTTTAGCTGTTGTTGCCCTTGCCTGAGGAGACTGGTCCAAAAAATATTGCTAAGACCGATGCCATGATATTTTTCTTGATTAACTGATTTGATTGATCTCCCCCACACCACTCCAAATATAAGCTCCAAGAGAGAAGAAAACTATCTTTTTCATTCTGTATTCTTAGTGCCTGGAGCACAAGGTAGGTGCCTAATGTCTGTTACATGAATAAAGGCATTATTTATTTGCAAGCAGAGAAGTACAGGATAAAAGTGGTGCTTAAGGAGGACTACAATAAAATTCAGGGGAATCAAGGACAGCTTAGATGTAGAAATGCTAGAGAAAGGAAACTGCAGGAGAGTATGTTTATGGTGTTTCTGCCCATTATATCCCCTCTACCAATTGAATTAGAATCTGTGAGGGTGGGGCCCCCTGCATCTGTGTGTTTTATGAGCTCCCCAGGAGTTTCTGCTACTCAGCAAGATTGAGAATGATTGTGCTAGATGACTTATAACTGCTTCCCACTGAAATGGAATGCCAACCACACACGTATTTTGAATTTGTTTTTTTAAGTTGTCTCCATGGCCGGTGTGGAGGCCAACATGGGGCTTGAACTCACCACCCTGAGATCAAGACCTGAGCTAAGATCAAGAGTTGGACACTTAATCGACTGAGCCACCTAGGCACCCCTTGCATTTTCTGATAGTGACAACAAAGTAAAAAGAAACCTTGAGGTTTTATAATATATTTTTATAATATAATTTTTATAATAGATTTTATTTAGCTTAATACTATGATTTCAACATATACATAAGTAGGAGCTACCTTACACTTTTTTTTCCCCATTAGTATGTCTTTAAAATTAATGTGTAGCTTACACTTACAGCCTATTGCAGTTTGGACTAGCCACATTTTAGGGTCTTGGTAGGCACATAGGGTTGAGAAACCTGAACTAGGTGGTATAGAGCCATAGGTGCCTTCTGGTTCCAGCATCTAACAGCTGAACCTGAGCACAGCAAGGAGATCTGATTCTGAAATGTAAAGCAGCAACCCAGCATGTACTGGGAATCACATTTCTCTCATTCTTATTAAAATCTGTGTTCTTCCCAAATCTTTCTCTTGGCTCTGGATTCATTCCTCTTACTCATCCGTTGGTACCTGAAAATCCCCAGCCTGGATCGACACTATCTTGCTAACCTGTTGGGAGGTTTCTTTTCTTCTATGAATAGGACTCAGGATCTAATTTTTTTAGCCAGTGGATGTCACTGTTTATTCAAGGAGTGTCCTTGGAGGAGACACTCCAATCCAGGGACACATGCCCACAGCAGTCAATGTCTCTTCTTCCCCTGTATTATTAGTGTTTCCCTTCTAATTTGGAGGAGTGACAGATTTTTAGGAAGGGAATTGCTGGTGGTCAGTGCTGGTTCACCAATGTCATCTACAGGTGTTCATTGGTCCTGAAGATTCAAAGTCCCATTTTAATAGAGGTCATCATCCAAAATGACGAGGCAATCAGCAACCAACCTAATTATAGTAAAAAAACAAAACTCTTTGATGGTCTTTCTTTCCTTCCTTCTTTCTTTCTTCCCTTCCCTTCCTCTTTTCCTTCCTCTTTTCCTTCCTCTTTTCCTTCCTCTTTTCCTTCCTCTTTTCCTTCCTCTTTTCCTTCCTCTTTTCCTTCCTCTTTTCCTTCCTCTTTTCCTTCCTCTTTTCCTTCCTCTTTTCCTTCCTCTTTTCCTTCCTCTTTTCTTTTCCTTCTTTCCTTCCTTCTCTATCATGTTTCTGTAGAGCAAAGGTTACATTACAGCCTGTAGCCAAGTCTGACCCACAGCTGTGTGATACACACAGTGTTTGGAAAACAGTTGTGCTAACATTTACATTGGAGAAGATTTCCCACAAACATTTGGATTTCTGGCTTCTCCTGGAATGCTGGAAGATCTGGCTGCATTAGATTCACACCCTGTAAAGCTGCAGCTGGGTTGACAATCAGTTGCTTTTTAAGATTGTCCTGCCCTACCTTTATTTTCCACAGGCCCCACCATTCCTGACTACTCCCCAACCCAGGTCACTGTAGTCATTCAAGCTGTCAGCCTAACCTCTGTAGGCATTTGTGTTTCTCGGAATAAAAGCCACATATGTAACTATTGACTACTTTTTTCAGGCATCCTGAAGGATGGAATGATTTAGGGAAAAGTGATATGTGGTTTGCTTTGGAAAATATTTTTCTGGCTTTAGGTTTAGGGCTGAAGAATCCTTGACTTTGGTTAGGATCTGTTGCTTGGAGGTACTTCTTCAAAATGACATATCCCATGTGGTCAAGAGCCTTTTCTGTAGCCCAGGGTGTGAGAGATGGAAAAAAGGTGAAGTGAGGTAGGATCATTGATGCTGAGGTTGGAGGGTTTAAGGATTGACTCCACTGGCTTTCTCTAACCTTTACTCCAGTGAGTGGCGAATTGGAGTGACTCTTCTGCTTTTATCCCAGGCAATGGGTTTCAAAATTGAGAGCATCAGAATCATGTGGAGGACTTGTCAGTCACAAGCAGGGTCCAACTCCCAGGGTAGGACTTGGGAATTCACATTCCTAACAAGTTCTCATATGATGCTGAGGCTGCTGAGCCTGGGATGACACTTAGCAAACACTGGTGCAACTTTTCAAGGCCAAAGTGAATTTTTTTAAAGGTAAAGGAGATGTGTGTGCACATGCACTCACATACATTGCTTTCCTTTCTAGAGTACGTGTATGGTATAAGAGCCAGTATATTACCAAAGGCAGAGAGGAATGAACTCGCCCACAAACAACACCATGGAGAAGGGTCTTTCTTTTTCCTTATCAGTGCAGTAGATATGCTTAAGAAAAGAGACAAAATGCCATTGGGTAGTTTCAGCCTCTAACTCTGGGGCTGCTTACCTGCAAGTAAGTGGATGAAATGACATTTTTCCCTTAGAAGAACAAGACTACAACCACAGGCCCCACTTCTGGTGGCTCTGACTGTGCTGTCCTGAGGCTGGGAGAGAAGTTTTGGAGCAACGTCAGCTGGTATGTGCTGAGTGCTCATGGTGTGCTAGAAGCCCTTATAGGCTTACTGATAACCTCTCATTTAATTCTTAAAATGTTCCAGGAGAGGTGTATCCTATGTATTTGCATTTCATAGCTGAGATTGCCTCAGAGTTCTTACGTAACTTCTTGAAGCCACACAATTAATGGGTGACAGCCAGGCTCATTCAGTTCCATAGCTGGAGCTCTGAACCACTGCGACACGAGCCAGAATAGGGTTTGAAGTGTAGGGAGACCACTTAGAAACTGTGGGCAAAAATTACCTATTTTGTTCCTTTGTGTCTTTAGCATCTTCTGCAAAATGGGAATCCTACCAATTCCAGACTGTGGTAAGAGTCCGACTGGGTGAAATGTGTGTGTCCTTTGTTATATCCTTGTTTCAGTAAGTGTTTATATGCTTCCCTGTCCCTCCCCATCCCTGTGTCTCATAAGTTCCCCCGTGATTTGCCCTGTACCTCAAAGCATTCGTTCACTTGGCATTTATTGTACAGTGTGAACCATCAGACGTGCTCCTTGCAGCACAGTGGCAGGAAAGGAGCTACAGTTTGATCATCTAGCTTCCAAGTCTTCATTCCTACATGCGAGTCTCCCAGAACCCTCAGACTCCCCATGCCCCCCAACCACGGCTCTCCTCAAAGTGAAGAACTCTGTTTTGGTTGATGGTGCCACCCACCCTCACTATGTTCTTTTGAGTCAGTGGCCTGCCTGTTCCTCTGTTTATTTCTTTCAAATATCAAACTCCCCATTTCAGCAGGCTCAAGATCCTGGGGGTTCTATCTGGGGAGTTGTTGGAATCCTCAGGACTCTTGTGTAATTGGGCCGTCATACATTCCTCACCTGGGTCCCTCTGCCTCCTAAGTAGGACCTCCTTTTCTGCCTAGCTTGCTTCTTCCCATAGAGCTGTGAGGCTGCCAGAGTCTGAGCCCATTGCTGCCTGTTCCAGGTTCTGTAGCATCTCCTCCTGCAACCTGTGCCCACCTGTGGGACCTCTTGGCATCGTACTTTACTCATTCTCCAGCAACCCCAGTGGCTTAGACCCTGTCAGCCCACGGCTTGTGGCTCTGGATTGGCTCGGGATGCTCTCCCTGCTGGGAAAAACCTCACCCACCCTTGCACTCAGCTCTTTTTCCTCACCCTTTCTGGACCCCACCCTAGAACTTGCATCTTCAGACTTTCCTGCTCTGCAGGCTGGGGAAAGCTCCCCTCTGAACCCCCACAGTCCTTGTCCAAGTAGCCTTTGCGAACTACAAGGTACTCAACTGTAGCTGTCTCTTCCACCGAACTGGAAGCTCTAGACAAAGAGGGACAGAGAGAGTCTTTATTTCTGCATTTCAGTTGAGCGTGACCAGCCATGGCCTGGGTCCCTGGGAGCTGGGAGTGTGGAAGTGGGCCAAGGAGCTGGGGTGAAGTCCTGGAGTGTGAGGAGGATGATGTCCAGAGCTCTCACCATTGCGGCTCTGTGTGAGGGGCCCCCGAGGGTGGCCTTTGGAGCTGCAGGGCTCAGAGGCTTCAATAGCTACAGAAATCAGCATCTTTATTTCAAGACCTTTCTCTCTGACATTTCTCCTATCAAATGCCACTTCTACTGAGGCACATGGAGACACATGTCCAGGAGGGCTTGACCTATTCAGGGGCTTTATCAATCAGAGGGAAGCTGAGCTGATCCTGATTCCTAGTGTGGTGGATGAGGGGGGAGGATAGGGGTCCTTTGGACAGTGGCACGCAGCCGGCAGGTTCTGAACTGTTTGGCCTTGCCTCACCCTGCCTGCTTGCTGGCATTTCCCTCCTCCAGGCTCTCTGTGTGCACAGTGATGAGCCATTTATTAAGCCAGGACCTTTGTTTCCTGAGCTCCTTCCTCCAGCTGCTTCTCCCACCCTGGGCATCTGAACTGTCCCGTTGTGGCTCAGTGGTGACAGCACCGTGAAGGGTTAGAGGCAGCTGGGGCTCCTGATTCTTCAACTCTGTCGTGGGCTCCAGAGGCTCTGAGAAAGAGCTCTGAGGGCTTTGTCATTTTCGGAGACCTGAGATGTTGGTACAGTTGTCTGACGGAGGCTTCAGTCTCCACAATCTAGTAAAAAGGGCCCCAGGACTCCTTGTAGGGGAGGGTCACAGGAATGAACTCTATTTTTTGGAAGGGTGATTTCTTTTTCCCTGAAAAAGCTTTGTATCCCATTAACAGGACCACAGATGAACACCCATTGTAGAGTGAATCGGCTTCTACAACCCTTTCCCATTCTTCCCTTAGTCTGATTCTTTATCAACCTGTAAGATGGTGGTGTGTGAGCAGTAGAAGCCAGGCTATATGCTCCATCCTTTAAAGATGGGGAAACTGAAGCCAGAGGGGTCAAGTGTTACCAATGAGGTCATCATCTATCCAAGTGCTCCGCAGCTTGCAGAGCGGTTACATGTAAATGCTTGCATTTAAGTCTCACAATAGTGCAAGGTAATAAAGGAAGTGTGAGACATCGGCAACACATGTGCTTGTGTATATGCCTGGCACTATTATGTGATAATTACCACTATTGATATGATCTCATTAGGCAATAACTCTGTAGCAGGTGGGATCATGCCTGACTTGTCCAGGACTTATTTCATTTATTGGAGAATCAGTTGTCTGTGTAACACAAGGGGCTACTGTTAGAACTGGAAGAAGAACTCAGGCTATTGGTTCTTCAGTGTGAAACTCTCAACTACTCAAAGTTGTGTTCATGCCTCCTTCTAGAATCCTCTCTGGTGCTTCCTTACTCTTTGAACAGGAGCATGGTTTGTTATTTTAGGGGAGCCCTTACTTGCCCCCACCCCCCAGGCCACTACGGGCAGGCTGAAGAGGTGGGTTGATGGTCCCCAAGACAGGAAGGTTCAGTGTTCACTCTTGCAGGTGAAAAACATAAATCCTGGACAGACTTCACAGACGCAATTGTAAAATGTCTTCCCTGAGCAAGTCTTTCTGCTCTGGGAAGTATATTTGTCTTTGTCTAGACTTCCGGGTTCCCAGATTGTTTCTGGGGAGTTAACCATTTGTTAAGCATCTAAGCTAATCGTGTTACGCTTGCAACTTTATCATTAACTCCAGTTTTAGAATTTCTCCCTTGGATCCCTAATATTACCCTAAAGCCCATTAGATGAGGACGTTTGAGATGCAGAGACATTGAATTATTGGCTCCAGGTCACACAGCATGTTCGATCTGTAAGCTGCACAGGAGGGATTTGAATCTCAGCCTGGTGGACCCGAAGGCCCCCTCAATTATTGGCTGCAGGGCACCATGGAGGAGCCCCACATCCCGACGGCAGATGGTGGCTGTGCTAGACAAGTGCCTTTGAGCAAATTAAGGGGACTTTGCTGGACACAAGAAGGTAGAAAAGGAGTCGGATCCGGTACAACCCTGAGTCACGTGGCTGAGAGAGCCAGGCCTGGTGGGGAGGCAAAGCATCCTTTCTTTCCGTCAGCCCCAGGGCACCACGTGTACCCCGAGGTGTGGGCTGCATTGTCACGCCACCGTCTATCCTGGCAGCTCTGCACAACTTGTTTCCAGAAGTTTCCTTCTGAAGCCTCAGTCTGTGGTGGTCAGAGATGGGTCTTGCTTGGCCTCACCAACAAGTCAGAAGGCCTGGGGTTGAGTTGTGCCTCTGTTGCTGCTGAGCCCCCGATAAGACTAAGCCTCCTGCCTCTGGGCCCGCGAAGAGCCTGCGCTGAGCGGCCTTGCAGTCACCGGGGCTTGCCAGCGAGCCTGCCTCCCAGGCTGCCTCGTCCTCGGCTGCTTTGGTGGGAATCAGAGGCCGTAAGGCTAATTAGAGATGGATGAGCATGGCAGGGAAAGAAAGAGGCTCCCTGTTGGGGCGCACACCACACACCCACACCGAGGGAACGCTACCACAAGTCCGCTGCGCAGCAGAGGTGGAGCTGCCCCAGGAGTGGGAGTTCTGGGTCCCCCGGGAGGCCCGAGTCGTCCTTTCACACCCACTTTAGGGTCTCAGCAGAGCTTTCCCTGATCTCTTGGACCTATCAAATCCTCCCTTCCACTTCAGGCCACTTCTTCCTGAATGGACACCTACTGCTCCTACACCGATAAGGTTTCTCTCTTACCTGCTTGGCTTCCTGTCTGCCTCACTGTTTCTGCCTGAGTCCAAAGGGGGGCTCGGGCCTCCGCTCCCCAGGGCCCACCCTTTCCCTGGGGGTTTAAGCTCTACCCATGGCTGAGGATGACCAGAGGAGCCCTGGGACGAGAACAGGTGCCTCGCTGGCCAAATTCCTGCATGGGAAGTGGCAGGGGCAGTGAGGTGGGCTCGGCCAGCAAGGCCATGGCTGGAGGCCCTGGGACAGAGTGGGGTGGGTGGTGGCCGGGAGTGCAGGGGCGATCGGGCCCATTTCACCCTCCCCCTCCCCAGAGCTCAGGGCCCTTGTTGGGGAGGCTTTGTGCAACTATTCTTGTAGTTCACTGTGTGTACGTCTGTGCGAGGAGAAGGGGGGAAAACCCCAGAACAGCTGGTGAAGGAGTCCAGCTCAGTGATAAGGACGTTGGTCAAACAACCAGTAGCCTTGACCTACAAGGAACATTAAGCTATCCTGACAGCAGGCATTTTGTGCTGCTAAATGCAGAGAGACGCTGGAGAGAAGGGAGCTCCAGGAGAGGCCTGGGGCTACGTGGGTGGAGAATTCCTGCATCTGTCAGGGGTCACCTTAGTAATGACTTTGTGAGGACGGGCCAGCAGGGAAAGGCCCCTCGGGAAGGTGCTGGAAAGCAGGGGTTTGGGGGGCGCTGCGAGAAGGGGCCTGGGAGGGAATGTCTGGTGTGCTCAGATCTCCAGGGGGCCGAGCCCCTTCCCTGGTCTCAGTCCCGGCTCTTGCTAGGCGGGGGTGGGGTCCCAAGCAGGTGATTTAATGCCTTCGGAGCTGCAGTTTGTGCCTGCGAAGTGGGAGCATTTTAGCTGCGGGGGTTGGGAGACCATGTCTATAGAACATCCTGAACAGGGCCTGGCAGGGCATAGCCATGACTGGGTAACAATTATAATTTGGGGGACACAGTATTGGCAGTGCTATTAATGTAACCTCAGCTACTGGAAAAAAAATACCATAGTTTCAGTCGCATAAAACAACCAAAACCGGTTTCTTGCACGTGTAACCATCCATGTCAGGGTTGAAGGCCAGAGGAGTGGGTTTCTTTCACACGTCGACTCAGGGATGTGGTCTCTTTCCATCTTGTTGGTTGAGGATCCACCCCAACCCGAGAGTCCCCAGCCAGGAGAGTGGGAAGAGCATGAGGAAGGTGCCCCCACTTCCCAAGAGGCCTGGCTGGGCTGTAATTGGTGGCATTCCTGCTTACATCACTTTGGTGAGAACTGGTCATGTGGTTACCCTTGGGGACAAGGAAGGAGCCTCTTCCATGACCAAGTGGCAGCTCCCTCTCCCTTCCAGGGCTAACCACACAGATGAAGGAGGAACCCCCCCCCCTTTCTGATGAGCAGTTGGCTTCCTCTGCTCCGGCAGTATGGGATGGGTGACCCCTTGGGATGACGTGGATGCCGTGGGGCAGGGCTAAGAGCAGCCGGGGCAGTTACTCACAGTGAGCAGGGGCTCATGTATCTGCTCTAAGGAGTGTGCCACCGGCGCCACTCAGGAGCTTGCCTGACATGCAGGGTCTCAGGCCTACCTGGAGTCAGCATCTGCATCTACACCATCCCCACCCTTGCACTGGGCAGATTCCAATTTAGAAGGCTGTGTCTAGGCTGGGGACCCTGTACCATTCATGCTCTCCAGTGACACAGGCATCGCTGGCCCACTGACCACACTTTGAGTGGAGGACACCAACTTCTGAAGCTCCACCTCCTCCTGAATGAAGTGAGGTCTCTTCCCCAGTGGTTACGTGAAGCAGGGAGCCCCTTGCTTGTCCCTTCCTTGCACTGGTGGTCATCTACCCTGCGTGGGTAGTGTTTCTGCAAGAGGAGGAGGCTATAGGCTCACAATCTCTTGTCTGAGAAAAGAGGAAATCCAGGCACCACCCACCAAAGGCCGTGGCTGAATGGAGAGAGACATGCCTTTTCCAGATACGTAGTTGGAATCCATCCCTGGTGGACAGGAGTCTCTGTCCAGCTTGGACTTCACTTGCAGTCGCCTGTAGCGAGCGGTGTTAACGAAGCCCGTGCTAGAGTCCCGCAGGTAGATCACCCTCTTCCTACTCTCCTTTCCCCCATGACAGTTCAGTCTTTTGGAAAAATTCATTAACCTGCTGTAACACTTTTCACTGGTGACAACTCTGAGGACAAGCAGGCTGGCATTTCTTGCTTTTCAAAGACCATTCTCTCAGCTCCCTGATAGCCGCACACATTTTAGAAGAACAAAAAAAATAGCCTTGACCCGAGGGATCAGTGGCTCTCATGTAAAGGCGCTGAGCTGAGGCTCTGTGGATGTTTTGAAGTGACCGTGGCATCAAGCTGATGGCCAAGACATCTTAGAAGTCACAGAATGGAGGGAGGGGAGGGATGTGGTGTACGATCACCTACCGCGTCCTATACTTTGCAAATGTAGCTCTGTCATCTTCTAAACCACACAAACCGGGAAGGGAGCTGATATTTATTGAAGGCTAGATGCTCTGCTTGGTGCTGTTCCATTTGCCGTTTAATTCCTTTGCAACCCTGAACATTAGACAGAAGTGAAGACGGTGAGGTGAGGGTTGGGGGAAGATTAAACTGTAGAGCCGCAATTTAAATCCAAATCCTACCTGAACTCCACACTCTTCCAACTTTGTTATAAGGTCACTGTCCATGAGAGCCAGGTGAGAGACTTTCAGAGGAGTGGGTTGCTCTCCTGTGGTTCTCTGATTCCTAAGATGGCCCAGCTCAGGGGTCAAGGAGTAGCCTAGTGCCGTAGCTAAGAGCGTAAGTTCTGAGCTGGATCCACCTGTGCGTAATTCCTGCCTCAGCTGGGAGTTATAATCAAAGTAGCCTCTCAGAGCCTTAATTTCCCCAAATGTAAAATTGATTAAAAAAATAGTACTGCCCTCATAGGAATAATGAGACAATAGTATAGAAGCTTTAGTGTCATGCCAGATATACAAAGTGTTTAGTAAATGCTAATTGTCATTAATGTTAATATTTGTAGAATCAAGTCCCTTTTGGCTGAAAGGGACAGATCTCACTCAACTTGGATCACATGAAGAGGATAGGGTTATTGCAAAGCTGTGAAGAGCAGCCTGACTGGAAAGTAGGATACGGGGATTCTTTTTTTTGCATCTTTCCTGGGGGCACATGTCATCCTCACATCTCCTCCTCTTGTTGGATCTGCACAATATTTCTCTTAACAAGAGTCCTTTTAATTTTTTGCTCAGCTCCATCGAGGCAGGTTAGACCTGAGTCTGGGTACCATTTTATGCTGAGTGTGTGCCCGTGATTATAGATTCCCGAGGGATGCCTGGGGGGCTCAGTGGTGGGGCATCTGCCTTCAGCCGAGGGCCTGATCCTGTGGTCCCGGATTGAGTCCCATGTTGGGCTCCCTGCATGGAGCCTGCTTCTCCCTCTGCCTGTGTCTCTGCCTCTCTCTCTGTCTCTCACGAACAAATACAATCTTTAAAAAAAAAACAAAAAACAAAAAAACAAAAAACCTTATTGATTCCTGACACTTAGTTGAGAATTAAAGAGGAGCATTTTGTTGGGGTCTATTCGTTTGCTGGCCTTCTTCAGTCTGGGGTCCACTGGCTATGGGGATGGGACATACTCCTGGCTCTGGAGGCCCTGGGTATGAGGCCTGGAAACAAGCAGGTCTAGAATAGGGATTTGGGTTCTTTCTATGTGTTTTTGGGACTTCCTGTTTTCTCTCTCCTTGCCCTTCAAACTATTCTTCATTTGGGCACAGATAATTGATTGGCTTACTGAAGGATAAGAATTTTGAAACTAAAGATCTGAGGCAGTGAAAACCATTTTCTCAGAAATGGTGAGTTAGTAAAAAAACAGAGAAGGATAGTTTCATGTGTTTGGTCCTATGCTTCAAGCCTTAGTGGCCTCTTTGAGAATTTAGACTATATTGTACAGCAGACTTTGATAGGTGTCCCTTTATTTCTGTCTCTTGTGCCTTTAGACATAATCACTGATATTTTTCATTCAAGATTTTCTTAGAGAAAATTACTTTCTCACCCCTTTGTTGTTTTCATGGCCTGAACGTCATTGGTAAGTCCTGGAACCAGGATTTTGCCTTTGTTTTTCAAGATCTAGTTTACTGGAGATTAGGGACAAGTCAATACAGCCCATTAAAGAACTTCAGAAATACCAAAGACTCTGAGACAGTTACTTATCCGTGACATGGGCATCGTGAGTATTGAATGGAAGCTTAAGCAAATGACTTAGGGCTTAGAAGAAGAACTAGATTGACTCGGAGTCTTGTCTTCCACCTAGGGTGATGTGGGGCTTGAAAGAGATCAAGACTCATTGTGGAGTGCTCAGAGACTGTTATCAGTCATTTATTCATACATTCAGTCAGAAATACTTATTGGACACCTATCATGGTGCCTGTATGGTAGGAGAGTAATGCTCACAAGTTATGTTTTTGGTCTCTTTCTTTTTCCAAATCTTTTGCAGGTAGTTGGGCCTGGAGACTCCTTTTGGCCAAGAGGCTGTGGGTGGACATGTTACTCCAAGGCCAAAACACTGAATTGTTGGTACATGGCACCTTCTGCACATGAGCAGACCCCATGATTGAGGAAGCGATGTGTTCCAGATCATGTAGCTACAACAGAATGGTAGAGCTCCCATCTCCCAGGGTTCCTGAGTGACTATGTGGAGCACAGCCCCCTACCAGTCCACGATGGACATATAGCATGAGTAATAACGAAACAGACATTTATGGTGTTATTCCACTAACATTTGAAGTTTGGAGGTTTGGTTCTTTGGCCTCATCTAGTCTGTTTTGCTTAACTCAGCCAGGCACTGTGTTATATGATGGGATTCAACTGTGAATAAAATTACTCTTAGTTCCTGTGGAATGGTAGTTGAGTCATGGAAATACAGATTACTCAAATCGTAGACCATGAAAACTTTGGAGGTGCTACGGAGTGGCACATGTACATGGTGGGATGTTCACAGTGCCCTTTACTGAGCATGGGCTCAGTCAACTCTGGCAGAGCTTATGTCTTCATCATGAAATTGGGAGCTAAAAAGTCCTCTTTGTATTGTTATAAAGAGATGACTACTTAAAGTGAACTCAACCTGAGTCGTAGGGACACCATGCTAGTGCTCCAAATCATGAAAGGGCTTCCCTTTTCTGAATTAATAATTGTAGCAATGATCATTGTAATATATCAATAACTAATAAGTTAGGCTAGGTGAACAATCCAGACAAAGCTCTGTTCTCAGTGGAACTTACTAGTAGGTAGGTTTTCCCAGAGGAAACCATGACTTGGAGAATTCAAGGGACTTGAAATCAGGAGAAGGCAGGTGGGGTAGAGAAGGAAGGCAAGTGTCCAAGATACAGACATGGTTACTGGGGGCCAGCCTTCTAGCCAGGGGACAGTCTCTAAGGAAGGGGCAGTTGTTAGACACAAACCCCCAAGAGAGGCTGTTTTTCCCTCTTTTGTAACATATGGCTCTTTCCATTTGCTTATTCTGTATAGTTGTCAAATCTCTTACTGATGTGTATATACCTAGTTCAGTGGACAAGGGCCTGGGTGCTGAGGTGTGCAATCTTTCTTGGGACCCTAGCTAGTCAAGTGGACGTGAAGCAGTGATAACACATGTGGGATGATAGATGTGTATGTAGTTCCTAGGAGTTCTTTGAAGAGGCCAACTGAGACTTATTCCCTGCTGCGCTTAGCACAGTGTGTCGCCCTACAGGTGTCTGTTAAATGCTTAATGACATAGGCCATTTTGCTTATAAAGCATTCGATTCTTGTTACAATATTCTTCTTTAATCTGATATATCCTATCGATTCACCTTAATAGGATGCTGTTTGGGCTTATTTTATGTGTCAGTTTGGCTGGGCCATAGTGCCCAGATATGTGGTCAAACAGCATTCTGAACGTTTCTCTGACAGGGTTTTTGGATGAGACTAACATTTAAATTGAATAAAACAAATTGCTCTCCAAAATGTGGGTAGGTCTCATCCAGTCAACTGAAGTCCTGAATAGAACAAAAGACTGACTTTCTCTGAGCAAAAGGGAATTCTGCAGCAGATAGCTTTCAGACTTTATTTGCAACATAGACTCTCCCTTGGGTCTCCAGCCTGATGGCCTACCCTACAGATTTTGAACTTGCCAGACTCTGTAACCACAGGAGCCAATTACTTAAATCTCTTTCTATACGTATGCACATCTCATCTCTTGGTTCTGTTTCTCTGGAGAACTAGGACTAATACAGATACTCATTTAACCTCCCAAATCTCCACATTTATTGAATGTCTATTGTGTGCCAGGGGTTGTTGGGCGAGATGAAGAGAAATAAGCCATATTATCTGCCTTCATGTTCTTTATTCATGCATCATTTAGACAATATTTATGGGATATCTCTTATGTTTTCAGAGAGTCCTAGGCACTTGCGATGGAGCAGTAACAAAACAGCCCTAAATTTTGCCTTCATGAGAGGTTGGTAGGGTGCTAATTTACAAAGGGTAGACTGGCCTTTTTGATATGGTATTTGAGCAGAGACCAGAGGATGCGTGAAAATAGACCATGGGTTGTCAGGGAGAAGGCCTCAGGTTGCATGAAAAGGTCCCCCCTTTTGAAGCTCACCTGGCCTATTCCAGCAAGAAGAGGGGTAGGCTCGAGTGGCTAAGGTATAGTGAACCCAGCATGACCGGAGGTCAGAGAAATGTGATGGGTGATGCTATGTAGAGTCTTTTGGGCCATTGTAAGAATTTTTTTCTTTTTTTCCTAACTGAGATGGGAGGCCATCTGGGGACTTTAAGCCGAGATATGACATTTAAGCCGACATGTTTTAAAAAGGCTTGTTCTGGCTGATGTGGGAAGAGTGGAGGGGACATAGGCAGAAGCAGGAATTCCTCTGAGCCTCTCACAACAACCCCAGTATGAACTGCATTGACTTCGACCGTGGTGGCAACAATGCTGGTGGTCAGAAGTGGTTGAGCCACAGATCTAGTATAAAGGCATTGCTGATAGGAATTGATGATTGATTAGATGTGGCATGTAGGAGAGGGAGGAGTCAAGGATGGGTCCAAGGTTTTGGTTGGACCAAATTCAAACGGCCGAGTTAGCATTTTACTGAGAATTATGCAAGAAGATTGAGGTTGGATGGTAGAGCACCAGAGAATAGACTAGGGCAGGTCAACTGATGTTTCCAAAATTCAGGTGTTGATTCTTAACTCTAGTTTTTCTTCTTCCAGGAGAAAAACTAACGGTGTGGCTAATCCTCAAATTTAAACCAGGATTTCCCATTGTTTTCTATATCCCTTAGGGGACCTTAAAATGACTGCAACAGTTTAGATCTTTAGAATTCTGCTACTGTGAGATATTTACATCCCTCAAATCTCAGAAATTGAGTTATGGGTTAGGTCAGCCCCATCATTTAGGGCTTGGGCTTTTAGTCACTTTGAGATTGCAGCCGTGTTTACAATTCACCAATTTTGTGAGTCTAGGTAAGTCATCCTCCCTATATCCCATTTCCCCAGTTACGATACAAGGAAAATAATAAGCCTGTGGTTAGCGATAGTTATGTGCTTAGTGTAGTAATGATACATATCAGGGCATAGACTGTCACGTGGCAGGCATGAGTTCTCAGCACTGTTAGCTATTATTAATTCTATTATGAACACTATTCACAGCTCTGGCGAGTTTGTACATCTGTTGAAAAATTGTTCATTGGTTGGTTTCACCTCTGTGGTTTAGAAGAGGATGTCCCCTGACCCCAACCTGTTCCCAGCCACTGATGCCAATGAGTGCAGTGCCCTTTGTGCAACTTCCTTCCGACTGAAAGAAAACATATTCTGTGCTTCCTTCCTAGCGCATGTGCTCCTTTCTGAAAGAACAACGTGCGATGCTTTTCTCCCCCTTTGCGGCTTTGGTTGCCAATTTTAATGTCCATAATACCTGTTTGTTTATATGGTCATATATTTGCTGGGTCCCTTTTCTTCTGGGCATTCTGTTATTTTTCATTCTAAAAAGCCTATAAGAATTTCGAACACTTACTGAGTGTTTGCTGTGAATCAGCCACTAGGTTAAATGTGTTTTAGGTTTTATCTCATTTATCACTGTAGCACCGATAATCATCCTTGTTTTGCAAGTGCAGAAACTAAAGCTCAGAGAGATTAAGTATCTGGCTCATCCAGGATTTGTCAACCTTGAAAACTCCTGCTTTGAGCCCCTTTCCAGACTCCCTCTTAACAGTATCCTTGCCATTCGAATTTATCACCCCTTCTGGTCCCTGTTTTCTCTTTATCTTCCAGCTCTTCCTTTTCACTCAGTCTTGCTTCTCATGTCTGGGGGGAAGCCCACAATGACACACGGCCACAGAGAGCAGAGCCCCTGCTGTAGTGAGTGTGCACCTCTTCTCCCCTTCCCTTCCCTGGTCATCATCTGAATTTCTGAGAAGGAGGTGCCATGTTCTCTCACTTCCTGCCTCAGTGAGCTTCCATCAACATTCTTAGAAATTTTTCTGTTGCCCAAGAAAGTGAAAGCAGTAGCATCAAGGGAAGGTTATTAGTGAAAGGATGGAATGATCCGAAAACCAGGGAGAGGTTTGGAATTGGAATTGTGGTTTTCCAAGCTTTGGAATTATAGTTTTCCAAGTATAGGAATGAGACTGACCAATCACTGAGGCCTAAGTTTGAGCCAAGTATTTTCTAGTTATCTGGCCTTGGGCAAGTTTCTTCATCTGAATGTGGAAATGGCAAAGACCCATGGCTTGAGGTATTGAGATAATTATCTGAAGAGGCTTGTGTGGTACAGTATGACTGTAAACCAGTGTGCCTTTGAAAAATGTTTCATTTGAGACCCAGGACTATGCAACCGTAGTCCACTCTGAGTTGACCAGTAAATTGATTCCACCCTGGAAGGTGGCAGGATATGGAAGAAATTAATAATCGGCATGATATGGAGTAAGGAAGGAACAACTCTTGTTAGGAGGTGAGCCCTGGGCTGGGTCTCCAAGGTGGCAATCCAGGTGGATTTGCAGGGACAGGGGTGTGAAGAGCCCTCAGAGTGGAAGTGGGAACTGAGTGGCTGGGGGAACAGAGCCTGGGCATCCGATTATTGGACTTTGCTGCTGACAGAAGTGCCTCTTGCTTTTTGTGAGGGAATATGAATGAGTTCTATTGGTTCAGCTATGTGGGGAGAGCTCTTGCCCTGTAGTGGATCCCCATGCTGTCAGTAGGCAACAGAGATGTTTGAAGAAGATGGGCAGCCAGGCCCTCTTCCTCTACCCACCTCTGCCATAGTCGAGAGACTGTGGAGACCTCCTCCCATAAATCATCAGCCTGGCCGCACCCAGATGGGGTGAGGGGGGTGTTTTCTATTTGCATTATTTTTCAGTCACTCACTCTCATGTTTTGTGAGCACTCTTAGATTTCAGAGAGTAAACCATTAATATCCAATCTGGGAAGTCTGTTGTATGTGACTGCGGCATTGGCAAAGTGACTGGAAAGTGAAAGGCTGTGAGCAAGGTATTAATTATCCCACGCTGTAGATGGAGTGCGAGCAGGTGTGTCTGGGTTCCATCGAGCTGGCCGCCATGGATGCACTGCGATTCATGTCTGTGGGATCGTGTCCTCCTGTTCCCTGCTGAAAACAGCAATATTCTGGAGCCCTCAAGCTCCAGCAATATTACTATGAATTCAGAAAAAAAATGGAACCTCTAATGATAGTGTTATGCGAGGGGACAACATCTTATAGAGCGACATCCCTTTCCCCGCCAGGCAGGTTTTAGAATAACCATTCTGGATGCTTTCCAAACACACGCTGAAGAGAAATAAGACTAAGTATCACCTTTGGGAGTTATAGCAAAGGAGTCAGGGATGGGGAGTCTCCCCACCTTACATGGAGGTTATAAATGTACCCACAAGGTGAACATTAGTAGAGAGACCAAATAAATGAAATTATGGGAATTTAAAAATGTGGTCTAAGATAATTGGTGTTCTCTTGGTTCCAATTCCTTTTTGTTCCTTGGACATCTTGTGTCCTCTAATTGGGACGTCATGATTCTCAATCTGTCTCCCTTTTGCTTGCTTCTGGCAATTTTGACTCTCAACTCCAACAACTGCCATTGCTGTTAAAGATGCCTTGCTTTGTTTTGATGTTATTGTGCTGAAAGCCTCCTCCAGCTGATGTGAAGGCAGTCAAGGTAACAGGGCAAATTATGTCAACACTGCGACTCTGCTGTGGGAAGTCTTGGGCTCAGGAAGTGCGGAACCTGAAGATCCTCTTAGGCCTGGTGCTGACACTGGGGCTCTATGCTAGATGGGCTTGTTCTCTGGCTGTGTGGGTTGAGGTGGACCAGCTTCTGTACAAGAGACAAGATGGGCTCTAGGTCCAAGGGCCTGGGTGGGAGTTCCCATTTTAAAGGGTGGTCTGCTCTCTTTTTGGCCATATCTTCTGTGGGGTTACAAAGAAAAACACTCACACTCAGTGAATAGCTGGGCTGTGTGTAGGGCCACTGCATTGCTTCACTCCACAGTGGCCCTGTGGATTTACAAAACACTTTGCTGGGTAGATAAGGGTGCACACTCCTAGAGGGAGGATCACAGCATTAAATGAAACAGCATACACAGATGCGTGCCCATACTCTCTCACGTCTTGCTTCTAATCATTGGCTTCAAGAACACTGGTATTTTTGGACTTGACTTGGCATAGGATGAGAACTTAATATGATTTTATTTCCTTTCTCTACACCTTCTGCTTCATCCTTTCCTTTCCCATCAATTTCCTTGAATTTTTTTTTTCAGAGTTTGGGACTTTAGATTGAGATTAATAACAAATCAATTTCTTTGTAATAATCATAGTCAACTATATGACAGACTGGTAGAAGCATTTTGCATTTAATCCTCACGAGGGGATTTATTTTTAACACTTCTGTTAGGTTTTATAACCATATTAGCAACTATTTGGACATCTTGTGCTGGGTTTATTCTTTAAGATGACTTCCTCACTTTTGATTTTCTGGTTTTGATTCCTCTTTTGGCGACATGGAGTGTGTTTATTTTGGGATGATACATGTGGTGAGCCTACTTGGACCAGCTGAGATTGCTTCCTTGTCCTTGTACGTGTGTAAGAGCTTGCAAGGATCAGGATTCTGAGGCCACAATCTTTACTCTGAAAAATCATGTAGAATTAATCAATGAATTTAGGATTTTAGGGAAGATGTTTATCACCTGATCTGATTTTTGTTCCTTTGTAGTAGTGTGCTTTATTTTGTTGAGAGCTTAGAATTTTTTTCTTTAGCTTTGAAATTAAAAGGGAAAAGGCACCAGAATGATCAAGGTGTGGTTATCACTTTATTTGGCCTTTCACTCAGGGATCCCTTTTGGCTTTCTGACTCAAGTTGGCACTGAGCCAGGCGGACAGTTGGGGTTTTCCCCCACATAATATACGACAGGGAAAGAAGTAAGGGAGATGATGAGGCCTCTGCAAGGGAGCAATTACAACGATGAACAATGGAATCTAAGTTGGACTCAGCAAAAAGTAAAGACAGTGGGGGAGTAATGGGTAATGCAATAATAGAGGGAGTCAATGCACTGGAGGTGTCGATGGGGATAAATAATTGTCTTATTGGGGGTGTTAAAGGGAACTAACTGGCAGAGAGGAGGACCTGTAAGAATGAAATACCTGAAAATGAGAGGTTATGGTGGTTCAGTTTCATTCAAGGAAAGCCTGTGAGATTGTGTGTGTGTGTCTGTGGGGGGTGCTGGGATGGAGTGGGGGTTGGTATGGAGGTCAAGGTGCTCATTAGCAAGCTAGGTGTGGGGTAGGTTATCCACAGGGATGTTAGATCAGCCAAGAGGATGTCAGAGGCGAAAAGACAAAGTCTAGACTGAGTGCAGGGCATGACTAGGTGACCAGTAGATTCTATGTTTGGGAGGGGTGGATGGCAGCAGGGCCTGGCCTCTGAGCAAGATGTGGGAGGAACTGTTTATTAGAAGCAGAGTGAGGGGTGTGGAGGAAGGAGGACTCCTATATCCATCTCACCAAGAGAGGTAAATAGAAAGGTACCAGCAGCGTCTTGGGAAGGCTTCAGGGCAGGCAGTAGCCTCAGGGATAGCCGGGTTACAGGACAGGGTGGGGGGAGTTCAGATAGCAATGGGGGAGTTTTCTGGCCAAGGTCATGTGTTCCTGAGAGTACAGAGGAAGGTTAGGGTGGGTCAGATTTGGGGGAGATGCCCACATGAATACTAGGGTGATGAAATGGTTGGAGCTGGATGACCAGCAAGAAGATTCTGAGTAGTTACTCAGGTAGATAGGTGTGGCTGGTTTCATGGGCATGTTATGTATGCAGCCACATAGGGGCTCATGCCTAAAAGGCCTCCATGCTTGGTTTAATGCTTTGCTATTGCTATCTTAAACTTTTTAATGCCTTTTGAATAAGGGGCCCTGCATTTTCATTTTGCTTTGGGACACATGGATTATGTAGTTGGCCCTGGGATGGAGTTTAGGTATGACCATCTCTTGGAGGACAGTGTAGCTCCCACGTTATATTTGGTGCTGAGGGCGTGCTGGGCTAACTGGTGAGGATTTACCAGGTCTGTCTTCCCTTCCCAGTAGCACTGGTGTAAACTGTTTTGTCAGTCAAGTGTACCAAGGCCCAGCTTCACTTCCTTCCCACATATCTCCTACTTGGGTCTCTGATGCTAACTTTGAGGGTAGTTGGTGAGAAGTAATGGGCCATCAGCCTTTTTTCAACCTAGACCATTCTGTAGGAGACATTCTAGAAGTTTCTAAAAGTTTCTAAAATGAGAATATTCTTATCGCTTCCGTTACTGATTACAAAATTTCCTTTAATTTTAGGGACTTTGGTCTTTTAATGAGGATTGTAGGGGGAGGGGTTCACCAAGGAAAAAGAAATACAGTTGTTCAAATTGCCATTACAAGACAAAGCTTTACTTTTTCTTGATAAGTTATCCCTTAACTTTCATTAAAGGATCTGGATATTTATCCTTATCTTCCAAGTCCTCTCTGCTCCAAGAGACACTTGTATCATTAGACATAGCTGATGGCTCTATAATTTAATTTTGGTAACTTGCCAGTACTCATTGTTGCTCAACTATTAATGCAAGAAAAGAGAACTATTCACTACACAAAAATCAATTCAAGTTGGCCTAGTAGCAACTGATGTAATATCAATGGGTTACTTCCTTCTGAAAAGAAATTACTTTTTCTTTTCTCCCCCTCTGTCTAACCTGTTGCTTCTATCGACCACAGATACTTAGAAATACCAACATCATCAATTTACTGCTGTATTTCACATTGTGTAAGGAAGAAAAGTTTCAACAGAGCAGAGATTAGTTTCTGTCCTTTCAAAACCGAGATCTAAATATTTGCAAGACCTACAAAGAGAATGACCTTATTTATCCTGTTCATTTTTCATCTTTTATCTCACTTAAGGAAGATGAAAATCAAATTCTTCTTGCCTTCTAACATGCAGTGTGGCCTGGCATGGCCTGTAACAGTTACGTGTGTGAGGAGGGTCTGGGGGGCTTTTGAATGTCATTAGCTCAGGCAAATACCAGGGCTTTCTGTTCATTTCAGCAGTGTACCTATTTCTAATAAAGATGCTAAAAAATATTAAACAAATGAGCCTACCATTGGAAGGGAGTTGGAGGGGGGTGGTCATTGGAATTTATTACATACTTCTGTGTGCCAGTTGTCTGCTCCCTACTTTTGTCATTTCAGATGAAATGATAATGCTATGGGGCTGGCTTCCCATTTCTCATATAAGGAAACTGAGACACAGATTAAGGATGTTTGTCTTGCATTGAAGTCATTGACAGAGCCAAGCATTCCCGGAAATAAAAAAGCATGTGCTTTTTCTTATCCTCTAGTCTCCAACTCTGGATTATGATATGTGGAAATGAAAATATCTAGTTCCAAACTGAAAATGGATATTGAAAGTTTGACAAGAGGTCCCCTGGTGATTTGGGGCAAGGTGTATGCTTGGGCTGGTGTCTGTTTGGACACCAGTGGGGAGAAAACTTGGCCTTTGGAAGGACTCATTCTTCCCTGCTGGTTTCCCCATTTCTCTCTAGTCCAATTCCCATGAAAATAAAAGATATTAAGATATTTAGCACTTAGCAGATTGACACTTTAACCACAGGCATTAAAATTGTCATTCTCCAGCAAAAGAGTACACCCCAACCTCTATCTTAACCTTTTAGTGTTGTCTTTGGTGGATAAACACTGAAGGAAAAAACAAGTGTGTGTTGGCTTTCTTCCAAGTTTGTTTCCTGTCCCTCATGGACTCTGGGTTCTACTTTACCCTCTTCTACCCAGCTCTGCCCGATAGGAAGTTTTGGAGCTATATTTATATTGCTGTGATTATCTTCCAGCAGCCTAACTTTGACCCAGATGCACAACAGGAGCGTCTGGCATGTTGGGGATGGGTAGCATCATGCCAGTGGCCTTTTATCCATCTGGGCTTGGAGTTGGCTGAGAGCCTTGGATTTGAGTGGCAAAAGTGATTTTCTAATAAAATACTGGGCTTTAGTGCATATGGAGCAGTTGCCCAATTTGTTGGAAGTTCCATTTGCTATCCTAAGAGCTTATATGTCCACGACATCCATTTCCCCCAAAAGCTTGGACTCTTTAGTATTATGGGATATCCACCCACATAAAGGATAAAATTGGTGCTTTCTGTATTATCTTTCTCAGCAACGCACTAACGGATTCTTTTCCTTCTTTTTCTGAATATCAGTGCGTAAAGAATATATGCTGGGCGCTAGAAATTCAGAGACCAGGAAGATCCACTGTGCTCTTAGATAATAGGCATGTGAAATACTGCTGATAACACCAGAAAAATAATTATATCATGATAAGTAAAGGGCGTCAGAGAGTCTTACAGAAGATGTTATCTTTGAGCAAATCTGGAGTTTGCATGATTTTTCCATGGTGACAAGGCAGGAGAATTGGCACTTCAGGCAGAAGGTATGAAAGAGTTTGACTTGGTTGGGAAAGAGGAGTTGGGTTTACATAGCATGGGGATGTGGAGGTAATAGCAGGAAGTGAAATTAAAAAAAAATGGGTGGTGGGTTCGAAGGCCAAAAACTTTCAGGATAACAATGCTAAAGAGTCTGAATTTTATTCTGTAGCTTATGGGAAACTTTAGAAGTTTTAAATGAGAGGAGTGCCCTGGGCAGGTTTTTATTTTAGGATGAAAACTAAGGATATGTGGAGGGTGGACTGAGCTGAATGGGAATGAGCAGGGGCTAGAGAGTAGGAGGCCTCAGGTGAAGATGTTTTACTAGCCCAGCTGTGTACCTTAGTTAGGGGTCTGTGATGAGACTATGTTCAGGTGACACTGTGGATATTGAATGGGTAGAACTTGGTTATTGAATAGATGCTGGGATTAGGGAAAGAGGGAAGTGCTAGGAACAGCCTCGTTTTCTAGTTTAGACAACTGAGGGATGGTGGGGACCTTTAAGGTGAAGAACACAGGCAAAGGGGTGGGTTTGTTGAGGGGGGACAGAGTTTAGGAACATTTTATGTTGGTGGCACTGCTTTCTCTAGCAATGCTAACATAGGATGAAGAACCAGTTTATCCCAAGGCGATGCCAGTAGAGATCTCCCTTCTTTCACACTGACCTTCTGGGTTCACCAGGACACTGCCACTCAGGCCTCTGTGTCGTCCTTGAATTCTCTATGCTAACAGATGCAAGCAAAGCTCATCGGTATCTGAGGTCCACGAGTGGCAGCAAGGAGGTGTTTGGAGCTCAGGCTGAGTGACAAGCCAGAGCTTTCTCTAATGCAGTGTGATGGCGGTATCAGGCCAAAGCTTAGTGTTGATAAATTTCAGCATTGTCCTCCAGTCATAATTACTTAGTATTCATAAAAACTGCCGACAGCAGCTTGTAAGTCCAAGCTGAATGCCCAAAGCCATTATGTGGCCTCGCCCCTGATGATGATTTACATTCCTTGGTGCCTGGCATTGCCATTGGTGATTAGAACACTGACAGTGTCCTGGCCAGAATGTTCTCTTGGGGAGTCCCTCTGCACCTGTCTGGTGAATAGATGTGGTGAGCGAGGCAGACAGATACGGGCTGGCCGGCCAGACACAGAACAGAATAGAAACTCTAAAACTTTGTAGAACTAGAACATGGCACAAGGAGAAAAATGTTTTCTGCTAAATACAAACTTCTGTTTTATGCAAGTCCTCTCAATGGAAAATACTCTTCCTGGCTAACTCTTCTAAGAAAGCTTACAGTGCATGCAGAGAGCCAAAATCCCAAAGCTGGTGAAATGCCCTGATGGTGTCTTCAACTGTTTGTTGAGGGTCAGGGAACAAAAAGAGAAAGTAATTGAAAATAGTTACCCTGTGCCCCCAACAGGAATCATTAAGCAAGCTTCTGGAGGGTTACCTTTTGCTTGGTAGGTTCTCCTGTATCCCATTGATAAAATTTGGGGGAGGTGGAAAGGAAGAGGCAGGAATGGGAGACCTAGCCAGACCAGGCACTCTGCTCTGAAACAGAGAGTCCCACCAGCCATGGTCTGTGGCACCCGTTTCCTCTGCATGTATCAGCATCAAGGCTCTGTGTCTTCCAGCCCACGGCCCACAAGGCCCATAAAATTTTATCTGTATTATTTGTGTAAGGAGAAAATTACGAAGCACAAATCCAATTGAAGGCAGGAGCAATTAATGTGGAACATGCACAGCTAAATAAGCTATTTAAATGTATGGCTACAAAGTCTCTGGTCTGCCCATTTAGAGGGGGGCCAGCAACAGAGCCCCCATCAAAAAATTCTGGAACTGGCTTCCAGGCAGATACCTGAGTGCAAAACCACAGAAGGGATGTCAGGAAATGTTAATGAAATACCCTTATGAAGAGTTGGTGAGGCTCTGGTGGAAGGTCTCCCTGGCCCACCTGGTCAGACAAGCGGAATGCTGGGACTCAGGATGAAGCATTCACTTCTCCTCGGTCCTCCACCCAAGGTTCTGTTTGGCCAGAGAGGCAGACCACTCAGTAAACTGAACGTGAGCGTTAGCTGAGCTTGGATTCCTGGACCTTTGGTTGCTCGAGGAGTCTTTGAACAGAACAATTGCCCCTCTTTCTGGGTCCAGGGAAAAGTGGAACAAAAGCTCAGAAACGTAACATCGCCCTTTCCCAGAGATGATGCTTAAGATGTTGTAATATTTCAGACTTAAACATTTGTAGGGATATGCAACTTGGAATAAAAGTTAGAAGGAGACTAGGAAATTGGTTTGGTTAGACTAGCTGTGGGACCATGATTACAACTGTTGACTTGGAAAGTTTCCTAGATAACATGGTGATAAAGTAAATAATTGTGCAGTTTTCTTCTCCAGGAAATTCCTTTTTTTTCCCCAAAGTCCATGAATTTTGCTAAATTTTTTTTCCAGACTAAAAATCTGTCATATTTTCAGACAACCCAGTTCTTAAGATCATGGTTGTTCAGATTAATTGAAATCAAAGAATCTTTGTGTATGAAATTATTCAAAATAGAAGAAGTTTAATGATCCGTTGTGAAGATGATCTCTTTCCTTCCTAGCACAGTCCTGGGCTTGGGAATAAGTGAACAGTTATAGGACTACTGTGAAATTGTCATTAAAAAAAATTGGAAATATCTTTTCACAATCTGGATAAATAAATTCTTCCAAAAACTTAAACACCTCCAACTCTTCGGGAATCCTTCGTAGAGATTTAATAGAGCAGTAAAATGCCCTGAAATGGAAGTCACATGGCTTTCTCATTAACATAACCCTGGGCAAATCACTTAACCTCCCTGCTTTCCATTTCCTCACCCATGTAATGAGGAGTTGGGATGGGGTGATCTCTCAGGGCTGGCTTCTAACCTCTGCCCATCCCTTTCCAACTGTAACTGCTGAAGGCTTACACCCTTGCTACTCAGGTGTACAAGGTGTGTCCCCAGGTGCTCATGAGAAACACGGTATCTTGGCCTCTACCCCAGGCCTACTGACTCCGAATCTACACATGGCTAAGCCCCCTGGGTGACTTACACATATATGAACAACAGAGAAACCCCGACCTACGACCTTCAGACTCCTCTTTCTGTACTCGAGTGTCTTTGTTTGGGGTCTTCGAGCTCCCTATCCCTTGCTGTGCCACTTTGCTGGCTGGACATATCCCTTTCCTCCTCCTCCCCTTTTAAGATCCTCCTTTAAACACACTGAGTTTCTGGAACAAGATAGCACTGAGGGGCTCTTGTCAGCCCTTCTGTTCAAGTCAACTGTGTATGTAAGCCTTGTCTTGGGGAACTGGTACTGTTTCTTGTCTCCATAAAGCCTTTCAGCATTGTTACAGAGAACTAATTATCTGATTGGCTCCTAGATACCTGTTAGATTAGTTTGGTGTCCAAAGTAGATAAAACAGGGCTTCTATCTAAGTCCAGCCTCACCAGCTTTATAGCTGTCAGGAAATGTTGCCTGTAATAAACACATCTGAAAAGTACATATTTACTTTCCTTCACTGTAAACCTTGTGTGGCCCAAGTACATCAGACACTTCAATAATGCACAATGTCTTCATCCAGAGTTGACTAAGGAACATTTTGCCATGTCTGTGTTGTTCCATGAGTTTAAGATTAATTACTGTGTGAATTCCAGCTCGGAGAACGGATTTCCAGTGTTCTAGTTTCAAGGACAGATATTACCAGACAATTATGCTATGATTATACGGTAGTTGATTTTCAGTTTTCAAGGTCAGGATTAATAGAATAATGATAGTGCAAACAGAACATTGGCGTTTTTAACGTTTTTTTTTTTTTCCTACCGAAAGAGAAAATCATTTTCTCCCGAGCTTGCTGAGCCAGCTCTCTTTGTGCAAACAAAGGCTCCCTCCTGTTATTAGTCATTGCTGGAAATGGGAGAGGTGGCTGCTGGACCAGAGCAGGCCTGACTAACCCATCTTCAGAAATGAGGTAGCTCTTAGCCCGGGGTCAACACCCTTTTGCTTGATGAGTGCAGATTGATAGCACAAGGAATTTGTATAGGAAAAGAGGAGACGGGAACTCAGAACCACCCAGGGGCAGGGTCCATAAGGTAGCACCTCTTCTGGATGAGAAATGTCACGTTCACAATTAAGGCTAGGATACTCAGGCCTCCCACAAGGGCTGCACTAAGATTTGTGAGGCTGCTCACTTGCCTTATATCAAGGGTCCGCAGACTATGTCCCATGGGCCAAATCTTGGCAGCTCCCTATTTTTGGAAGCAAAGTTTTGTTTTATCGGGCCACGGTCATTCTTATTCATTTACATATTAGCTATGGCTGTTTTCATGCCCTAAGGACAGACGTGAGTAATTTCAACCAAGACCTTTATAACCTGCAAAGCCTAAGATACTATCTGGTCCTTTATAGAAAAAAGTATGCTGACTCCTGCCTTATATTGTTTATTTCATTCCCAAGCTCTTAATATCATGGAAGAGGGGAATGTGGATGGGTTCCAGGTAGAATTAACATTTAGGATGAAACTTTGCCCTGCTATAATGCAAACTTTTTCTTGAATAATAGTCAAAATTAAAGACCCCTTGAGCTTAAGTTCTCAGCGGAATGAGCTGGCTGTCTTGGATGGAAACCCTAGGGATCCACCCTTCTAACAGGTGCTTCAGTCACATACTAAAGCCACCCTAGAACTTTATTCTTTAGTAAAAATACCCCATATAGTTACTTTTTCCCCCAGCATTTCCTCCTATACAAATTTCTGCTTCCAGAAGCCCCAGTAAACTTGGTTATCTTGCTTCAATTTGGCCCAAGTCCGACTCCTACTTTTTCTGGTTCTTAGGCACAGTATACACAGGGAACAGGTATGGTGGTAGGTGTGGGGAGGGCATGCATCACAGCATCCATCCTGGGAAAGTGTGTGTTTGTGTGTGTTTCCGAAATACTCTGTGGTCACTTGGATCTCAATCCCCTGTTGGCGAGCAGATCTAGTTGCAGGCAGCTTTGTATTAAAATCACAGGCAGTTTTTCTACTAGGACTGCAAGAAACATTTTAATATTTTAAGCAGAGAAAGAGTATCAAGATGTCACTAAAGGGAACTTACAAAACTCTTTTCTTGGGGCACCTGGGTGGCTCAGTGGTTGAGTGACTTGCCTTTGGCTCAGGGCGTGATCCCGGGGTCCTGGGATGGAATCCTGCATCGAGCTTCCCACGAGGGGAGCCTGCTTCTCCCTCTGCCTATGTCTCTGTCTCTCATGAATAAAAAAAAATAAATAACTGTTCTTTTTTAATTTAAAGGATGAAATATACAGTGGGTTTTTGATATTCCAACTGTCAAAATTTTAGATGTTATCTCTTTGTGGTTTTATACAAAGTCAATTAGGGTTTCTCTATATAAGATTATGTCATCTGTTAATAGATCATTTTGCTTCTTCCTTTATGATTTGGATTCTTTCATTTTCTTGCCTAATCGCTCTGGCTAGAACTTGCAGTATTTTGAGTTAGAAGTAAGAGTAGGCATTCTTGCCTTATCATAAGGGAAAAACTTTCAGTTTTTCACCATTGAGTATGATGATAGCTGTGGGGTTGCCATATATAGCCTTTTTATGTTGAGGTATATTCTGTACCTAGTTTGAGTGTTATTTACATGATTGGGTGTTGAATTTTGAATTTTGTCAGGTTTTTTTTTTTTTTTCCTGTATGAAGAAGCTCGTGGGTTTTTTAGCCTTCATTCTGTTAATGTGATGTATCAAGTAGATTTACATAAGGCCTGCAGAGCCTAAAATATTTGCAAATTCAGTCAAATTTCAGGATACAAAAATGAGTTGTGTTACTATACACTGGTAAAGAACCATCCAAAAAGGAAATTAAGAGAACAATCCCATTTACAATAGCATCAAAAAGATTAAAACAGGAATAAACTGAATCCAAGGTAAAAGACTTCTATACTGAAAACTAAAAATAATGCAACTACAAAACTAAGAAAACTACTAAAACTACAAAATTACAAAACTACAAAACTAATAAGCTACAAAACTAGAACTACAAAAACTAATAAAATTAAAGGAAATTTAATTTATTAAAACAATTTTATTTATTACATATTTTATTAATGTATTAAAAATATTAATATTTATAAATTATAAGAAATTTATTTCTGCACAAATAAACAGAAAACATCATATTTTTTTTTTTTAAATTTTTTATTTATTTATGATAGTCACAGAGAGAGAGAGAGGCAGAGACACAGGCAGAGGGAGAAGCAGGCTCCATGCACCGGGAGCCCGATGTGGGATTTGATCCCGGGTCTCCAGGATCACGCCCTGGGCCAAAGGCAGGGGCCAAACCGCTGCGCCACCCAGGGATCCCGAAAACATCATATTTTAATGGATTGGAAGACTTACTATTGTGAATCGTATTTGGCACCTTATTTCCTAAGGTCCCAGTTGAGCTCTGCCCCTAGAGGCAAAGGCTGGGCTTCAGCGTTCTTCCCATATTGCCATGGGAGCTCCATTGGCAGGTCCAACCTGAACTGCTACAGAGGTGACTGCTCAGAGGGTGGAGTCACACAACTTGGGACCAAGAAAGCTAATGACTCCCAGGGGTAGCTTTAACTAACAAGAACGTTCAACCAAAGACGGTAAACAGATAATAAATTAATTCCCCTTCTCCCTAAAGGATGTTCCAAGACACACGGAGTCTGTAGATTTTCCTAAAGATGTGTCAAAGGACCAGCCATCAGATGGGGTTTCTTGTTTTGCATACTTGGTGACAAGTTTATAAGTTTTTATGACATCTTTTATCTTTATAGAAGTGTAAGATCTCTTACACAAAAAATAAGAATTATGAAGAACACTTAAACTCCGGTTAGTAATATAGGACACAAATTTTAAATAATGGTGAGGAAATTCAGGGTGAGAAATGAGGTAAACCAACAGGCCTACTAAAGGCAGAGCTAGGCTTACCTCTGGGTCTTTTTTTTTTTTTTTTAAATATAAGTTCAGAGGTAGGATTTAGTGATTCATCAGTTGCATATAATATCCACTGCTCATTACATCAAAGTGCCCTCCTTCATGCCCATCACCCAGTTACCCTTTCCACCCCCATTTCCCCTCTAACAACTCTCCATTTGTTTCCTGGAGTTCTTCTTAATCCAAGCCGGCGGTCTCCCCATTACAGGACAGCACGACCGTGCTCCTACCTGTACTCTATATAACCTGTGCACCACAACCTAGTATCATATGAAGCAGGAGCAGCAAACGTTCTGCAAGGGGCTAGATGATAAACATTTGTAGCTATTGCAACTCTTCAACTCTGCCACTTTGGTATGAAAGCCGCCACAGACCATTGGTAAACAGCCATGTTCAGGACCCCACTGTGTTATATGTATGGCTCAGTACACAATGGAAACCTAAAGCTCCTTGTTTGAAAATCAAGAATTTCAAAAAGTCAACAGCAGCACATTAAACCAAATGTGGGGCCCTCCTAAGTGTGGGGCCCTCAGGGACTGCACACACCACATGCTTGCGAGGCCAGTCTTCGCTGTATTCCAGTATCTCTCGACTAAAATAGGGGAAGGCCTGGATGTGGCCCGTGGGCCAGTTTGCTGACTTCAGCTATGAAGGATGACGTGATAGTGTGTATCTTTGCTTGACACACGGGGCTTCTGAGTGAGTGCATGCTGTTGATTCACCCAGTCAGCCATCCCTGTGGAAATATTTAGGCAGAAAGCCCACATACTGGTACTTGATCTAGGATCATCCCTTGGAGAGGGGTTGCCCTGGACCTAGAAGCTTACAGGCCAGTAGCAGTGGGTTGTGCCCTAAGCACATTTCATGCTGTTCTTTCCCGGTTACCTCTGGCAAGACAAAAGAGGCCTTTTTGTGTCTGTCCTTTTTTACTCCGGGTAACTTTGTGTTGACTCTCCCTGGAAGTGTCCTTGACTTCTGAAACACCTTCAAAGACCATCTTTGAAATAAACACACAGAGATCCTCTTAGAAGCCTGTCAGCCTTTGATTAGCTCTTGTTGACTTTCTCAGAACACATCTTGTCACTTAAGTTTTCAGGGAGGCCTTTGTAGTGTCTGGAATATCTTTCTTTCTTTTCTTTTCTTTTCTTTTCTTTTCTTTTTTTTTTTTTTTTTTTTTGTATGCGTTTTGCTTCCCCAAATCAGAACTAGTCTCCTGGCGAGTCTCTGCACTGGGCCTGCTGGTTTCCATTGTAGCTTGCTTTGTTCTCTCCTGCTGGCCTAATGACTCAAGAGCCTCAGCCCTTCTGGGTCTGATCTCTCTCTAGGTGGCTGCAGAACACAACAAACAAAACTCCTCCCCAGACCTCCCTGGTGACATTCGAAGTGTACTACCTAGAGAAAGGGTTTGGTCTGTGTAATCAGAATGGACACCTGACTCTTCCTCTTCTTCCTTTTCTGTAAGACTTGCTTTTACATTTGAAGTAAGAGATGTATTCATATGATGTGAGGATGTGGAACAAAAATATGTTCTACAAGAAGCTCCAAATTTCCTTACAGCAAAGTTACAGAGCTGTAAGGAAAGAGTGCTTCTTAGGCCTGGGCTGATCTGTGCCTGCCTGGGAGCATGACCTCTGGGCTTGTCTTTTCCCAGTTAGATTCTCTTAAAAACCAGCCAGGCTAGGGCGCCTGGTTGGCTCAGTGGTGGAGCATCTGCCTTGGGCTCAGGTCGTGATCTGGGGTCCTGGGATCGAGTCCCACATTAGGCTTCCCATGGGGAGCATGCTTCTCCCTCTGCCTGTGTCTCTGCCTTTTTCTCTCTGTCTCATGAATAAATATCTCAAAAAAACCACCCATCCAGGGTAAATGTGGGGTGTTGTAGCTGCTACATCCCCTATGAGGGTCTGCCTATGGCCCAGAGAACCCTTGAGTTGGCATGCAGGCCTCAGGCCTATGCAACTAGGAAGGTTGGTGAGAAACTGAGGCTGTAGCACCTGTGCTGAGGTGCCTCCCATGCAACTTTGGCTGTTGTCTGGGGCGGTGGTAACCGTGTCATGTAAGCAAGATGTTAAGGTAGCTGTTGGGCTTTCCTAGGAGTTGAAGAGGAGTATCTGCTGCATTTCTTGTCCTGTGCCCTTTAATAACTTAAGTCAGTTTAGTGTTACGTGAGAGCCTATTAGGTCACCTGCGTCTGATTGCCATCTCAATCCCTAACAACCACGGTGGTAGTAGATTTTGTGCATCTTTACATTCTGCACTGGACAGTGGTTCAGGGCTTGGGATTTGAGTATGATGACTGGCTTCAGTCCTGGCTCTGTCACTAACTCGCAGTATCCTATCTGGGAGATTATTTAACCTCTCCGGGTCCCAGTTTTATCCCTTGTAAGTTGGGGTGGTGGTGATCATAATAGATCTCAGAGATAGTGAGGATGGAATGGGGTTAGTACATGATGGATCATGGAGTAATTACTGGCACAGTTTGGGGCAGATAGAGATGCTCAGTGGATATTAGTTTCTATGATTACTACTGAGAATAGCCTCTCATGAACGTTTTTATGTCAAGAATACCTTAGTCACTGTCACATATAAATGAAAATCTGGCTGGATATTATAACCTTGGCTCACTCATTTGTTCTTAATAGAGGAGGACCTAATAATTCTATGATACATCTTGGTGCTGACTTCTGTATCATAATTTTTCCAGAATCCAGTAAATCACTTTAATTTTCAATATTTGTTCTAATTTCTTAGGCATTTTGTTTAATTATGTCTTTTAAAAATTTTTTTAAAAGATTTTACTTATTCATGGGTGGGAGGAGGGCGGGGAACAGACCCAGGCAGAAGGAGAAGCAGGCTCCATGCAGGAAGCCTGACGTGGGACTCGATCCTGGGTCTCCAGGATCACGCCCTGGGCTGAAGGCGGCACTAAACTGCTGAGCCACCCGGGCTGCCCTAACTATAACTTTCAATATTGTTTCTGTTCCAGCTGACCTATATAATAATTTAGTTATTCAAGAATTCAAGTGTTCCTCTTGATATTTGTTATATTTTATTTTTTCTCAATCTATTTTCAGTTGAAATTCTAGTCCACTAATTTGATTTTCTGTAGCTCTATTGCTTCTAATTCTTGTTCTTTTAGTTTTATGTTTATAATACCTTTCTTAGTTCCTTATTATCGAATAATATGTAGTTATATATAGCTTTTTTAATCTTGTTTTTTGGTGGGAGATCCATGTCAGGTACTGGGCTTCCTTCAGCATTTTTCCTGCCTTTTTTGATCATCATTGTTTCTAAGTAAAGCTTTGTGGTCAATGTCTTCATTTCTGTTTACCTGTATTTCCTTGTGGTTATTTTGCACACGATCAGAGAAAGAGCGATGGGGCATTGGAAGAAGTACCACTGTCTCTTTGCCATGGCCAGAGTGGGCTTCTTGAGTTCAATGGTACAATTTCAGATATCTAGAAATAGTAAAGACACTAGAGGGAGATTCCTGGCAAAGTGCTTCTCCTGGATTTGGGGCTGGGAAAGACACCATCTGGAGGTGGTCCTACATGTGCTTGAACTACTCTTCTGAGAAGCAGATTGACTTCTGTTAAACTGATGAGTGGGAGAAAATCTACTTCCATCCTACCCCAACCCTGTAGGCTCTGGCAGGAGGAACCAGAGGTTGAACATCGGGCTGGATTGGGGGCATCTCCTTCATGTGGAGGATGGCAACGTGGCTATCCACTTTTGGGCGTGATCAATGGCAGGTGGCCGTGAACCTGCTTTGCGTCCCTGTTGAGGCAGAGACACTGCAGCACGGCTGCCTGGGTCTGACTGGGAACCCAGGGAATAGAGCCAATATCTGAGCAAGCACTCAGCAGGAGCACAAAGAAATAGCTCTGAATTCCAGGCGGAATGTGCAGAGCTGTGACAGGGCACATCTGCAAGTCAATCTGTGAGCTGGGTTAGAGATGTTATTACGTTTGTACCCCCTAGACACTCTGGATGTGGAAGGGGTAAATTTCTTTGGCTGCTTCTTGGTCGGCCTGGCGTTTCTGCAGTGGACTGATTCTTGCTCTCCGAGGCTTTTTAATTTGAATAAGACTGGGCTGAGAGCAGAAAGACAGGACTCACCTGGGATTACTCACAGGGCTTAGACAGATTTCGCCTGCCTACCTTAGTAGGCCCATATCACGAGGGGAGCAGGCCAGACTGGGCTGTGCTCTGTATTTCTGCCTTATCTGCAGAGCTGTGGAAGGAATAGCCACTTGACATCTATAGGTCACTGCAGGGAAATCTGTTCATTTTAGGGGTGAATAGTGGGCCTAATAAGTTGGTTCTCCAACCCTGTCTTCCAGGAGCAGGGGGTTAATCATGTCTTCTGTGTGTGTGTCTTTGAAAATCAGAGATCTGACATGATGGAAGGTCAGCACAGCTGCCTTGGCTGTGTGCTTATTCAGTCAGGCACAGAGCTGGCTGCTAAGCTGATGGAAGTCGGGGGAGAAGGCAGCACGTGGGGGTAAGTGGGCGGCAGCAGGAATGGCCTGGGGAGCTCGGTGGCCATCATCAGTGCCTAGCTCATCTTTGAGAAAAGGGCTAAGTGGTCCCAAGGTTGTCTAGGAAAGGATGCGCGTACCCTTCCCTAGGAGCAGGGAGGGAGTGTGACTAATGCTGTCCGCTCATGATGGCAGATGGACACCTGGAGGCAGGTAGGCTTAGAAGATAGAAATGAGAAGAGCAGCAGCCAGATCGGGGATCAGCCTTCCTAAGCTAAGTCCTCGGGAGACATTTATGTGGAACCTTCTTGTCCCTTTTGAGTATGAGCTGATGCCTTCTGAGGTTGAGCTGATGGTTGGTTGCAGAGAATGTCATCAAGGCCATCATCACAACAACGTGTCATAACACCCTATTTCCTTTAATAGATGTGTTTCTGCATATGTGGCAAATAGGTTTTGAGGCACAGAGTCAGGATTTTAGGCATAAGAGAGTAAAAACAGTTTTGTTCCTCTCTGTAGAGAGCGCTGTTTCAGGGGAAGTGCATCAGAAACCTCTAACAACAAAACAACGATTGTCTTATCAATAATAAATGCTAACGCACAATGGACCCTTGATCAACATGGAATTGAACAGCACAGCTCCAGTTACGTGTGGATTTTTTTCCCGATAAACACTGTATTGTTAATGCCTTTTCTCTTAGTATTTTCCTTTTTTTTTTTAGCTCACTTTGAAAATTCAGTATATAATCCACAAAACATATTCTAAAACATGTTGGCTGTTATTGGCAAGGCTTCCAGTAGGCTGCTAGGAGTTAGGATATTGGGAAATCAAAAGTTTTGCATGGATTTTCAGCTGCATGGGGTTCAGCAGCCCTAACCCCTGCGTTGTTCATGGTCCAACTATGTATGGTTCTTACTATGGGCTGCTGCTCTTCTAGCACTTTTAACTCCTGTAATCCTCCCAACAAGAGGTACCTGCTAGTCCTGTTTTGTGTCTGCAGGGCCTCTGTTCTGTATCTAAGGCCCAGAAAGGTTAAGCAAGTTGTCTGAGGGGAGGTGGACTTTGAAGCTGGGCAGCCTGTCTCTAGGGTCTCTGCTCTAACCTCACCAGACAGTGCTTCCCTCCTCCCAAAGGAATGTTTCCATTTTGCAGAAGTGACATTGTCTGCTGATTCAACAGGCACCCCACAGGCCCCCTCCCTGCAGCCCCTGGCAGCTGTCACTCTTCCTGTGTGAATATGACTAATCTGAGTACCTCCTCTAAGTGGAATCATAGAATATTTGTCCTTTTGTGATTTATTCTCTTAGCATAACATCTTCAAGGTTCATCTGTGTTGAGGCACAGGTCAGAATTTCCTTCCTTTTTGAAGTTGAATAATATTTCCATTGTGTGTATGTTCTAGATGCTGTTTTGCTTATCCATTCACATGTCCACGGACACTTGGGTTGCTTCTTCTTTTGACCTTTGTGAATGATGCCACTATGGACATGGGTGTACACATACCTGCTCAGGTCCCTGCTTTCAAAGGGTATATACCCTGGAGTGGAATTCCTGGATCATACAGTAATTCTCATTTTAACTTTTGGGGACCCTCATGCTGCTTTCCAGAATGGCTGCACCATTTTACTTTCCTACCAGCAGTGCACAAGGCTTCCAACTTCTCCACTCCTTGGCAACAGTGAAACAGGGCCATTTTAAATATTACTAATAGCACCCGAAGTAGATTTCTCTCCTCATTTGGGGGAAAGAAAAGGAAGTAAGCAGATCCAGTGTATGCATCCTAACAATTTTATCACAATTCCAGTTGTGATAAAAAACTTGGAGCAAGTAGGCTGTTCTCCCTGAAAAGCCTGGCTGACAAGCTGAGGAAGTTGCTAAGTCAAAGGGGGAGTGAAAATGGAGCTATAGTGGGAAGACCCGGACTCTGTCTCTTGTTGGTGCCACACTTGGTGTGACCTTGCAGACTCCCTTCTTTCCTCGGGCCTCTGTCTCCTCATTGGTAAATGATGGAACTTGGGCTAGGGCATAGCCATGACCCCTTCCTGCTTGGAGAGTCCATGTTGTCTCCATGAGACACCCAAGGCTGGGGCTCTTTGGAATCCTTGGGTTTGGATTCTGGGCTCACAGACTGGAGACGATCTGTCACACAGCAGCTGTCAGGCCTGGCTATGAGACCCCCTGGAGTCAGGGACAAGGACAGATGGGGGAGTGCATTCACGCTTTGAGGGGGCCGTCTTCTCTCTGAACTGAACTGATGGCTACCTTGTGGGAACATTGGCCCAGTGTGGCCAGATCTCCCAACTTCTCAAAAGCCAGAGATGCTCATATTTAAAGTAGGATTTTCTAAGTTTCAAATATTGGTAATTAATTCAAAACTTAAAAAACAAAAAACCCAAAAAACATCATGAGAGCCAAAAGAAATGTTCTCAGACCAGATTTGTCATAAAGCTCTGTTTCCACCTCCTGATCTCAGGCCGTGAACTGCCAACACTGATGTGGGGACCCCGGCTGGGCTGTGAAGAGGCCTCCCTGACCACTGATGATCTTCTCTGACAAGCCCCCAATTCCTGTCAGAGCTCCAAGCTGTGTGGCCCACGCATCCGGTGGATGCTGAGGGAGGAACTCCCAGCAGCCCCCTTCCATGGTCCTTATCATGATGCTTCCCTTTGTCCGGAGAAGCCGGAAAGATGATGTTACCAGCCGCATGGAGGTGTTCTGGGTTTTTTGTTTTGTTCTGGTGGTGTTTTTTGGTTTAGCATGCTTCACCTCCCTTAGGATACTCCAAGTTGAGTGAAATAACGCCATGTGTCTCCTCAATTTTGACACTATACCTGATTTTTTGGTTTATACACCCAGGTGTTGTGACAAGAGCCACGGTAGGGTCCAATGCTGAGAGTGGTTGACACTGCAGTGCCACTTCCTACCGCATCATTGGGCACAGCCCCCCAAGCTGATAGTCATTAGCATTTGCCTGATGGCAACATTCTCTGTGTCTGTTTTTCTTTCCTTTATGTGTGTCCCATTAGCAACATCTGTAACTAGATTGTTTTTTTTTCCCCCGAAACCCTACTAATGAGTTTAATAGAGGAAGGAAAGGCAGTCACAGCTATTATGATTTCTGAAGTTTAAACTCATTCTTGCCACCTTATCTTGCTTTTTCTGTTTCTCAGTCTTTCTCTTGCTCTCCTCTAATTCTCCTGAATTGATTAAGCATTCTTTGTTTTGTTTTTCCTCTTTGGGGGTTTTGTCCTTTGGAATCCGTATCCCCCACCCCTAGCCTACTTTTATTTCTCTCTTCTCCTTCATAACACCACAGTTTATTTTGAGATTGTCTGGCATTTTGGTTCCAGATAGTAATTTCTTGATTTAAAAAAAAAATTGGAATCAGTGGTTGCTTATATTTAACTACAAGATTTAGTGATTTCTTTGTTCTCCTTTATTTCTTCTATCTCATGTTGTCTTTTTTGTGTGTGTATATACTCAATCCTTTCAAAGGGGTTCAGTGAGATAAATCTATGAATCCTTATATATCCCTTATATATCCATACATATTTATATTTTGTTTTCCTCTGAATATGAATTTGGCTGGATATAGGATTTTAGGTTCAAAGCAATTTTCCTCAGAATTTTGAAGAATTTTTTTGTGTCAAGTGTTTCCAACCAGAAGTTTAATGCTGCTCTTATTTTCATTCTACCCTGGGGATGTTTGAAACACTTTGCGGAAGTTTTTGTGGATTTTATATGTATCCTTGATGTCCTGAACTGTCACCGTTGTGTTCTAGGTGTGCGTCTTGGTGAGAATCTGTTGTCTGAATACAATGTTTTGTCAATCCTGAGAAATTCTTATTACTTCATCCCTGTCATTCTTCATTGTCCTCCTGGAACTTTTACTGACATTAGAACTTCTAGGTATGTTCTTCACGTTTCAATCTTCCCTGCTTCCTTACTTTCCATTTCTTTCTAGTAGTATTGCTTATGTGACAAACCACTCGAAAATTTGGTGACTTAAAGTGGCAACAATTTGTTGTGTTTCATGATTCTGGGAGTTGCTGAAGCTGCGTTCCTGCTCTGTGCAATGTTGACTGGGGTGACTCATGTGGCTGCATTCAACTGGGCATCTAGGGTCTTTCCCTGAAGCCTCTTTCTCCATGTGGTGTCATCCCTCAGAGCCTTTCTACATGGCCCTTTTCGCCAACAAGGTAGGCTAGATTTTTTGACAGCATGGCAGCTGGGTTTCAAGAGGGATTTTTTTTTTTGAAGATTTTATTTATTCATGAGAGACAGAGGCAGAGACAGAGGGAGAAGCAGGCTCCCCCTAGGGAGCCTGATGCAGGACTTGATTCCAGGACCCCGGGGTCACGACTTGAGCCAAAGGCAGGTGCTCAACCACTGAACCACCCAGGTGCCCCTCAAGAGGGCATTCTAAGAGTATAGGCCCCTACTGGATCAACCCTGATAATGTCACATTGGCCAACACAAGTCACATGGCCAAGCCCGAGTCAGTGAGGGAAAGTACTCTATAAGGGTGTAAACACTGAGAGGTAAGGTTTTCTAGAGGCCAACAATGTCAGTCAAAGTTGGGACACTTTGATTGATAGATCATCTGAGTACAAGATTTTTGTCTCTTCTGAGATTTAATGACTATTTGGGATACTGCTCAGCTTCTAGGGGTCCACATTCCCTGGTCTAGTCCTTGGGGGACTGTCTCTGTCACCTACTAACTGGCTCTGGTCCTGGATAGGAAGCACTTACCTTCTTAGCTGCCCTGATTCAGCATCCCAATTAACTTTCTCACTCAGTGTTTTGTGGCCTCTAATTCTTTTTTTCTTAGCCCCAAGGCATCCCAGTCTTGACCTATATTGTTTTAGGCAGCCACTTTCTCCTTCCCCTTGTCTGTACCCTTCTGGATCTTCTCCCTTCCTTTTCTTTCCTCCTGGAGATGTGATGATATCCGCTGAAAATATAAATTGGGTTTTCTGCCAGCAATAGATTTACCTTTATCTTCCCCCCAAAGGATGTTTCCCTAAGTCTTTATGATTTAAATAATCACCTTTTAATTACATTTAGCAAATATTTGTTGAATGGCTTAATTAATGTGCAAGACTTTATTGGCTGGGCTTAATGAAATCTGTTATTGGAAGCATTAGTGTTGGAGATACTCTGAGGGGTCACCTAGACTAGTGAGTCTTAAACTTTGCTAAAAATCCATTACTGGGTTTTTCATGGCACTTTTGATAAAACCCAATTTTCTTAGTGTTTCATGAGTGACCTTTTTGTGGTCTATGCAGTGCTGAATTGTTTCTTCCATGTCCTACCTTCAATTCTTTCTTTTATATTGGAACCAATCTTTGTTCAGTTATTCAAAAGTCAGTGTGTCTGTCTGTCTGTCTCTCTATTCCGAGCCTCTGGAAAAGCCAGGCTTTCTACCAGGAAGAGTTCTCTCTTCAGTAGATAGTCATTCTTTTTCTCTCCTTCCTCCCTTCTGAAAGGCAGACTGCCACAAGCAGCACTTCATTTGGATGTTTCTGGAGTCTTGGAAGCTTGATCACCCCACTTTCTCCTACAAATGAACCTTGAGAGCTTGTTTGGAGGTTCTAGCAGGAGAGTGCAGCTACTCTTATGCTCTTGACCAAAGAGCAGTCCTCCTCTACTGGGAAGGTCATCCTCTTCACGCATATAGCAATAGGAGGGATGCTCATGGAGTGGTAAGGGAGGAAGGGACCCTGTCTGGTGAGCCAGATCAGTGGACTCAACCTTGGCAATGAATTGGGTGACAGATGTCACAGCCAGATTACCCTCACATCCAGTCACCAGTCATTCTAACACATGCTTTAGACCCAGTTTCCCTGGAATATAAACCATGACTTCCTCATAATGCCAAACCTGGGTTAAAAATCTCTGATGTGCTTAAAATTCTCCTATCTGAGAACTTCTCATTCTGCCGTGTGATTGCACATGAGTTGGCCCACCCAACTGACCATGAATTCCCGGAGGGCAGGGATCATACTGGATATCCCGCCTGTCACACATTGCTGGACATCCTGCCTAGGACCATGCCTGGCACATGGTAGACACACAGGAACTATTTTCAGAGTGATTGCATTAATAGGACTCCTAAGACTACAAAATTTGGAGATTTTCATCACCAGCCTGTGTTTAAACATCACAAGAGACATGTTTAACACTTTCATGTACTAGGGTTTGAAAAAAATTTCTACTTGAAAAGTTTGAAAGTCCTGCCCTGGAACAATGCTTTCATTTTATAGATGCAGCAGATTCCAGCATAGGGAGTGACTTACATGTCTCTGTGAATGGCAGAGCCAGAAGTACAGGTCATCTCCCCAGTCTCTGACACATTGCTTTGCCATCTGACCTACCCTGACTCACAGCCCTCAGTGTTCTGTCCATGGCCTTTAGGGTGGTGCCTGGTGGCTTCCCCAGGGATGAAGACTGACTTTGCAGAAGTTCCCTCATGAATGCTATTTTCTTTTTCTTTTTTTAATTTTTATTTATTTATGATAGTCACACAGAGAGAGAGAGGCAGAGACACAGGCAGAGAGAGAAGCAGGCTCCATGCACCGGGAGCCCGACGTGGGATTCGATCCCGGGTCTCCAGGATCGCGCCCTGGGCCAAAGGCAGGCGCCAAGCCGCTGCGCCACCCAGGGATCCCTAAATGCTATTTTCTAGGAGAGTTGATCACCAAACCCTGAGGGAGCTTGAGCAGAAAGTGCTCAGCAAATCTATTAATATCATGTGAATACTTTGAAGAGGTTTCAGTGTGTCTATAGCAGATCCTGAAGCCTTTCATGTGCATCAGATGTCTCATCTGTATGTCACCGTGGTCAAGAGAGGTAGGCAGAGCGGTTTTGCTGTCTTGATTTATATCTAGGGAAATTGAGACTGGAGGGTGACATGAGCTGAACCCCAGACAGTGATGAGCAGAGCCAGGAAAGAATAGGGACTCATTGCTGTCCCTCCTGGGGATCGCACCACTAGCTCCCCAGCTTTAACAAATACCTGAGGTTCCCACTGATGAGTGAAAATGACAACAAGATCAACACAAAATAGCAAGCGCTCATTTCTGAAGAGGATGTGAAGTAGGTCTGGTCTGTCTTTGACATTTGGGGCCTGAAGGCCCTGTGCTGTAGAGTACCTCAAGTCCCGCCCTCAGCATGTGGGCTCTCAGGCCACCAGCTGCTGGGAGAGCTGGCTCCTGTGATTCATGACAGCATCCTTTCTGGGAAATCTTTGAGGAAGTTACCTTTGCCCAAGTTTGTACACACTTCCTGGGGGGGGCCTATATCCAGCCAGTGTGCAGGGGTTTAAAGGGATTTTATGACCCTTTGCTGCAATCTGAGAAAAGCCGGTCTGGCTTCAGAGCTCCCTGGTAGATCAGCTGAGAGCTGATGCAACCTTGTGGAGGTTCAGCTTCTCCCTTTCCTTCTTTACAGGAGTCACTCTTGCATGTGCTCCTCAATAAAACTCCTTGGTGTAAATCCCCATTTCAGAGTCTATATTCAGGGAATCCAACCTACACAGAGATGTCAATGAGCTGGGCCATGGGAATGGGCCATTCCCATGAGGGAGTGAAGTGAGTTCTTTATCATCAAGTTGAGAGGGAGGGGGAGCTCTGCAGAGTCCCAAAGAGAGCATGAAAAGTGTTCCCTGGATTTTGAAGAATGTGGAGACAGAGACCTAATCCACACCTGAAAAGGCCCTCGGCTGGGATACTTCCTGGGGTTGGCTCTGATGGCTGTGCAGAGAGATGGGAGTGGGAGTGAGCAGCGGAAATGGGTCCCTTGGAAAAGGGATAGACTTCAGGCACCTTGAAAGGTTCTTCACCCAGGAGGGTGGCCTGGAGGGGGTAAGATGTGACCCTCTCTCTCTCTGATGGATTGCTAGATGCCAGGGGTTTAGGGCACTGTCCTATTGAGTAGTTAGAAGAGGCAATATGCATGTGAGTGAGTATAGGCAGGATGTCTCTGACATAGGGGATCTTTGAAGAAACCCCCGGAATGCCCCCATAGTACAAAAGAGTCATTATTTGAGTGTCCTCTATGACTATAGGCATTTAAAAACCCAGAGAGGACTGGAAATAGCACCGGGCATATCAGACACTTTGACATTCTTCTCCCATGGCTCTTCTCCCTTCCCCAACAAAGAGCACCCAGGTGCAGTACGGTGCATGGGAGAAGAACAGTTGAGCCTGGGGCAATGCTTGAGAGAAAGGACAAGAACGACTAATTTCCCTTTTCCCATTTTGGGCTCGCTCTCTTAGCCCTGTTGTGGTTTGGGGAGAGAAGTTTTAAGTTGAATGGGAGATTAAAGTTATAGTATTCAGGATGACAGGGTTTTTTTTTTCTTTTTTGCTTCCGAACATGAGACCACTGTTAGTAGCTGAGAATGACCTAGAAAGCTCTGCAACCTGCTTGGGATTTCACTCAGGGACAGACTCCTTGGGTTTGTCTGAGCAGGTTAGGAGGAGACCCAGTGAGAAGGCACCCTCCTGAGTCCAGCTAATTCAATAAACAGGTTACACTTTGCTTCCTCTTCTGTTGATTTCTGGCTGGGACCACGCTGAGGGGGTGTGGCAAGGAGGCCGTGTGACAAATCCTTTGATCTGGGAGGTTTTCTTAGCACAGAATTTTTCCAAGTGTGCTCTGGGGTCTTGGATGTTAATGAGTATTACTTGAAAAAGGTTCTTTGTAGCCAAATACTTTGGGGACCGTTGGGCTAAATAAGGTTCAGTGGTATTCTTTATGCTGTTTCAGAGTTTTGAATTCTTGGGGTAGGCTTTCCCAACAGAAACTCCTTTGACAGTTACATCGTCGTACTGATGAATATCTCTCAGGTCTAGCATCTCTGGAAACACTTAAGAGTAGATGAATTTTAGGAAAGTACCTCATGTCCTAGTATGTCATAGCAGTGCTTTCTGGTCACAGATATATGGGAGAAAAATGCAGAAGAGCTATTGTCTTGGGTTTGGGTTGCTATGCCACAAATGCCTTAGACTATGGGGCTTCAACAGCCAATTTATTTCTCACTAGTTGGCGGCTGGGGAGTCCAGGATCAAGTCACTGGTAGATTCTGCATCTGGAGAGGGCCCTCTTCCTGTTTCATAGATGGCTGTTATCTTGCTGTATCCTTGTGTGGCAAAGGGCAGAGAACACTGGGGGGGAGATAGGAGTGGGAGTGAGCAGCAGGTGTGGGTCCCCTGGAAAAGGGATAGACTTCAGGCACCTTGAAAGGTTCTTCACCCAAGAGGCTGGCCTGGAGGGGGTAAGTTCTCCTTATAAGGGCACCAATCACGTCATGGGTGGGGGAGGGGGCTCTACCCTTGATTTAGTTGCCTCTCACGGGCTCCCCCTCTACACATCATCACAGATGATGGAAATTAGATTTCAGTGTACGGATTTTAGGGGGACACGTTCAGTCCATGATAGATATTAAATGAGAGTTTAAGGATTTCACCCTTTTCAGACTAGACGTGCCAGTTAGCAATTTCAGGTCTGATCTAACTCACTGTCTTGGGCTGGGGGCGTCCTCTCAAAGGGGCTGCCGTACGTGTTCTTACAGGAGTGCCCTGTGGAGCATTCGTTCACATAATAGTGGTGGGACTGGTACCTGCTGATGGCGGGTGGGCTTGGCCGGTTTTCCCTATGAGGCTGTCCTTCTGCAAGATCTCCTTCTGGAAAACGAGGCAGGTGTCCTACCGCTCTTACATCCTCATACCTCTATTAGGATTCTATTGGTAAGCATCTTGAGGCCAATTCCATTTTTAGCAGGACCACCTCCACCAGCTTTGTGCCATCTTCTCTTACGGTTTTCTTGGGATACCTTTTCCAGGTCCTGGAGTGTAGTCCCATAATGTTTTAGTATGAGACCTATGTGAGGTGGGGAGAATGGCTCAGGGCCTCACTAGTTCTGTTATGAGGCATAGGAGCCATTAGATTCAGGCAAGGACAGAGGCAGCACTCAGAGGAAAGCAGGGCATGGGTGTGAACACTGGCATCTGTCGTTGAGACAAAAGCCTGGAGGAGAAGATACCCTACAGCTAGGAAAATCCTTTTCAAGGTTCAACTTATTCTTTGCTCAGTCCCACACATGTGACTTTTGCCCTTGCTGCAGAAATCCTATTGATTTATAATAAAGCTGTGCTCACGAGGGGAAGTGAGTGCACAGGAGTGTGTGCTTGTTATTGTGCTCATGGCTAATGCTTGGTGTAGCTTGGGAGGTTGCCATGAAAAGTATAGTCCCCCCACATCCCTATGGGGGACATTTCCCAGAAGCCACAGAGCTTGCATCCCTGTGATGGGAAACACAACTTTAGTTTCTCTGAGTTGCTACCTAGGCATTTTGCAGGATGATAACCCTGTTCACACGGAGTCTGGACATTCATATCTTAAGGACGAGTTCAGGATGCCTGCTTTAAGTTCATGTTTTACGTTTCCTGGGGTACCTTTTAAAATAAGCAGAGTTAAGCCTGGGAAAAGTTAGTGATCTCTGGCCCAACCACCTCATAACTAATAGGCACTTGCTACCCTGTGCTTGCACGCTCGTTCTCTCTCTCTTCTCCATTACCTGGGTTGGAAGACTGCCCTTCCTCATTGGATGGGGATCCATCCATTGGATGGGGAAATTAGGTGGATGGCACCTAATTTCACTACCCACCCCCTCCGTCCATTTCTGGGATCTGTAAGTAGGAAATCTTGTGACTCTACTACTTTTTGCAGGCAGGTTGAAACGGTTTTTAATCAAAACGACCCTATTGGTTTCACTTCCCCAAAGTGGGAGCTCAGATCCTAGGAGCTACCTCCTGGCTCCGCGCGGGTGGCTTGTGCCTCTTCATTCAGCAGTTTATAATCTGTGCATTTGTAAATTTGATATACAAGCTGTGGGTCCCCCAAGCCCTCTACGTGGTGTCTTGCCTCCTCTGAAGTATCCTTGTGTTTTCAGAGCCACTAGGGCTGCCACAGAAGATGAGAAAAGATGACACTATTTTGATGAGCTAAAAAAAAAAAAAAAAAAAAAAAAAAAAGCCTGCAAGCATCCCAACAGAGGAACAGGGTATCTACAAAGGAGGAAACATCTGCTCACTTCAGATTCCCCTCCAGCCCAGAACTGCCATCTCTAGAGGCTTAAATGAAGAAGGTTGTGACCCAATAATTCTATGTTCAGCTAAATGGTCTTTTGTGTGTGAATCCATAAAAAGCCACTTTTAGAAATGCAGTGGTTTAGAAAGGATGCCACTTTCTCATTACTCCTAGAAACTGTGCTAAGATGCATTTCAGCTGAGATAAATCAAGGATTCAACAGGGGGTGATCACGTATGACCAGAAGGAAATCTTAGTATGTTCCAAAGAGTATAAAATGACACATGCCACATTTCCTGACTGGGATACCACAGAATTTTAAAAAAAATCCATAATAAGTAGAACAAAGACACAACTTTCATGCACAACTACTGGATGAAGGATGAAATAAAAATGCGATTTTTAAAAATTTTTTATTTTTTTAAATGCGATTATAGTTTGTTTCGAAAGTGAGGAATTTGGCACTTGATGAGCATTGGATGTTATACGTTGGCAAATTGAATTAAAAAAAAAAACTCAGCCAAAAAAAAAAAAAGAATTTGGCACAAATGAAAATATTTCATAATCCTAATCCTTTATGAATGAGAAGTTGTTAGGATGACTATCATTGTGCCAAAGTGGGCAGGAGTCCATACCTTCTGCTGAGAAGAAAAAGATCAAAATGTGAACCGACCCAGGAGTGGCATTTGTCACCCCAACTGCCCTGGAAACACAAAAGCATTCAGAGAGGGTAGATGAACTCATCTGGTATGACTTCGTTGAGGAGGAGGAGAATCAGCCTTGAGGGTGAACTCAAGGACGGTGGGCCTGGAGATTCAAGGCGGCTGACTGTCCTCCCAAATACCCGTTCGCAGTGCGTTTGCCTGGAGTACAAGCGCCCCTCCAAGACCCGACCTGCCTGCAAGGCAGCTGCTTGTGCCGCCTGCCTGCTGAGATGGCCCAAGTCTACCCAAGCCTTGCCAGCCCCTCTGGGGTTACTCAGGGTTGAGGGCAGGAAGCCAGGGGCAGGGTCTGTGAGATGCCCTCCTGGAGGCTGTGGCGCCTCCCAGTCTTCTCCTCCTCACCCCGCACCTTGTCCCGAAGCTCGCATGCCAGGGCCACTCTTCTTCCTTCACTGTGTTACTCCTTTCCTCGCTTTTGCCTGTGGAGGCAGCCATTTCCTGCGGGGACCCCCACAGCGGTGGCGGGAGGGCGGCCAGGGAGCTGGCAGCGGGCAGCCTGGCCTCCGGGGGCACGAGGCAGGTGGCCTGCTTGTTCTTGGACCCCTGGGGGTGCTCTGTGCAGCGTCGTGCGGTGAACTGCTGGGGCCTGCTCGTGCTCAGAACATAGCCCTTCCCCTGCTCGGGCGGTACCCTCAGGAGTTCCTTAGGAGAGAACATTCTGGTGTGTGGAGGCAGCATACGCAGAGCTGCTTGTGCTGGATGCGGCCAGCCCACTCCATCCTGTTGCCTTCGGGGTGCGTGGGCCCCCAGCACCTGCTGCACGGCCTGCCTCTGGCCCTCACGCTCTCCCCTTGGCCCCTGTGGTCACAGGGGGCGGCTCTTCTTCCGCACAAACCTGACCATGTTTCCTTCCTGCAGGCCCTTCGGGGATGCACCTTAGTCTTTGGGTAGCACCTAAGTGCCTGGAGACAACCTGCATCCGCCTGCCTGGGCTGGACTGACTTGGTTTCTCTTCCTGCTCAGACTCCTTTCTCCAGCCTTGTGGAACCACTTGGTCTTTGCCGCCTTTGCTCAGGCGCTGTGTGTTGGTCACCCCCCTGCCCCCTCCGTCCGGGGGGAGTAGCTGCTTCACACGCCCCAGGTTTCGGATCCAGCGCTAGGTTAGCAGGACACCTGCCTCTGGTCCCCAGGGCCTGGCTTGGGTGCCGTCTCTGGGTTTGGAGGCCCCTTCTGCTTTCCCCAACAGATGGAAAGCTCTATCAGGGCAGGAGCTTTCTTCTAATTGCTTTTTTATTTGGAATCTGTTGCCTGCCCCCATCGTGTTCAACAAATGCTGGCTGAATCACAGGACTCATAGTAGGGTGCGGGCATCCCAGTGGTCGTGGCATTGGCCGCAGGAAAACGGTAGCCCTTTAGAGGTGGCCCATGTCTTGTCAGCTCCAGAGCCCTCAGCTGAGGAGGCTAGTCACCTTGGGGGTTCGCAATGCTGGGGGGGGGGCGCTGAGGAAGTCCAGGGGGCATGTGAGTGTGAGGTCGCCTCGGGGAGCCCCACTTTGCAGAGCGCCCGAGTCTGCAGGCCTTGCATGTGTAGCAGGCCTTGCAGGCACACGCAGGTGCTCCCCATTCCCATCCTGGACTCCCGCTCTGCAGGAGCTCGGGAAGCTACTGAATGGTTGACCTGTGTGTGCATGAGAACTCCCAGGGTGGGCGGCTTGGACCGGGCCGAGGGGAATTCACGCCGGGCAGGTCAGTCCCTGCTGTCCTATGACTTGGACACAGCTCATTTCTAAAGAAATGGAAACCGTAAAAGAGGATCTTAGGTTTTCGACAAACACGCTCCCTCTACGCACAGCAGCTTGACTACATTTCTTAGTACCCCTTGCAGTTTGGTTAGATTTTGGCAAGTGGCCTGTGGGTAGAAGTGCCGTGTGCCTCTTTAGGGTCTGGCAATAAAATTATTTTCCGTGTGGTAGATACTCCCTTCTGGCTCCCTCGGGCCTTGCTGGCCGGCTACATGCCGAAGATCCAGCTCAGAGTTCCAAGGCCTAGAAAGCTCCCAGGCATCTGGGAGGAAGGGAGCAAGCACATGGGAAGAGCCTGGGGGGAGGGGGGGCTGCCTGCTTACCCCTCCTCCCTACTGACTGTGCGGCCTGTGGTATAAGAAGTAAAGCTTTGTTGTACGAGCTGCTGAGATAGGGGGGCTGTTTGTCCAAGCACGTCGCCGACTCTGACTCACTCTGTGACCTCCTCGCCACCCTCACCTCCAGGTCCTTCCTCCTGTTTCAGCTTCCTGAACTTCCAGTTTTACTCCAGCTGTTGGAAGAGCAGGTTTGGAGTAGGCAAGGCCCTGCTTACAGGAGAGCTAGTGTGGACCCTGGAGGTTCCAGGAGAGGGGCCTTCTGGGTTTGCTGCCTCACATTGCTTCCCTGGCCCAGGGATGTGCCAGGGCCTACAGGAAATTATCTCTTCGCAGGGTGGCTACAGCTTGCTTCAGCGCAGCTGGCACTGTACTTATTTCCAGAAGTGCTGGCTGCCCAAGGACAAGGCTTTGGGGTCCTGTCCTCCCATTTCTGCAGAACTTCCATGTTCATGCACTGAGTGTTGGAGGCCATGACTGGGGGACAGAACCTATCTGTTCTGGGGTACAGAGCTGTTGTTCAAGCCAGAAAGAAAAGTAGCCAGTTATTCTATTATGGTGAGGAATTCCATCTTGGGAGTCAAATAGAGGTTTAAAGCCTTGTCCTCCTCCTTAGTAACTTTGGGTGATCTTAAAATCTTTGAGGGTCATTTTCCATTTTCTTTATCCAATCTATAATTTATGATTTAATTTATAATAATTATGAATTTATTTATAATAATAATTTATGAATTTATAAGAATTTATAATTATATATATAATCTATGATCTATATATACACACATATATACACATATGTATATAAACTCATCTAATTTCATCTATTGATAAAAAAAAAAGTACTTTTTACAAAGCTCTCAGTGCAATACCTAATACACAATACATCCTAAACTTGCTGATTCTATCCGTGAAAGAAATACAATAATGGCACTTACTGAAGACTCCTGTCAGGCTTTATTTTTTAAATTTTATTTATTAAAATATTTTATTCATGAGAGACAGAGATGCAGGACTCCATCCCAGGACCCAGGGATCATGACCTGAGCCAAAGGCAGATGCTCAGCTGCTGAGCCACCCAGGGTACCCCTAAGAGTTTACCTATATTAACTCCTTTAACCCTCCAATAGGTCTATGATTTAGGCTCTATTATTAGTCTCATTTTGTAGATGGGGTGGCTCTATGGTAAGAGTTTCACTCATGGCCTTATTTCTAGCCCTCTGGTCCCAGCCTATCCACTGATGCCAGAGGCCATGCTTCCTGCTGCATACCCATCTTCGTGTTCCTTTAGAAGATGAGCTCTGAACCTTCTGCTGAGTTGGCCTTACCCCCAATCCTATGCCCAAAGGAAGAAGCATCAGAGACCCCTCAGGCTGGCTTGAATTCATTTCCTGTGCATGTATTGTGCATCAATTCTTGTGTAGGCATTGTTGTTGGCTCTGGAGAGGCAGGCATGCAGGAGATGAAATCCTTGCTTTCATTGAATTGACGTTCTATGAGGAGAGATAGGGCACCTGTACGCAATGAGTAAACAGAATAATTTGGATAGTAGCAAGGGCTAAGAAGGAATATTCGGCTTTAGTGATGTGCTAGTGATGGAGGGTCTGGTGCTTCAGGTGGGCCGGGAAGGTTTCTCTGAAGAGGTGACATTTGGATACTGTCGAGGGGTTCAAGAGACCTGGGTTTGAATACCAGCTCTGTAAGTAACTGACCTTGACCATCCCTGAACTTCTCGGAATCTCTGTGTATTTTTCTGTAAATTGGGTTACCTGATGTGCGTAAGGCCATCTAGTGCCGTGCCTAGCACACAGGTCTTCACTCTGGACTATGCCCTGCTTGACCTGCCGTGGACAGGCTACTCCCTTAACACCTGGCCCATCCTGAGAATGTCTCCAGTTTCCCACAACAAAGCCATCAGCCTGATGAGGATGTGAATCATCTATATTCTGTGGTTGTGATGATGTGGGCTCCTGGGCCAACCCGGCTGTTTTCTACCATGTAATGCCAGATTCCCTTTTCTCCTCCTTTTCAGCCTGGGGTTTGATGCTTGCTGCCTGTGATGTTAACACAGGTAACTTTTCTGCTAGCCCAGGCTTGTGACTTAGAGGTCAGAAACCTATAGATCCTATTCTTGTATATAAAATCAGGTGGGGCCGGAAATTAATGGGATAAGACTCCAGCCATCTCTCTTTCAAGCCCCCGGCCCCCTCCCCGCACACCCCGTGCTGTCACTCATATCTGGGGCAGCGTGAGTGCTGGGGGAGCTGGCTTTTCCCTGTCTGAGATCGGAGCAAGCCTGACACCTAAGGTGACATTCAGGGCTGGCAATTACCCGACACAATGCCCATCCACACTCAAATTTAATATAGAAATCAGGTGTGTTGCGAAAGGGCCTGAAAAGGCTTTAATTTTCTCAGGCATCTAAGGCTCCGCGCTGACTGGAGTGTCCCTGGCACAAAAGCACTGTCCATCATATGTTTTGCTGAATACAACACTTAGCCCAGCTGTGCAATCTTCCCAGACAGCTCGACAATGGGGCTCAATCAAAGCTCAGAACTTCTCTTCCCAGCCCCTCACACTTGCTCTTGCTTCCCTCCTTTGGGAGAAAAGAATGAGTCCATTGTTGGGTGTTTCTCTGATGCTTATCATTGGCTGATGGGAGGTGTCTGCTAACGCTTGTGACCCATGAGGTGCTACTTCATAATCTTGCAGCCCAATTTCCTTGGCAAGGAGGTCACCAGACTGTCACATTCTCCAGTTCTGTTCTCCCTTCTAGCGACTAAAGCAGGAAATCAGTTCCTTTGGAAAATTTGGAAATTTCTGCTTAAATTGCCAATTTGTGAGACTTTGAGGTCCATTAAGTCTTTCCTCTGGTCTCAGAGCTGAGTAAGCTGGGAGTTGGCTCCACAGGTATTCATGGGAAATCTGAACTTAAGTATCCAACTTAGACGAATGGCTCCACGGAGGAGGGCTGGCTTTGTAGTCAGCCACAAGTAAATCAGGGAAGCACCGAGCTGGCATGCATCTTTGACCTTCTGCACTGGTGTTTGGGGAATCACAGAGGAAGCACTTAAAAGAAAAGAGGTTTCATACTGGATCTGGGCAGGCAGTGTTTGGTCTATTATCAAACTGCTGCACTTCCTGCAAGAATTATTACAACTTAGAGGGTATGTCTTCAAGGTAGGTGGGTCCACTGTGGAGCTGGAGGAAGCAGCTATTGGGGTTTGGACAACAAACACAACTCTTCAGGGAAATCCCCCAAAGTAGGATGGCCAGTTGCTCATTCTCTGGACATTCAATGCAGCATGGGGACTCTGGTCTAACTGTGGGAGCATCCAAGTCAGGTGGTGTGCCTGGTGCACACGGGATGCCAGCCAGGAGTTAAAGTGAGGCGAGTCCAGCCCAGGGAGGTTAAAGAGGGTGCATCGTAGCCAAGTGTTATGGTCTAAGACATGAGGGCGGTTGTCCAGTACACCAGCTTAGAATAAGATATGAGGTGGATTGAGCAACTCTGGGACACGGAATTCACACAACTAAGGGCCTTCCCCCAGAGTGCTGGTGAATTCTGGTTTCTTGAGTGGATGTCTTGGGTGGCATTTGCCCACAAGGCTGTGTGAGACCGGGTGCTGCAGGCTGAGGAGGGGATGGGTGGCTGGGTTCTGGTGAAAGTGAGAGCTCTTTCGTACAGAAGGAAAAATACAAAAGACCAGGTGGCATTTTCCTGGAGAATAATCTCATGCTGTCATGAATAAATGTAATTCTAGCTTTTTATACATGTTGCTGGCACTCAGAGTTGGGCTTGCAGCAGAGGCTCCTAGTCCTTAGAAGCTCATGTTGTTTCTTACCACTGACTTTCCCATTCACATTTCAGCTGTGCTCTGTAGTCAAGCTTAATTCTACCTCCTGCACCCGCTGTCTACTAAACCTACCCCTCTCTCCCCCATTTTGCCTTTATAACTACCCTCTATTCTGACTATTTCTGCATAATAAACAGCTTCAAAAGTTAGTGACTTAAAATGATAACAATTTTGATTTGCTATTGGATTTAATGTGTCAGGAATTGAGAGTGTGTAGACCGTAGGGGTTGTCTCTGTGCTGTCTGGGACCCCAGCTGGGAAGACTTATTGAGATTGGGGGTTGTTTGAACAGCTGGGATTGGGTTTATCTGGAACCTTCTTCAGTCCTATGTCTGCCACTTGTGGTGGAATGGCAGGGAAGGCTGGACTCTACTTGCTCTCATCTAGAGAAGCCCACATGAGACCCACCTAGTGTGGCAGCTCAGGACTCCAGGAGCAGGTGTTTGAACGTGGCCATGATGACCTAGCCTTGGACGTCACTCAGCATCCCTCCTGCCATACTCTACTGGTCAAAGTGGCAACAAGCCTGCCAACCTCAAGAGAAATGAGGAGTATTTTAGAATTTGAGCCCAGGGTTTAAAACCACCATGCCCTTTGGACTTTGTATTTGTTGAGTTGCTGCTGCTTCTACACCTCACCTACTTTCCTCTCCATTCAAACATGCTGCCTCCCTGTTCGGGCAACAAACACTCTCATTTGTCTGAGCCTATCTGTACATTCTTTTTCTTTTTTTTTCTTTTCTTTTCTTTTTTTTTTTTTTTACAGTTCTTGCTGCATGGTTGCGGAGATGGGGTTATTCTTTATCTATCCCTCAGGAAAACCTGTCATTTGGCTGAGTTTGCAGCAGTGACACCAGAAAGATCACTCACAAGGAGGCATTATTCATGGTGTTTCTACGACACTTCTGATTCCTTCTATACTCCCAGTAGTTTTATCAAAGGTCACCCTTTTATAGAAGATACAGACTACAGAACAAATCATTAAGTCTTAAGTATCTCAGCTTCTTTGCTTTCCAATAGCTGTTCTCCATGCAAATCTACACAACCGAGATTTCTATCATATAAGACTATAGATTGTTTAAAAGTGTGTTGGTCCAGTCTCCTAGACTATATTTAAAACCTGTGGAGGTGGGAGACGTGTGTGCTGTGGTAGGTTTGTACCCATCCCATCAACCTGAGTGCCAGCAAAGCAGTCTGCCTGAAGTGTGATAGAATTGATTGGAAAGGTAATGCTCAAGTTTACTTTGGGGTGATTCAGATTTTTGTTTTGTCTGTTTAATTGCCCTAATGAAGTAAGTATACAACCTAGGTGCAAATGAATGATGGCTGAAGGGAATCCACTAGTCTGTTTTCGAAAGGACATTCACGTGTCAGAGCAATGTGGTCTTATATTTGTGGCAATATTTTGGAACATCCTCTTAGTCTCCTATGCTATCAGGAGCAAGTAAAGCATCCCAGATGTGGGGTCAGAAGATGAACGTTGAATCCCAACTCTGTCACTAAATAGCACTATGACCTTGGTAAGTCACATCCTCATTCTAAAACCTAGTCTCCTCAGCTGTGAAATGGAAATAGTACAATCTGTTATTTAGAGTTAGGATTAAATAGTGCCATTTTTTTTATGGTAAAGATCAAGTGAAAGAATTTATGGGAAAGTGTAAAATGCACTTATAAAGGTTTGTGATTGTTCGGTAGTAGGCTAAGTCAAGGTTCTTAACTCAAAGGCCAGACTGGTGATTTAAATGACTGGAAAAGCCGGGCCTTGAAAAGGGGAATAGTGGTACAAGTGCCGTGTCTGGAGAGGGATGCTAGTCTACTTTTTCAGCTGATTGTGCCCCAATTCAGGCCCAGGTGGCCACATTTAATTTTCTCAGAGAATCCAGGACCATAGAACTTTCTGTGGACCCTTCTGATTTTAACATATTTGTTATTTAACTTCAGACATACATTAAGAAATATCTTGGAATGAACAAAAATACTTCTGGAACTTGTCTTTGTCCTACACACTGCCAATTTAATATTTGGTTCAGAAGGGAAGCTGAAGGCATAAAGATGGCACGAGACCATTTCTCCTTGTTCCTCTCTGGTCATGATAATGATAAGCTTTGGAAATGAGAGGCAACCAAAAGAGAAGCCTGAACAAAGGCAGATGGGCTGGTTACAGACACTGAACCAGAAGGAACAACATAGTGAGAGGACCTCTTGGCATTCTCTTGAACTGAATGAGACGTCCTGGCTGCAAGATCAGTAGAACTGATAAGAGGAGTCAAATACCTGTCTTGAGGAGCCAACAGGAAACACTTTTACTCCCTACTAGACTTAAAACTCCTTTTTCCTCACCTCAAGACATCGGGTGGCCAGGCAGTATCTGCAAGTAGGGGGAGTCCTGGCACAGCAAATGCTCTGGCCCAGAAAGTACTTCCCATTCATGCTGGATCTGACATTTCCCTTCCTAACCTAGAGATAAGGGGTGGCCAGGAGATTTTGGCAGAAGTTTCCTGCAAAAACAAGCAGCTGGCCCAAGCCCAAGAACTCTCCGTATCCTGCAGCCCAAAATATCATTTCCCCCACAAGAGATTTCAAGCAAATAGTGGCGCTCTGGTAGGGAGCATCCTGACAGAACAAGTATCTGGTCCAGGAAATACTCTTTGTTCCCCTACCTAGGGGCGTCAGGTGGCCCATTTGGGGAAGCTCCTTCTCTCTCAGGCAGCCTCAGCAGGGAACAGCGGAAATCTCAGCAGTGTCAGATAAACATAGTAGGCCAAAATGGCATCCTAAAGGCTCTGAAAATTAAAATGCATTGGAACAACAGCCCAAAATAGTAGGCCGGGGATCCATGTGTTGATTCTGAAACAGGGTGACTGCATACTAAAATTATTTAAACAAGAACCCGAGTCTCCTAATTTAATGTCCAGGATACAATAGAAAATTGTCCATCAGAGAAAGAAACAGGAGAAGTTACAAATGGAATTAGCTAAGACCACTGATGCCTACACTCAGATGAACCAGATATTGAAATTATCTTATAAAGATTAAGGGCTATATGTATTATACACACACACACACACACCACACACACACACACACAAGACAAATAGAAAAATAGAAAAAAAATCTTAGTAAAGAAGTAGCCGCTTTAAAAAAAAGAACCGAGTGATATGATAGAACTGAAATATTAACTAAAAAAGCTTAAGGGCTATATGTATTATATATATAATATATATAATATATATTCATAAGACAAATGAAAAAAATAGAAAAAAATCTTAGCAAAGAAGTAGATGCTTTAAAAAAAAAGAACCAAGTGATATAATAGAACTAAATATTAACTAAAAAGCCCAAAGGGCTCAATCATAGAGCAAAGATTATAGGGAAAAAAATCTGTGAAATTGAGGGCAGATAAATAGAATTTTCCCAGTGACAATAAACTGAAAAAAATGAATAGAGCCTCAAAGACCTGAGGAACAATATCTGAACATATCGAGTCCCAGAAGATGAGACAGTAGGAATGAGTTTTTGAAGAAAAATGGCTGAAAACTTCTCAAATTTAATGACATACACTGACAGATTTAAGAAGCAGAGAAAAATCCAAATAGATTTGGATAGAATAGAATAAATAGAATAAATACAAATATATTTATGCCAAAACTCATCTTAAACTTCTGAAAATTAAAAACAAAAATTCTTTAAAGCAGTGGTAAAAAGTTGACAGTTTTCTTCTGAGATCAGGAACAAGGCAAATATACCCCCTCTCATTTTTATTCAACATAGTATTGGAAATCCTAGCTAGAGAAATTAGACAAAAAAAAAAAAAAGGATCCAAATAGGAAAGGAATAAGTAAAACTATTACTATTTTCAGATGACATTTAGAAAACCCTAAAGATTCTGTTAAACATTAGAAATAATACAGTACTTTCCACATAAAGTATCATGTCATCTGCAAAGAGTGAGAGTTTGATTACGTCTTTGCCAATTTGTGTGCCTTTTTTTTTTGTTGCCTGATTTCTGAGGCTAGGACTTCTAGTGCTGCATTGAACAACAGTGGTGAGAGTGAGCATCCCTGTCATGTTTTTGACCTTAGGGGAAAACTCTGTTTTTACCCATTAAGAATTATATTTAGTGTGGGGTCTTGTATATGGCTTTTATGATACTGTGGTATGTTCCCTCTATCCCTACACTGTGGAGATTTTTAATTAAGAAATGATGCTATATTTTGTCAAATGCTTTTTCTGCATCAATTTAGAGGATCCAAGATGTCCACTGACAAATAAGTGGATAAAGATGTGGTCTATATATACAATGGAATATTACTTGGCCATCAGAAAGGATGAATACTTAGTTTACATCAACATGGATGGAACTAGAGGGTATTTTGTTGAGTGAAAGATGGTTCTATGGTTTCACTCATGTGGAATATAAGAAACAGCACAGAGAATCCTAGGGGAAGGAAGGGAAAACCAGAAAGTCCTCAGAGAGGGAGAAAAACTGAAAGACTCTTAACTGGATTAAGAGGGGTTCCTGGAGGGGAGCCAGGTGGGAAGATGGGGTAATTGGGTGATGGGAATTAAGGATGGCACATGATATGATGAGCACTGGGTGTTATATGCAACTGACAAATTATTGAACACTACATCTGAGATGAATGATATATGTTGGTGCATTTAATTCAAATAAAAGTAATACACTAGTGATGCAGGATTTAAAATCAGTACACAAAATTTGTATTTCTTTACACTAATAAACTATGGGAAGCAGAAATTAAAATCTCATAATTACATCAAAAAGAATAAAATACTTAGGAATAAATTTAACCAAGGAGGTGGAAGTCCCGTATACTGAAAAGTGCAAGACGTTAAGGAAAGAAATCAAAGAAGACACAATAAATGGGAAGGTATTTTCATTCTCATGGAGTGGAAGAATTAATATTGTTAAAATGTCCATACCACTCAAAGCAATGTACAGATTCAGTATGATCCCTATCAAAATTCCAATGGCATGTTTTCACATAAAAGAATAATCCCAAGACATATTCACTCACAAAAGACACCGAATCACCAAAACAATTTTGAGAAAGAACAGAGCTAGAGGTACCATGCTTCTCCCCATTTTCAAACTCTATTACAAAGCTGTTACAATTAAAATAGAATGATATTAAAAAAAAAGGTATTGACATAAAACAGACTTATGCACCAATGGAACAGAATTGAGAGCCCAGAGATAGATGTGGTCAATTTATGACAAAGGGGCTAAGAATATACAATGGAGAAAGACAGTCTCTTAAATGATGCTGGGAAAACTGGACAGTCACATACAAAAAGGTGAATCTGGACCATTATCTTCTATGATACACAAAATTTAAAATGAATGACAGATTTGAATGTAAGACCCCAAACCATGAGACTGCTAGAAGATAACATAGGTGGTAAGCTCCTTGAGAAAGGTCTTGGGGATGATGGTTTGACACAAAAAGTAAAGGTAACAAAGGCAAAAATAATAATAATAAAAAAGATTATATAAAACTAAAAAGCTTCTGCACAGCAAGGGAAGCTATCAACAAAAATAGAAGTTAGTCTACTGAATGGGAGAACATATTTGCAAATCAAGTAGCTGATAAGGGGTAAATATCCAAAATATATAAAGAACTAAAACTTAATAGAAAAAAATTGATTTAAAAAAAGGGCAGAAGATCTGAATAGACCTTTTTCCAAAGGCCTACAGATGGCCAACAGACATATGAAAAGATGTTCTGCATCACTAATCATCAGTGAAATGCACATCAAAACCATAACGAGAGAGCACCTCACACCTGTTAGAATAGCTATTATCAAAAAATTATCAAAAAGGCAAGAGATAAAAAATATTGGCAAGGATGTGGAGAAGAGGGAACACTTGTGCCTTGTTGATGGGAATGTAAATTGGTGCCACCACTCTGAAAATATGGATGCTCCTCAAATTAAAAATAGAACTATCGGATACCCAGCAATTCCATTTCTGGGTGTTTATTTGAAGAAAGTGAAAATGCTACCTCAAAAGGATATCTGTACCCACATGTTTACTGCAGCATTATTTACAATAGATAAGAGATGGAAACAACTTAAGCATCTATCAGTGCTTAAGATAGAGATGTGTGTATACACACACATGCATACATACACATAAAATATTTAGCCATGAAAAGGAATGAATCATTGCCATTTGTGACAACATGGATGGACCTCAAAGGCATTATGCTAAATGAAATAAGTCAGAGAAAGACAAATATATGATCTCTTATATATGGAATCTTTTTTTTTTTTTTAAACAAGCTTATAGAATCAGAGAACGTATTGGTGGTTGCCAGAGGTGGGGTGTGGGTTGAAAGAAATGGGTAAAGTGCGGGAGGTAAAAGGTAAAAAATAAAATAAATAAACCAGGAGAGAAATGACCTATTACCTGTAGGAGAACATTAACTCAAATAACTGGGTTTTTCATCTGAGACTATGGATGCCAGAAATGTTATAATATTGTTAAAGCGGCAAAAGAAGAGAACAGTTAGCCAAGAATTCTATAGCCAGCAAAACTTCCTCAGAAATGAAGAGGAAATAAAGACATTCTAAGTTGAAAGACAACTAATAAAATATTGCTTAAAGAATAGCTGAAAGAGTTTCTTGAAACAGAAGGGAAATGACAGAAGAAAGAATCTTGAAACGTGAGGCTGGAAGGAAAGACAATGGAAAGAACAGATCAATGGGTAAGTAGACTATCCCTCTCATGAGTTTTACATTCTAATCACGTAGGTTTTATAAATCATAATACTGATTCTCAAGACATGACATTTAAAAGTGTGACATGACCTAAATAGAAGGTTTCCATGCTTCAATCCGAGTGGCATAACTTTGATACCAGTAGACAGTCCTGTATGTATATTGTAACACAGAGCAGCCACAACAAAGCTATACATAGCCCTATGTGAAGAAACACAATAAATGAGTCAGGATGGTATCTTTAAAAAAAAAAAAAAAAGCCCAAGCAACCTATAAGAAAAGAGAAGCAAAAGAATGAAAAACAGAGCAAATCAGCATATGTGCAAACATTTAGCATCATTAGTCACTAGGGAAATGCAAATGCAGACCACAATGTGATATCACTGCACATCTATTAGAATGCCTAAAATTAAAAAAAAATATATATATATATATATATATATATATATATATATATATATATATATATATATATATATATCGACAACACCAAAGGCTAACGAAGATGCAGAGAGAAACCACATCACTCTTACATTGTTGGTGGGAACGTAAGAGGTTCTATCCACTCTGAAAACAGTTCCCCCATGTTTTAAAAAACTCAACACGCAATGACCATATGACCCAGCAATCGCACTCTTGGACATTTATCCCAGAGAAATGAAAATTCATGTTTACACAAAAATCTGTGCATGAATGTTAAGTAGCAACTTTACTTTTAATAGCCCAGTATGTGGAACAATCCGTGTTTTCCCGTGGCAGAATGGTTAAGTCATGGTACATCACACCATAGAGTACTGCTTACCAGTATAAAGGAACAAAGCTGTTGATATGTGCAACAATTTGGAAAAAAAAATGCCAGAAATGTCATTATGTTTTGCTGAGTGAGGGAAAAGTCCCAAAGGATTATTGTGAGGACAAGGAATGATGTGGGAAAGGTCGTAAAACATCGACGTGGAAAATGCTTGTGGAGATAGAATGTTAAGTTCATGAATCTATACGTGCGAAACAATTCATAGCATAAGCACAAATAAAACTGAAGAAATATGAGATTTTTAGATTGTATTAATGTGTGGCTATCCTGGTTGTGGTTTGTACGATTGTTTTATAAGAAGTTTCTCACTGGGGAAAATGGAGTAAAGAGGGAATATATTACTATTATTTCTTAGCAGCACATACATGTCTGTAATTATCTCAAAAACAAAAACCCTGATGCTGAGTTGCAAGATGTAGAGCTTATCTCATTCATTTTCCAATATTTCCATGAAAACATTTAGGCCTAGAATCAGGCCGTATGTCTAAAAACTTAGAAAAGGTGATCAAATTAGAATGTTATCAGTTGCCTTTGACCCGAGCCCCGACTATAATCCTGTGATAGGGCTCAGGTTGTATAGTAGGTGAAATATTTTTTCCTGTGCTACTGAAGATTGGAAAGTGTTTTTCTCTTTTGATTTCTCACAAATCAATTCAGTTATTCCTCCTTCGGAGCTCATGAGATAGGACTCTATTTCCGAAAAGCAAATTGTGCATTATCTGTCATTTCAAGATACCTTAGTTTGGACAAATTATAGGAGTGAGTCCCCTTTCTGTTTGAATTCTAGGAACAATTCAATGGGGGAGGAGGAGTCACAAAGAAACCATTTCCTACCAAATTCTCATTAAAGAAATGGCTTTTCCATCATCAGTACCTATTGAACGCAGTAGCAGGATTTCAGTTTGGAAATCTCTGTAGCTCAGAGGGAGCAAGAATTGAAAGCAATTCATGATTCATCTAAGCGAATGGATTGAGGCAGACCCAGTCATTTGTGGAGCCTAGATGCTTTATTTCACCTATACATTATAGCAAATGCTACTCTATTAGCTCTCATACTTAGAGCAACGTGTGCACTTTTTTTTTCTCTTGTCACAACTTCTCCCATAAAATAAACCTTTCTGAAGGTGTGAGCCATGATGGTAGGGACACAAGAGAATGAATGGTAACAGGAAAAATCAAGTTGATTTTACATCAATTTATTTGCTAGACTGGCACTATTTAGGCCCGTTAAAAGGTTTAGGAGATATTCAGTATCGAACACCTACTATGTGTTAAGTGTCATGCTGATTTTTAAGGGGACGAGAAATCAAGTCACAAATCCTCAGGTGGAGGGATCTACAGGTTGCAAAATGTTCTCAATAGCCTCATCTCCTCTGGTTCTCACAAAAATCACGTCAGGTAAGGATTATGACTTCCTGTTATAGGAGAGAAAATAATCACTAATAGGTTGGGAGAGTGCCCCATATGAAGGCTGTTGTCAAGCATAGAGCTTGATTTTTTTTTTTTTTTTTTGCTTCTGATTCCAACCCCAAGCTATGGCTAGGTCAAATCCTCTGTTATGGGCTCATATGGAAGCATGGCTTTCACCCACAGCAATTATGTGGCATGCAATTACACGTTTGTTTATTAATTTCTGTTTCCCCCAATGTAGTGGATTGGAGTCCATATCTGATTGGATTCATTTATCCAGGTTCCAAACAGTGCTTGTACTGAGGCAGTTCTTAAAAAAATCCTGTTGTGGTATATTGATTGTATCGTATACTTCCCTTTTTCCTTCTTTTCTTCTAGTTGTTTCCTACCCTTGTGTCCTATATTTTTCTATATTTTGCAAGTTTTCTTTGAGACTTTCCCCCCAGCTGTCCAGAAATTGTTATTTTTATGCCAGCAATTTTTATCTTTCACTTAAAAATTTCTTTACCAATGGCAAGATTGAAGCAGTATTTGATTGTCCTATATTGTGACATGTTTTAATATGTGTTTACATATTCTTTATTTCCCCCAAATATTCTTATTTTAAGTACAGCCTCGGCTTCTAGATCTGTTACTATATCATACATTACGCTCTTGTATCATTTTGAGTGCGAGAAAGCAATTCTGGGGGATGGGACCGAGGGAGAATTTGGGATAAGGGAGGGAAGGCGGAAGAGCAATGTCAGGGAACATGTGGCAAGTGGACTGATTGCCTTTTCTTACATTTTCCAAGTAGCTGGAAGAAAATTCTATAGAATTTTGAGCAGTTCATTCAGAAGAAAGGGAGAGATTGGTATCTTTTGAATCCTGTGCCTTATTAATCAAAGTTTGACTTTGTCCTCTTTGGGCTGTGCTTTTGAGGGTGCTGGGTGGGTCCCACGGCTTCTTGTTCCTCAGCGGCAGCAGGGCAACCTGGAAATAGAAAACAAGGCTTGTGTGACACAGGTACATGTAAATGGGAAAGCACTTGGTGTTGGCAATAGGAGGAATCCACAGCTGTCATTACAGCAGACCCCTCAAATCCACAGTGACGGGTGCCCTGGCTCAATGGCCATTAGAAACATACAAGCAGCTATTACGGAAAGCTAGAAAGAAGTTATATACACTAAAATGAGCAAAATTTGGGGTGCTCCATAACATCTAGTAAATATATTTGGCATTTTTATTTCGTATCTTTTTTTTTTTTTAGTGGTTTTGTTTTCAATTTACATTATGTCTCAGGATTACATCAATAGTTACTTAGAAACAGATTCAAATTTGACCAGTTTTAGTCTTCTCAATCATTTCTTTTATGTGGCATCTTAAGTATAATTGAATTTTTGCACAGTTTTGGAGGTTACAGAATTTTGGGTACTTTTTCAGGAAAGCTGTATGGGGCGGTATGCTTTCTGAGCCCTAGCAGTATGAGTTTCAGCCGGCTTTATACATAAATAACATGGTGACTGGGTATAGAATTTTGAATAATGATGAACATGCTATCAAAATTCTTCTGTACTCTGCTTCCAGCCATGACAGTGATATTGGATTTTTCCTTCCACTGAAAATGACTATAAACCCAGACAAAATATGTGAAGCATTGGGCGACAGGCAGTATAGGATGCTGCTCTCGGAGAGAAAGGGAACAAGGTAAGCACCCCCTCCCCCGATTGCTCCAGCTTTTTGTCTGGAGTCACTTTCCTGACATAAGGGAAAAGGCGAGTGGTCCCAAATGGAGCCACATTCTAAGCTAAGAATCCAAAGATGAAGTCCAAGGATGCTGAAGCTGCTGTGATTTGCAGAGTGAGCTAGCTGAGGAGGGGCCATTGTGTGGACCTGGGTGCATGGGTGGCGGGAACCTCTGTAATCTGTGAGGATACAGCATGGGCCTGTGGCCAAAGGCTGAGCTGCATGTGTCCAGAGAAGGGTTTTATGAGGCTTCATACAAATTTCCCCCTGTAGGTCAAGAGCTGAATGGTGATATCAGAGAACAGGACAGGAGATAGCAGGGTTCCAGAGAAGAGTGAGGAGATGCCTCTAAGTACCTTAGACTTAAGGTAAAACTTCCAGTTTTCTGGAAAACCAGAAATATTAGGTCTTTGGAGTTGAGGACGACATACCCTAGGATTAGGAATAAAATTTTTGTGGTGAAGAGTTAGACTTTACACAATAAGGCATAAGGTCATGACTAATTTGAAGACAAAACTGAAGAGAACCTCAGATAAACACAGACAACATAAAACAAGCTATGGAACTGTAACATTCCACAAGGAAGGGGGAGAATGGGCCAGGGTGGTACTTGAAGAAATAAAGGCTGGAAAGTTGCAAAATTTGGTGAAATACTTAATTCACAGGTTCAAGAAGTCAGGAAAAGTACGATAAACAGCAAAGTTGGGTTTAAATGTGATTTGGAGGAAACATAAAGCATCCATGAAACCTTGTAAGCATAATTCCCTTTGGTTCCTCCTTCCACTTCCTACTCCAGTTGAATCAAGTCCTTAATGTTTCTTCCTGTGTATCCTGGTACAGGCTTTGCCAGCATCGTTGCCTTCCCTTCCTTCTGCATCCTGAGCAAACTTGCCTTCCAGCTCAGGTCATTATCGTCCCATGATATCCTTCTCCATCTTCCAACCCCATTGCCCTCCTCTTCCCTCACTTGGGATGTAGTTCAAGGTGTAAACAGTTGTGTGAAAACCTTCCAGGGAAGTGTTCTCTGCAGCATAATTGTAAATCTTTTTAAAAGGTTTTATTTATTCATGAGAGATACAGAGAGAAGCAGAGACCAAGGCAGAGGGAGAAGCAGGCTCCATGCAGGGAGTCCGATGTGGGACTCGATCCTGGGACCATGGGATCACGACCTGAGCCACAGGCAGGTGCTCAACTGCTGAGCCATCCAGGCGTCCCTATATTTCACATTATAAAAAGCATAACATCTATTAACTTCCCATAAGGCCTAGAGTGTGACAGCAATTGTTTTGGAAGATGCTGAACCGGAAGGGGCCTCTCCTCCTTCTGAACTACAGTTTTTGTTCTTTCTGTCTCTCCCCTTCTCTCAGCACTTTTCCTCTTTCTAATTTGTCTATATCTTTGTAATTAAGGCCCATCACGAAGCCTGGGGGTATTGCATTCTTGTTTTACGAAAGCTGGTAAAATTATATCCCTACCACAAGATAGTCCTCACTGACTGATTTTGAATGAACTCTGAGGCTGCCCCAACTCCTGCCTGAAAATTTTGCTGGAAATAGAAAACTAAGAAATTCCATATTGGAATCTAGAAATTTTGCCTAGTTGATGGAGAAACATTTAGTTGGAATAGAATTTCTCAGTCTAGCATTTTCCCTTTAAAGAGTGTATTGCTGAGGGACCTGGAGCGTCCAGAGCTTAAGACGGACAGCTCTGATTTCTTAACATCACTGATGTCTTTACATGCAAAACGGAGGGCGGGCAGGCGGGCTGGAAGTTTTCAGTACTTGCTCAGATCTTGGTGATTAAACAGCCTTTTGTCAGATAATTAAGATTTTCATCCCTGGATGCAAATGTTCAAAGGACTTGGTTATAACTAGTGTTTATTTAATATGAACAGGCCCTGATCCCTTCATCTGCCCAGACGCACTCATAATGCTGCTCTTTCAAAATGGATTTAGCTCACAAACTATTTTATCGCCTGCTTGCATTTGGGGCCAAAGTGAGAAAAAGACAAAACACTTTAGTGTATGTGTGAATTTGTTCTAACAAGAATGGGGAAATAGTCCAGTCACCCCAGCCCCTTTTATCACTTTGTTCACAGCTCTTACGCCAGCTATAAAAGGCACCTTTACAAGTGGAACAGTACTGTTTTTATCCTTGGGTTTGATTCACTTCATGAATAAAAATGCCTCTGATTTCACTTTGCAAGGTGGAAAGTGGGCTTGAACATGAACTTAGAATGAGATGAAGTTTAGCCAATGTTTGTGTCATTTACTGGAGTGGCTCGTTTCACCTTGGGCTTTATGTCCTCAGGACAGCCCTGATTACTCAGGTACTGGACTCTGTTTGAGAACATCTTGTTCCTCCAATTACACTGAAGTGGCCCGTTTCCGGCTAGGATCCAGCCACTTCACCACCAGCCTCTTAGCACAGCACCAATTACACAGACTCAAAGCTGTGTCTGTCTGGGGCCAGTTATTCTGGGAATGGCTTTTCTCGGTTGACGCTTTCAGGGTTTGAACAGAGCTAAATACATAGCCTTGCTTCGTTTGGGAGCTCTCAACCGAAAAGTTTTCTTATTTCATTCACTAGTTCTCCCTTATTCACTTACCATGCATCTACTCCTTTCATTCAGGGTTTTCATCTGTTTAGCTTTTTTTCCCTTCAGATTATTACAATTTGGGGTTGCCTTAAATTTACAGTGTGAAGATCTGTTTACAACTAAGCATGCCTCCTTCCTCTTTCCGAGCTCTATATAAATAATCCTGCTTTCCATCAGGTCTCAGCTAAAATGTTTCTTCCTCAATGAAGCCTCCTCATATAGGCCTAGGTTTTAATTCCTCACTGGTTCCACTTGCCCAGATTCCAGGATTCTGCAGCCTTAGGAGCCAGTCGACTCTCCTCTTCCCATGATACCTCAGAGACATAGTTGAAGACCCTGCCATTGTCATAGCACTAGAAATGCTTTATGAAATCGAAATCCATTTATTTATTTATCTATTTATTTGATTTTTAATTTACTTATTCATGAGACACACACGGGGGGGGGTGGTCGCAGAGACACAAGGCAGAGGTAGAAGCAGGCTCCATGCAGGGAGCCCGACGTGGGACTTGATCCTGGGTCCCCAAGACCCACACCCTGGGCTGAAGGCAGCGCTAAACTGCTGAGCCACCCGGGCTGCCCTCGATATTCCTTTAAAAGCAGAATTAAACTTGCAAGAAAGGAAGGGTACTTGGTGTATGCTAGAAATGGAAAGGTTTCTGGGAAACAGACTGGGAAGGGTGACAGCAAATCCTTCAGTGGCCTTGGTAGTAGGAGATCTATCTCAGTAGATCAGATTTTCTTCCCTCTTAGGGCTGTCTTTGCTGCATTCCAAAGATTTTGGACTGTTGTGTTTTAATTGTTATTTGCTTCTGTGTATTTTTTTATTCTTTAATTTCTTGGTTGACGCATTCATTCTTCAGTAGGATGTTCTTTAACCTGCATGTATTTGAGGTCTTTCCAAATGTTTTCTTGTGGTTGACTTCAAGTTTGATAGCATTGTGGTCTGAAAATGCATGATTTGATTTCAACCCTTTGTACTCATTGAGGGTTGACTTGTGATCCAGTATGTGATCTATTCTGGAGAATGTACCATGTGCACCTGAAAAGAATGTGTCTTCTGCTTTAGGATCAAATGTTTTGAATATATCTGTTAAATCCATCCAGTCCAGTGTGTCATTCAAAGCCCTTGTTTCTTTTTTGATTTTGTTTTAACGATCTGTCCATTGCAATAAGTGGGGTAGTATAGTCCTCTACTGTTATTATTTTGAGTGTATATTATTAATTTATATATTTGGATGCTCCCAAGTTGGGGGCATAAATACTTATTAGATCTTCTTCATGACTAGACCCCTTAATTATGATATAATGCCCTTCTTCATTTCTTGTTACAGTCTTTGTTCTAAAATCTAATTTGTCTGTCATAAATATGGCTACTCTGGCTTTCTTTTGATGTCCTTTAGCTGATAGATGGTTCTCCATCCCCTCACTTTCAATCTAAACTTTGAATTTAAATGAATTTCTTGTAGCCAGCATATAGTTGGATCTTGTTTTTTATACATTCTCGATACCCTATGCCTTTTGATTGGAGCATTTAGGCTATTTACATACAGAGTGATTGTTGAAAGACGAATTTAGTGCCATTGTATTACTTGTAAAGTTCGTAGCTTTGGTGATATTCTCTGGTCTTTTCTAGTCTTTTTGCTTTGGTCTTTTTTTTTTTTCCTGCACTCAGAGTCCCCCTTAAAATTTCTTGCAGGGGCTGGTTTAGTGGTTACGAACTCTTCTAGCTTTTGTCTGGGAAAGTCTTTATCTCTCCTATTATGAATGACAGCCTTACTGGATAAAGAGTTTTTGGCTGCATGTTTTTCCCAATCAGCGTGTTGAATATATCCTGCCACTCTTCTGGCCTGCCAAGGACAGATATGCTGAAAATCTGGTCTGTCTTTTCTCGTAGGTCAAAGATCTTTGCCCTTGCTGCTTTCAGGATTCTTTGTGTGTTTTGTGAATTTGACTATGGTATGCCTTGGCGATGATTAGCTTTTGTTGAATTTAATGGCAGTTCTCTGTGCTTCTTGGATTTTGAGGTCTGTGTCCTTCCAGGTTAGGGAAGTTTTCAACTATAATTTGTTTAAATAAACCTTCTGCCCTTTTTTCTCTCTCTTCATGTTCTGGAACTCAAGATACCAATGTTACTACATTTTAATAAGTTGCTGAGTTCCCTAAGTCTACCTTCATGGTCCATTACCTTTCTTTCCCTCTTTTTTTCAGCTTCATAATCTTCCATAATTTTATCTTCTGTATCACTGATTTGTTCCTCTGCTTCATCCATCCTCATTTTTATAGCATACATTTGGGTTTGCATCTCAGTTATAGAGTTTTTAATTTTGGCCTGACTAGATTTTAGTTATTTTATCTCTGTAGTAAGGGATTCTCTGCTGTGTCCTATGCTTTGTTCAAGCCCAGTTAATATCCTTAGAGTCATTGTTTTCAATTCTAGTTCAGACATCTTAATCTGTACTGATTAAATATCTGGCCATGAGTCTTACTTCCTATTTTTTCTTTTGGGATTAATTTCTTCATCTTGTCATTTTGTCTGGAAAAGAAGAAATAAAACAAAACCCAAAACAAAAAATAGATCCTGGGTGTGTTTTGGCCTGCTTTTCCAAAGTAAAATGAAAATAAAAAAAATATACAAAATACATAAAACTCAAAATTGAAAAAAAAAAGGAATTGAAAAAATGAAAGAATAGTAGTAAAAAGAATAAAGAATGAAAGTAAAAAGGAAGCTAGATCCTATTTCCCCTAGAGCTGAAGATTTGCAGCACTCTGATCAGCAGACTTGGTGGGAGCAAGTTGTTTGTGGTGCTCTTCTGGGGGAGGAGACTGCTGTGCTGATTCTCCGGCTAACTTGTTTCAATGGAAACACTTCTCTGGGGTAAAGAGGATGGGACTTGGTATAAGTGGCTCTTGCCTCCATGAGGTGACACTGTTTTTGCTCCCTGAAGGCTTTCAGTGCTGATGGTTGGGATGAAGATGGTGACGCCCTGCTCTCTAGCCCCAGGGCTGAAAGCTCACAACCCCCACTTTTTGGGAGCCCTCACAGAATAGCAATAATCACCCCTTTTGTGTCCCTGATTTCTGTCTGATCCCTGCCTTCACCCTGCCTGTGTCTGAGCTTTCTTATCTCAGGTGTGCAACTGAGTTTCTAAACTCCAAGTTTTAGGGACCCCTGTGGCAGGGACCTGTGATGATCCTCTTGGGGGGGGGGTCTTGTCACATTTTTGCCGTTTCCTGTCCTCTTCCAGGAAAGTGGTCTCACGAACTGTGCAGCAATTTGGAGTTTATGGCAAAATGGAGTAGAAAGCTGACACCAGGACTTGCTGCTCTCAGTGGCTTCCTCTCTTCCACGGCTGGGCACAGCACAGCAGGTTGGAGCCACCCATTCTTGCAACCCAGGGGACCCTCAGACCATGCTGTGACTCCCAAGATTATACCACACTTTACCCCCTGTGCACCATAAGTCAGGCATGTCCCCCATGGTCGCAGACTTCTAAAAGTTCAGATTTTGCATTCTGCTGCTTATAATACTTTGCGGTAGCCTCCATGAGCAAGGCTCCCTCCCTGCCACAGTACCTACATTTATAGCTCCTCTAGGTCAACTCTGCACCTCCTACCTTCCAAAAGGTGATCGCTTTTCTACATAGACTTGTAGTTTTTATTCTCTCAGATCTCCGACTGATTTCTGGGGTGTTCAGAATTATTTGCTAACTATCTAGCTGTGTTTAAGGGATGAGACAAGCTTAGGGTCCCCTCTCTGCTGTCTTAACTCCTTTCCAGGGGTATGAATTTTAACATCTGCCTGCAAAATGAAAGCCATGCTGTTGCCCAGGCAGCATATTGCAACTGAGACCTTTGCATAAAATAGTAGAATAAAATAGTATGAAAAAATAGTTCAGAAAAAGGAATACACCCTTGGACACATAGAGGCAGACAGCAAAAGTTGATCTTTTGGGTGGGAAAAATGTTCCCTACGATTTGTTGACCATAGGTCGGTGCCCCCTGCTAGGGTTGAAATGCTAATTTTTACTATTGGTGTGTTCAGGAACCCTCAACTGAAGGTCATAGGGTTTTAAATATTTATGGAGAGAAATCATGAATGACTATGTGATGAAAAACTGGAAATTTTTAAAGAATAGAATTCTATAAAACCATTTGTAAACAGAAAATTATTTCTAGGGGCAGCCCGGATGGCTCAGTGGTTTAGCGCTGCCTTTGGCCCAGGGTGTGATCCTGGAGACCTGGGATAGAGTCCCACATCGAGCTCCCTGTGAGGAGCCTGCTTCTCCCTCTGCCTGTGTCTCTGCCTCTCTCTCTCTCTATCCTCTCTCTCTCTCTCTCTCTCTCTGTGTCTCTCATGAATAAATAAATACAATCTTAAAAAAATATTTCTAGAAAATTATTTATAAATAGAAAATTCCCCTAAAAGAAATCAGTTACTAGAAATCTACTGAATTTCCTCAAATGCTAAGAAAAAAAATAGGTTCAGATCATTTACAAACCTCTTCTTTCAAACCTTTAAGAATAGATAATCTTTACATTATAGAAGTATTTTCAGAGACTAGACAAGAAAGAAAACATCTCAATGAATTTTATGAGTTTATTATAAACTTGATTTCAAAATCAAGCAGAGGAAGCAAACAAAAGGAAAACTTACAGCTTAATTGTGATGACAGAGGCAAAAATTCTGAGTTATTAACAGTGAATCTAGGGTTCATGTGTAGCATGTATGGGTGTGTAGTGTGTGTAGGTGTAGTTTGTGTAGCATCTGTGTGAGGATAAGAATATCAAAACACACTGATACCATGAATGTATTCCTGCTGCATGGATTCCCTAGGAATGTAGGAGTGTTTTTTAAGATTTTTTTAGTTGAGGGACTGCATGCAAGTGTGTATGCCAGTAGGGGGAAGGGCAGGGGGGAGAGACACTTATTCCATTATTTACATAAGTACGTAAGACACTTATTCCATTATTTACGTAAGTACAGCAGGAATAGCAGTTGACCATGTAGGTTATTTTATTTTTTTCATGTAGCTTTTTTTTTTTCATTTATTTATTTTTTAAATAATTTTTTTATTGGTGTTCAATTTACCAACATACAGAATAACACCCAGTGCTCATCCCGTCAAGAGCCCCCCTCAGTGCCCGTCACCCATTCACCCCCACCCCCCGCCCTCCTCCCCTTCCACCAGCCCTAGTTCGTTTCCCAGAGTTAGGAGTCTTTATGTTCTGTCTCCCTTTCTGATATTTCCCACACATTTCTTCTCCCTTCCCTTATATTCCCTTTCACTATTATTCATATTCCCCAAATGAATGAGAACATACACTGTTTGTCCTTCTCCGATTGACTTACTTCACTCAGCATAATACCCTCCAGTTCCATCCACGTTGAAGCAAATGGTGGGTATTTGTCATTTCTAATGGCTGAGTAATATTCCATTGTATACATAGACCACATCTTCTTTATCCATTCATCTTTCGATGGGCACCGAGGCTCCTTCCACAGTTTGGCTATTGTGGACATGGCTGCTAGAAACATCGGGGTGCAGGTGTCCCGGCGTTTCATTGCATCTGAATCTTTGGGGTAAATCCCCAACAGTGCAATTGCTGGGTCGTAGGGCAGGTCTATTTTTAACTCTTTGAGGAACCTCCACACAGTTTTCCAGAGTGGCTGCACCAGTTCACATTCCCACCAACAGTGTGAGAGGGTTCCCTTTTCTCCGCATCCTCTCCAACATTTGTTGTTTCCTGCCTTGTTAATTTTCCCCATTCTCACTGGTGTGAGGTGGTATCTCATTGTGGTTTTGATTTGTATTTCCCTGATGGCAAGTGATGCAGAGCATTTTCTCATGTGCATGTTGGCCATGTCTATGTCTTCCTCTGTGAGATTTCTCTTCATGTCTTTTGCCCATTTCATGATTGGATTGTTTGTTTCTTTGGTGTTGAGTTTAAGAAGTTCTTTATAGATTTTGGAAACTAGCCCTTTATCTGATATGTTATTTGCAAATATCTCCTCCCATTCTGTAGGTTGTCTTTGAGTTTTGTTGACTGTATCCTTTGCTGTGCAAAAGCTTCTTATCTTGATGAAGTCCCAATAGTTCATTTTTGCTTTTGTTTCTTTTGCTTTCGTGGATGTATCTTGCAAGAAGTTACTGTGGCCGAGTTCAAAAACGGTGTTGCCTGTGTTCTCCTCTAGGATTTTGATGGAATCTTGTCTCACATTTAGATCTTTCATCCATTTTGAGTTTATCTTTGTGTATGGTGCAAGAGAGTGGTCTAGTTTCATTCTCTGCATGTGGATGTCCAATTTTCCCAGCACCATTTATTGAAGAGACTGTCTTTCTTCCAGTGGATAGTCTTTCCTCCTTTATCGAATATTAGTTGACCATAAAGTTCAGGGTCCACTTCTGGGTTCTCTATTCTGTTCCATTGATCTATGTGTCTGTTTTTGTGCCAGTACCACACTGTCTTGATGACCACAGCTTTGTAGTACAACCTGAAATCTGGCATTGTGATGCCCCCAGATATGGTTTTCTTTTTTAAAATTCCCCTGGCTATTCGGGGTCTTTTCTGATTCCACACAAATCTTAAAATAATTTGTTCTAACTCTCTGAAGAAAGTCCATGGTATTTTGATAGGGATTGCATTGAACGTGTAAATTGCCCTGGGTAACATTGACATTTTCACAATATTAATTCTGCCAATCCATGAGCATGGAATATTTTTCCATCTCTTTGTGTCTTCCTCAATTTCTTTCAGAAGTGTTCTATAGTTTTTAGGGTAAAGATCCTTTACCTCTTTGGTTAGGTTTATTCCTAGGTATCTTATGCTTTTGGGTGCAATTGTAAATGGGATTGACTCCTTAATTTCTCTTTCTTCAGTCTCATTGTTAGTGTATAGGAATGCCATTGATTTCTGGGCATTGATTTTGTATCCTGCCACGCTACCAAATTGCTGTATGAGTTCTAGCAATCTTGGGGTGGAGGCTTTTGGGTTTTCTATGTAGAGTATCATGTCATCGGCGAAGAGGGAGAGTTTGACTTCTTCTTTGCCAATTTGAATGCCTTTAATGTCTTTTTGTTGTCTGATTGCTGAGGCTAGGACTTCCAATACTATGTTGAATAGCAGTGGTGAGAGTGGACATCCCTGTCTGGTTCCTGATCTTAGGGGAAAGGCTCCCAGTGCTTCCCCATTGAGAATGATATTTGCTGTGGGCTTTTCGTAGATGGCTTTTAAGATGTCGAGGAAAGTTCCCTCTATCCCTACACTCTGAAGAGTTTTGATCAGGAATGGATGCTGTATTTTGTCAAATGCTTTCTCTGCATCTAATGAGAGGATCATATGGTTCTTGGTTTTTCTTTTGCTGATATGATGAATCACATTGATTGTTTTACGAGTGTTGAACCAGCCTTGTGTCCCGGGGATAAATCCTACTTGGTCATGGTGGATAATTTTCTTAATGTGTTGTTGGATCCTATTGGCTAGTATCTTGTTGAGAATTTTTGCATCCATGTTCATCAGGGATATTGGTCTGTAATTCTCCTTTTTGGTGGGGTCTTTGTCTGGTTTTGGAATTAAGGTGATGCTGGCCTCATAGAATGAATTTGGAAGTACTCCATCTCTTTCTATCTTTCCAAACAGCTTTAGTAGAATAGGTATGATTTCTTCTTTAAACGTTTGATAGAATTCCCCTGGGAAGCCATCTGGCCCTGGACTCTTGTGTCTTGGGAGGTTTTTGATGACTGCTTCAATTTCCTCCCTGGTTATTGGCCTGTTCAGGTTTTCTATTTCTTCCTGTTCCAGTTTTGGTAGTTTGTGGCTTTCCAGGAATGCGTCCATTTCTTCTAGATTGCCTAATTTATTGGCGTATAGCTGTTCATAATATGTTTTTTAAAATCGTTTGTATTTCCTTGGTGTTGGTAGTGATCTCTCCTTTCTCATTCATGATTTTATTAATTTGAGTCTTCTCTCTCTTCTTTTAATCAGGTTGGCTAATGGTTTATCTATCTTATTAATTCTTTCAAAGAACCAACTCCTGGTTCTATTGATCTGTTCCACAGTTCTTCTGGTCTCGATTTCGTTGAGTTCTGCTCGAATTTTAATTATCTCTCTTCTTCTGCTGGGTGTAGGATCTATCTGCTGTTTTTTCTCTAGCTCCTTTATGTGTAAGGTTAGCTTTTGTATTTGAGTTCTTTCCAGTTTTTGAATGGATGCTTGTATTGCAATGTATTTCCCCCTTAGAACTGCTTTTGCTGCATCCCAAGATTTTGAACGGTTGTATCTTCATTCTCATTAGTTTCCATGAATCTTTTTAATTCTTCCTTAATTTCCTGGTTGACCCTTTCATCTTTTAGCAGTATGGTCCTTAACCTCCATGTGTTTGAGGTCCTTCCAAACTTCTTGTTGTGATTTAGTTCTAATTTCAAGGCATTATGGTCTGAGAATATGCAGGGGACGATCCCAATCTTTTGGTATCAGTTCAGACCCGATTTGTGACCCAGTATGTGGTCTATTCTGGAGAAAGTTCCATGTGCACTTGAGAAGAATGTGTATTCAGTTGAGTTTGGATGTAAAGTTCTGTAGATATCTGTGAAATCCATCTGGTCCAGTGTATCATTTAAAGCTCTCGTTTCTTTGGAGATGTTGTGCTTAGAAGACCTATCGAGGGTAGAAAGAGCTAGATTGAAGTCACCAAGTATAAGTGTATTATTATCTAAGTATTTCTTCACTTTGGTAATTAATTGGTTTAAATATTTGGCAGCTCCCACATTTGGGGCATATATATTGAGGATTGTTAAGTCCTCTTGTTGGATAGATCCTTTAAGTATGAGATAGTGTCCCTCTTCATCTCTCACTACAGTCTTCGGGGTAAATTTTAGTTTATCTGATATAAGGATGGCTACCCCTGCTTTCTTTTGAGGACCATTTGCATGGTAAATGGTTCCCGACCTTTTATTTTCAGGTTGTAGGTGTCCTTCTGTCTAAAATGAGTCTCTTGTAGACAGCAAATAGATGGGTCCTGCTTTTTTATCCAGTCTGAAACCCTGTGCCTTTTGATGGGGTCATTAAGCCCGTTCACGTTCAGAGTTACTATTGACAGATATGAGTTTAGTGTCATCATGATATCTATTCAGTCCTTGTTTTTGTGGATTGTTCCACTGAACTACTTCTTAAAGGGGGATTTTAAGAGTCCCCCTTAAAATTTCTTGCAGAGCTGGTTTGGAGGTCACATATTCTTTCAGTTCCTGCCTGTCTTGGAAGCTCTTTATCTCTCCTTCCATTTTGAATGAGAGCCTTGCTGGATAAAGTATTCTTGGTTGCATGTTCTTCTCATTTAGGACCCTGAATATATCCTGCCAGCCCTTTCTGGCCTGCCACGTCTCTGTGGAGAGGTCTGCTGTTACCCTAATATTCCTCCCCATGAAAGTCAGGGACTTCTTGTCTCTTGCTGCTTTAAGGATCTTCTCTTTATCTTTGGAATTTGCAAGCTTCACTATTAGATGTCGAGGTGTTGAACGGTTTTTATTGATTTTAGGGGGGATCTCTCTATTTCCTGGATCTGAATGCCTGTTTCCCTTCCCAGATTGGGAAAGTTTTCAGCTAGGATTTGTTCAAATACATATTCTGGCCCTCTGTCCCTTTCGGCGCCCTCGGGAACCCCAATTAAATGTAGGTTTTTCTTCCTCAGGCTGTCGTTTATTTCCCTTAATCTGTCTTCATGGTCTTTTAATTGTCTGTCTCTTGTTTCCTCAGTTTCCCTCTTTGCCATTAACTTGTCTTCTATGTCACTCACTCGTTCTTCCACCTCGTTAACCCTCGTCGTTAGGACTTCTAGTTTGGATTGCATCTCATTCAATTGATTTTTAATTTCTGCCTGATTGGATCTAAATTCTGCAGTCATGAAGTCTCGTGAGTCCTTAATGCTTTTTTCTAGAGCCACCAGTAGCTGTATAATAGTGCTTCTGAATTGGCTTTCTGACATTGAATTGTAATCCAGATTTTGTAACTCTGTGGGAGAGAGGGCTGTTTCTGATTCTTTCTTTTGAGGTGAGGTTTTCCTTCTAGTCGTTTTGCTCAGTGCAGAGTGGCCAAAAACAAGTTGTATTGGGAAAAGGAGAAAAAGGAGAAGGAAAGAAAAAAAAAGAAAAAAGGAAGAAAAAGAGAAAAAGAAAAAGGGAAAAAAAAGGTGGGGGAAGCAATCAGAAATCAAAAAGAAAAAAAAACACGGGGTGGTGGGGAATATCTTCTGATTCTGTATACTTTGGAAGTCCCTTGACTTCCCCTGGAACTGGTCTGTCTAGTCGGTCTTCTGGGGGAGGGGCCTGCTGTGCTGATTTTCAGGTGTTAGCACTTGGGGGAGCTGCTCAGCCCCCTGCCTGGTGCAGCGCTCAGTGGGGGTTGTTTACTCCGTGAGGCCCCAGGAGGAACACCACAGTGGCAGGGCCAGCTCTGGAGCCCTGGATTCAGCCCCCGCAGTAACCTCAGAGCTCTCCGTCTGCAGGGCCTGGAGGCTCCGGGGCGGGGCCGCTGATCTGCTCAGCTCGGGGCAGGAGCGTCCTCGCTGTCCTGGGACCTCCCGGCCTCTGCCTGTCCCGGGGAGGCCGGATCCTGGGCTGTGTCCCGGCGCCCTGTGCTCCGGGGCCTGCGCTGTTGGATTCGCGCTCCCGCCCCGCAGCCCCCTCCGCGGAGCCGCCGCCCGAGCCCCTCCGAGCTGCTCCGGTCCCGCCGTGCGCGCTGCAGCCCTTAGGGAGCTCGGCGCACTCTCCCGGGGCGCAGGTGTCTGTTAGTGTCCCCGGGAGCCCGAGGGCATCCCCGCCCTCCTGGGTCCTGCTCCAACTCCCTGCGAGCCCCTTTCCGCCCGGGAAGGTTGGTGCAGCTCCTGCTCCTCCGGGACGGGGCTCTCCTGTCCTGGGGACACTCGCCCCGGCCTCAGCCCGGCTCCTCGTGGGGCCCCTCCCCCTCGGAGGCCTTTTGTTTCTTTATTTCTTTTTCCCCGTCTTCCTACCTTGATAGAAGCGTGAACTCCTCTCACTGTAGCATTCCAGCTGGTCTCTCTTTACATCTCAGGCCGAATTCGTAGATTTTCAGGATGATTTGAAGGTTATCTAGGTAATTTGGTGGGGACAGGTGATTTGGGGACCCTGCTCTTCCGCCGTCTTGCCCCTTCTCCCATGTAGCTTCTTTTAAACTTGCTTTGCTAGAAGTTTTTATAAGTAATTTCATATTGGACTTTTAATAACCTTTCAAGGCTAAAAGCCACACCAAATACTTGCCATCAAATGTGCCTGTGATACTTGTAGGTTTGGGTGAATTCCTCTTTTCTTGAGGTCTACAAAATATCCTGAGATTCCTGCACCTGCTAGGAAGTGACATTCTTAACTTGGCAAAGCTCCTTGGAACTCTGTTGTTGTGGTTGTTTTTGTGTGTGTTTTTAGGATTTTATTTATTTGAGAGAGAGCATGCGTGAGTGTGGGAGGATGGGCAGAAGGAGGGGGAGAGAATCTTGAGCAGGCCCCATGCCCAGCTTGGAGTCCGATGTAGGACTTGATCTCATGACCTTGAGAACATGACCTGAGCCAAAATCAAGAGTTGGCCACTTAATCAGCTGAGCCACCCAGGTACTCCAAGGCTTCTGGGAAACCTTTAAGCAAAGCATCAGACCACCATTTTCAAGGGGCTTTACTGGCTCCATAAGGTCAAAGTTACTTAGTTGCTTAAAATTGGTTCATCACCTCTGAGTCCATGTGTGTGTCTCTGAAAGACAACATTCCAGTCAAAGCCTTGGTCAAATAACTGATGTTTCCAGCAGTGTCCTGTTACAAGGAGAACAGATTCTTGTTGAACTTATGCAAATAATTAGAATTGCCACGAAAGAAAGAATACTCACCGAGAGTTCCTGAATTTTTGGGATTCAGGTAGGGAAAAAAGATAAATTTCAGTTTGCTCACAAAGGAATATTTTTTTTCATATTTTTGTAATTCATAGATATCTTGAGAGAAAAAGTTTCTTTAAATCTAGAAAAGCAAACATTAGAGAACCAGCGAAGTTTCAAATAAGGGTCATAAAAACTATGATCATCTTCCTCAATTTATTTCAGTCCTATGTTACTAATTTTTCTGTTTGAATGCAGTTTTTCCATTAGTTCTGGAAATTTTTAGTTTTAGGATCTTAAAGATATCAGAAACCTGTGCTTGTCAAAAGTCATTTTCATGAGCATCTCCTTAAAGCTGAAACACATTTACAAGGGCATTGGGGTGAAGCAGTAACTGTAACTTTTTTTTTTTTAACAGATCTTTTATTTGCAGTTGTCACTGGGGCCGTTTCTTGTTGCTTATTTGTTTGCTGGCCTCCTCTTCCACCTGCATGGCCAGGCACAAGGCCTTGATGACATCGCGCAAGGCCTTGATGACATCGCACAGGGCTGAGAAGTGCTTGGCTTGCTGGATCACGGCAGACTCGGCCTTGTTCACAAAGGTCTCCAGGTCATAGTCTGGCTGTTCGGTCATCTTGGAGAGCTCAAGCCAGCCCGGCCCTTGCTGTATAATCTCCTTGAACTCCTCCATAGCCCTTTCCTCCAATTCCCTGATCTGAGACATGGCTTCATTAAAGCTGGACATCTGGGAAGATAGTTCCTCCTCTTCCTTGGAGAAATTGCCTGAGACCAGGGACCCATGAGAGCTGGTTTCCAGCTCTTCTGTTTCCATTTGAACTGGCTGCTCCCCACTGGACCCACTGTGGGGGCTCAGCTCCTTGACCCTGTCTGCATATCTTAGTGTGTTTAAAGTATATTCACAGGAGCTTATGCCTGGTGAGATCATGGCGATCATGCAGGTCCTTGAGTTCTCCCCGATAAAGGAGTCCCTCAGCACCTGTGTCAGCTTGCTCTCTCGAAACGGGGTGTGAGCCTTGTTCTGTCCGAGGGCCCTGATGCACTCCTTCAGAGCCAGCAGACTCTTGTTGATTATTTCTGTACCCTCCATGCGGGTCTGCCGGTCAGCACTGGAAGTGTCTGCACCTCTCTCATTCCCAAAAGACTCAAAAATGGCCATGGTTAGAAATGTGATGAGCGTTCATTATAATGCAGTTGACAAGGAAATTCAGTTACCTTTGTGATGCATATTTCAATAATTAGAATTACATATGACAACATACCATGATATATTAAAACTTTAGAAATTTTATATAATTTCTGGAATAGTTATAGCATTTACCCACATATTACCTAAGAAGGTTTGCCATTTGTTTGACAATGCCTCCTATGTGACTTAACATACCAGATAAACAAACCTGAGTTGTCAAAAAGATCTCATTTAGAATCTGAATTTTTTGGAATTTTATTAAGAGCCTTGGATGGTTCTAAAGCACATGCCTAAATAAGGTTACAGATTATTATAAAACTTTATATTATCCATTGAACCAATATGACTTCCACAGCTTAGCTCCTTTAATACTGAGAAGTTTTAAGTAACCAAAGATGTGATGAATATAAAACACTGAAACTTTATTTTTCTGGTCAGATAAATTGTAAATAAGCCCTTTTTCTTTATCAAGAGTAGACCAACAATCCAAGAATCCAAGAATCCTTGTTTTTAACAAGGGAAAAAACAAATTCCAATCTTAAACTGGTGTATTTTAAAAACTCATTCATTCCAGTCTTAGTCCTAACCATGCATAAGATTTATTTCAAAGATTCCCCTTCACAAACTTCATACACAACTTTTCCTCATTCAGATTTTGTCCTAAGGTTTTTCTCTTTAAACAACCATTCTCATTTCAGGACAAAATTATTTTCTTTTCCCTCAACAAAAAAATATGTTCTAATTTCTTATACCTTTGTTATACATCTCATGCTTTCTCTACATGAGGGTTGTTTTCCTTATTTCTAGCAGTCTTAATTATATATTTTTTTCTTTTTTCTCTTCTCTTCTCTTCTTTCTTCCTTCTTCCTTCTTCCTTCTTCCTTCTTCCTTCTTCCTTCTTCCTTCTTCCTTCTTCTTTCTTTTCTTCTTTCTTCTTTCTTTTCTTCTTTCTTTCCTTTCTTTCTTTCAAGAGAGCCCACTGGAGAGGGGCAGAGAGGGAGAGAGATAATCTTAGGCAGGCTCTATGCCCAGTGAGGAGCATGACACGGGACTCAATCTCATGACCCTGAGATCATGACCTGATGTTGAAATCAAGAGTTCGATGTTTAACCATCTGAACCACCCATGTGACCCAGGATTAGTTATATTTATCAGAATTTTAACCCTTAGAAACCTTAGTTTCCAATGAAAACTGGGAACCTGTTCCACCTGTTCCAATTGGGAACCTGTTACACCAGAATTCCTTAGATTGACAAATTCATAAATACATTTTATAATTTCTAGAAATGTGTTTTTTTATAGTGCAACTTTCAACGAAACCTAAAACACCTTTATTAACAGATCCGGGTATCAGTAGTTTTTCTGTAATAAGATAAAAGCTGGCAAACTTAGGTTTACTAATTAATATTTTAGTATTTTTAACATATTTGGAAAAGACTTAGCTATCCGATGACTTTAATTAAATTTACCTTTTAACTTAAAAACTTTGAAGTTTCAGGTTTACCACAGATTTTGAAAGCTATTTAAAAGTTTACCTAACTCTGGGAAACAACTAGGGGTGGTGGAAGGGGAGGTGGGTGGGGGGTGGGGGTGACTGGGCGGCGGGCACTGAGGGCACTTGATGGGATGAGCACTGGGTGTTCTGTATGTTGACAAATTGAACACCAATAAAAAATTATTAAAAAATTTACCTATAAATTTTTTTATTAACCTGCTTGCTCTTAATTACCCATGAAAACGTCCTGTGTCAGATAAAATTAACCATTATTTTAAGTCCTCTTTTTGCTGATGAATTGCAACAGAGATAACATGAGCTTATGTGACCTTTAATAAGCCTTGGTAGCATGAAGTTTTACGTTTGATGCGGATAACTCTAAAGACATGTTTATTTTAATTAAGCTAACAACCTTGAGTTAGCTTTGAGTATGTTGCACCTGTGCCCACTAAAAGTCAGTGTGTTCCCCACTCTCAATTATACCTGGGGCTTCTGGGGGGAAATCTGAAGTGGGTGAAATCCAGGGGAGACCCTGGGCCCCTTCATGCTGATGTAGTAGGTGCTTCAGTTTGGACCTCAAAAGGAGGTGGCCCATCTGCATGGGGTCTTTTTTGTTCCTTGACAGTGAAGGTAAAAGGAGGAGGAGCCAATAGCTCCAAAGGCACAGGGAGCTTCCTGTGGGCTGTACTGGCCATGATGCAGGAGCAGAGGGAGGTAGAGGTGCGGGCAGATGCAGCAGGGGTGCTGCTGGCAAGGGCAGGGGCAGATTCAAAATCTGGACTAACATTCCTTTATCTCCATCTTCTGTCTCTCCGTCCTGCAAACTAGGCTTCTTTGGTTGCCTTTCAGCCCTCAGCACCCTTTATTCGAAAATACGTGATGTACTTCCTTTGGGGGGACAGGAAGGGGCAGTGCCATCTTCCAGGGCAAAAACCCAGGACACAGAAGGAACAAAACTGTGAATGGAGCCTGCAGTACTGTTGGAGTTTCACTAACTGAACCAAATTGCTTCTCGGTTTCTGGTTTTTCCTCCAAAGCCAGAGCTTCACCAACTGAGTCAGACCCCCTATTTGGAGGCAACTGAATGGGAGGAGGAACACTCAGTCAAGAACATTCAAGGCAATTTATAAAACAAATCTAACGTGGCTCATTTTGTCCAAAGATCCCAAAAGCTGCAGCAACAAACCAAATGCAAAGGAACTGGTTCGCAAATTGGGTAAAAGTCTAACAACTATTTGCCCCTCTCTCACAGCGCACCCCCCACAAATGCTAACAAAGTGGCTGCTTCTAAAGGAAAAGCCCAGACCAAGGGAAAGGGAGTTCCTGGTTGTACATGGTGGAGAGATTTACCCCACTTTCCAGTCTGATGCCTTGGAGAGATTTGTCCATTCCTTGCCCCAAGTGTCAGAGGCAGGGGCAACCGGTCCCACTCCGGGTACTCAAAGGGAAAGCCCCCCAACAAATGGTCCCTGCCGCTGCTAGGGACTTAACCTGACAAATCCGTGGGACAGACGGGCTGGCCACCCGGCTGGCAGTTGCTGCTGGCTGGCTGGCCAAATCATAACCAAGTCCAAGCTCATCTGCTTTACTGCATGACGAGCCAGTGAATTAAGAGGCAAGATGTTGGGTAGGAAAGTGACTTGATTTGGAAAGCCAGCAGACCGAGGAGATAGTGGACTATTGTCCTATAGAACCATCCCTCTGAGCATGAGATTTTGAGTTTCTTTTATGTCAGGAAGAGGGGGAATTGGGAGAGGTTGAAGTCCAGAGGTACTGAGCGTCTGTAGGCATCAAGGAAGGTCCTGTAACTTCTTTGTCCTAGGTCAGTTGATCTTGGCTTATAAGGATCTGGTCATGTTGTTCCTGTAAATCTTAAACATAGCATAGTCATTGGTTTGTTTCTTTTTTTTAAAGATTTTATTCATGAGAGATGCAGAGAGAGGCAGAGACACAGGGAGAGGGAGAAGCAGGCTCCTCTCAGGGAGCCCGATGTGGGACTCGATCCCAGGACCCCGGGGGTCATGCCCTTGAGCTGAGGGCAGATGCTCAACCGCTGAGCCACCCAAGTGCCCCAGCATAGTCACTTCTGTGTGTACTTATCTCCTCTGGTGAGGTAGATTTTGGTTAAGAATTAATCCTGCAAATCTTAGCTAATATGCATGCTTCTATGCAGGGCTAAGCAGAAGTTTCTAAGCTATAGATCACAGAGGCAAGGGGATGGTAGCAAAATGGAGTCAGACATTCTAAGTTTCTCCTTGTTACCACAGGACTTTTATTTCCAGCCTGGTGAAATTCTGGTGTGAATACACTAGAGACATGTACAAGCACCTGCAGTGAAACACTGTAATAGCCAAAAAAAGATCACTCCCCAGGAAGGGAATGGAGGCATCCACTGTGGCCTATGTACCCACGGGAACATGACCGCGTAGTGGTTTAAATTAATCATTTAGATCCATGTGCATCAACAGAATCTGGCTAAAGATTTTAAACTGTATCCTTTGAAGAATAGGGAATTGAGAGGACTTTAAATAGGAATCACATATGCCTCAAACTTGTTTCTGGAGATGAGTCATTTTTTGGGGGGGTGGGTGTTCTGTGGAAAGCAGCATCCCCAGTTTTGGAATGTTAACAGGATAGGAAAGACCCAGAGTAAACCCAACTGTCATCGAGTTGAACAATCCTTCTCACACCTGAGAAGGTATGGTGGGGCTTATCTACTGTCCTTTTTTTTTTGGGAAATGCAAATGGGAGACATGAGCAGTAACTATTAACTGAAATAACTGTTGAGAAACATTATGTAAACTGCAAAGTGCCATACACATGCTGGGGGAGTTGGTCTGATTATGCAAATAATGAGCCAGCATGTCCTTCCCAGGGAGAGCGCGTCGTTGGCAGGGTCCCCGCAGCTCCCACCCAGCAGATCCTGTAGAAAAGCACCTTAGCTGAGCAGGTTGGACTCAATTATGGAACGTTGGCAGCTGTCTCTGGAGCCTAGCAAACAAGACTTTTTCTTCTTCTTCTTCTTCTTTTTTTTTTTTTTTTTGCTAAATGCATTATTAATTGCCTGGGTAAAAGAACAAGGCCAATTTGAGTCTCCGATTCCACCAGGGAGCCTTGGGGCTTTGCATGAGGAGTGACACAGGTTTCCATTTCGGGAGCTTGGAGTTGGCTCACTGTTTACCATTTCTAACCGAAGGGAAATACCCCAAATCAGATTAATGTGGTCCTGGGAAAGCCCAAGGGTAGTTAATGATTCTGTCCCTTTCATGGAAAAGAAAAATAAAAATCTCAAGAAACAAGGCAGTTTCTGAAGTGAGAGGACAAAGGGAAAAGAGTCAGGGTTTTTTTTTTGTTTTTGTTTTTTCCTGTGCTTCTGAAGCAAGTGAATTTTGTGAGACATTTAAAAGGCTAGTGGCCAGCTTACCTGCATTTACCACCCCACTGGGGAACTGGGGAGTTTTTCCTTTTTGATTCACTGGCCTTTCCAGAGGCAGCCTATAAACTTTTCCTTCCTAGTTACCTAGGAAATAGTGGGATTCCCGTAGCTGGAAATGGCACAGTGCTCTTGCAAGTGACTGTCAAGAGTACAGGGTCCTTTACTGTGTCTTGGTGGAACAGTGGGCAGCATATGCAGGAGGAGGGCTATGCGGGATAGGGGTCTTGTCTTGCACCTTCACTGCTGAAAATCTGGTCAGATCTAGGCAGGTGGGTCTGACCAGAAGAATAAAGGCCCCAAACCAGAGTTCTTTTAGTGCTTGACTCTTCCTATGAGAAAACTCAGTGCCTTTTTGCAGTTCTTGCTTCTCTCCTAATAATTAGAACTCCATTCTCTGCTACAGAAAATCCTGATGGAGACAAGCGAAGATCAGGGCTCTTAGTAGGATGATGAATTCCCTAACATCTTTCCCAGAAAAGGTAACAGATACCATCTTTGGAGTCCAAATAAAGGCATCTTTCATTTACTGGCGTGGGGAGAATTGTGGGCAACACTCGGACCCTTCAGCCATTAGGTCTCGTGTTACCCAAGTGGGCTCTTTGGTTGTAAATGATGTTTGCTGAGTGCTTTTACCTAGAAGTCCGCCTGCCTGAAGAGGGAAGAGGCAGCCTTGCTTCGTTGGCCAGTTCTTAATTGCTAGGAAATAAAACACATAATAATAATCCTGAGAAACTACAGGATTAGATTTTGCACGTCTCATCAGAGCCTGGGTGGGAGGCACCTGTGAGCTGGTGTCTAAATGACACAGATTCCCTGGTGCGACTCCTCCAACAGTTGTGAGCCACAGCCACACTGCCCCTGAGGGTGATGTTTGGGTATTCCGGCCTTTTTAGCTGGCAGTGTGGGTTTTCTGAAACACGTAGAGTTCCCAGCAGGAGACTGGAAGTTGAGGTCATAGGTAAGCAAACCTGGTCTGGTTTGGCCAACCATCTGGGGAGATTTTTGCCAAAACTCTGAATTGTTTTCCCAACAGTGAATCTGTCGACCGCTTACTCCCCTCAGCCCCTTCTTGTGATAAGTGCCTAGTACTGATGCTCTAATTGTCATCAAAATCTCAACTTTCCTTGACACTGGCAACATCATAGTCGGGCTGGGCTAGGAAGGTCTTCAAATGTAAGGCATGTGTTCTTATGGGCTTTTCAGTTTAGAGAGTGAGAGGGTAAATGAAGGGATACAATAAAGGGTGAAATGCCCAGTAATTTTGGAGTATTTACCATGTTCCAAGCACTGTGGTAGGTGTGCTACTACATCATCTCTCTGGCCCGTGCAGGAGTCCTGATTACTTTATAGAAACTATTCCTTAGATTGGGAAACCAAGAGTGAGCAAGGATGAGTTATGTGCCCCAGATTACCCAGCTTGGAGAAATGGCACAGCCAGCATTTAAAGTCTTGTCTGGCGGGGGGTGGTGGAATCTCTGTGTGGCTCAGCGGTTTCACGCCTGCCTTTGGCCCAGGGTGTGATCCTGGAGTCTTGGGATTGAGTCCTGCGTCGGGCTCCCGCCATGGAGCCTGCTTCTCCCTCTGCCTGTGTCTCTGCCGATCTCTCTCTCTCTCTCTCTCTCTCTCTCTCTCTCTCTCTCATATATATATATATATATAAATAAATCTTAAAAAAAAATAAAGTCTTGCTGGGGATCCCCGGGTGGCTCAATGGTTTAGCACCTGCCTTTGGCCCAAGGTGTGATCCTGGAGTCCCCGGATGGAGTCCCATGTCAGGCTCCCCGCATGGAGCCTGCTGCTTCCTCTAGCTGTGTCTCATGAATAAATAAAATCTTAAAGTCTTGTCTGTGTCACTCTCACCCTGACCTTTGAATAATTTGAGTAATGCTAGATCACCCCTGTCTTAGCAGATGGGGCATGAGGCTGTATCATGACTGGGTGCCCCAAGGGGGTGCAGAGAGGTGTAGCCTGGATGGAAGTAAGTGGGCCTTTTCTGGAGAAGCCACCCAGGAGAAGGGAAGATGGATGTTGGGAAATGAGTTGAAGAGCCTGACCAGGATGTGAAGGGTATCCACGTCAGTCAACCATGTTTAGACCTTCCCTCCTGTGCGACCTTAGTTTAGGGAACTGAAGGGCAGGGCCTCATGACCCATGGTGGTCGGAGCAGCAGAAAGCTTGTGAGTGGGAAGAGGGCGGAGGGAGGGAGGAGGAATGTGATGGGGACTAGGTAACGCGTCTAGAGGAGAAGAGGGAAAGTAATGAGAGAAAAGTGAAAAAAGAGGAAGTAACGGTAACCATGAAGCAAAGAAAACAGAAGGAAATAAAAAGAACAGGGATCCCTGGGTGGCTCAGCGGTTTAGTGCCTGCCTTTGGACCAGGGTGTGACCCTGGAGATCCGAAGTCGCGTCCCACGTTTGGTTCCCTGCGTGGAGCCTGCTTCTCCCTCTGCCTGGGTATCTGTCTCTCTCTCTGTCTCTCATGAATAAATAAAATCTTATAAAAAAAAAAAAACAAAAACCAGAAAAAGCCTGTAGTACTTGCTGCTGAGGCGTCGTGAGGACTGAGGACATCTCCGCCTGCTGCCAGCACGTCTCCTCTGCCCAGGAGCTTGAAGGCGTCCTTTCTGTAACCATGTGTGACCCCGAGGAAATGATGGCTGAATGATGATGGTAGAAATGACGGCTGAGGGGACCAATGCTACTTCCAGCAGGAGCGAAACTCCCTCAGGGGAGACGTCAAGTGAGGCCCAGCTTCTGTTCCAGGAGGGCTGTGCCAGTTCCGGGAGCTCAGGCCAGGCCTCCCGAGTGCCCGGTCCAGCCGTCACCAGCTACGACTGAAACCCAGTCTGTGTGGCTTGTCCGGGGCCTGATGGCACTTGCCGCAGCCTAACCAGCACCTGCAGGCTGCTAGCGCGGGCCTGGCTGGGCCTGCTGGGCCCCCTGGCCCGAGCTCCAGGCTGACGCAGCCCACTTGCTGCCGGACGGACCGCCTGAGCCTTGGCGCCCCGGTTCCTGGCTGCGCTCCTCATGGAGAGTGTTCCTAGGAGCCAGGACGGGGACACCTATGGCTGTCCACCCCTTTTCCTGTCAATACTTCCTTTCACACCCGATCTGATGTCCAGGGACGCTGACACCTGTGGAGACTGAGGTCTGAGCCACCACCGCCTTCCCACCGGGCTCGTGTTTGAGTGGGGACGCGACCTTTCCCCTCAGACTAGCCTGAGAGCTGAACAACAGCTGCAGAACAGGAAAAAAAAATTAAAAAACCCCAACCAGACCCATTATATCTCCTCTCTCTTCTCCACTTTCCTCTACAGGGGGAGCGCTAGGGGAGTGTTGGGCCCTAATTATAATTAAACATTATTCTGTAGAAGAGGAATGAGTGAAGGATCTTGAGGTGCCATGCCTGGGCTGTGGCTCAGAACCCTGACAGCGGGCACGGGGGCCGCAAGGAAGGGTGACGGAGGCTGGGGGGCTGGAGGAAAGCCTCCGGCTCAGTCCGTGTGGCTGTGGGCAGTGAGCGGGGCTCGGCGTGAGGCCCCCACAAGGCAGGCATAACCTTTGAACTTTGCTCCATCAGCCCGATGTGTACGAGCCGAGGCCGGCGTTCTCACTATCACTCCGGTGAGTGTCCAGCCATGTGTTCCATGCTTCTTGGGTGCTTAGATATTCTAGAAGTGAAAAACGGGGGTTGTCTGCCTGGGGTAAAGTGCACCATGTGGTTTTGGGTTGCCTAGTGAAGTACCCGGACCAGCATAAAAACACAAAATAGATGCAACTTCGTAGTTTGTGAGGGTCGTGGTCTGGGAGCAGGTTAGCTGCGGGATCCTGGCTCAGGGTCACTCAGGAGGCCCCACTTTGGGACCGCAGTCCTTTCAGAGCGCGGCCTGGGGTGGATCCGCGTGCAAGGCCTCTTGGGTGGTGGTTGGAAGGAGGCCTCAGCTCTCGTTGGCTGTTGGCTTCCTTGCCAGATGGGCCTCCTTACTGACTGCCTGAGGCTTCTCATGATAAGGCAGCTGGTTCCCCCGGAGTGAGTATGTGTCACATGCGTGGGAGAGACCGAGGAAACACGACAGAAGCTGCTGTCTGTGTGCGTGCGTGTGTATTTGCACGGAACAGCACACAGGTACAGGAACCAGGTGGCAGGGATGGGGGCGCATTCTGGAGCCGGGCTACTGGCCAGGGCTTGAGGGGGTGGCAGGTGGCGGGCTACATGCTGCTGGGATGAAGCCCACCCTTGATAAGGGAGGTGGCGTGTGGCCGACAGGGTCCCCTCATGAGGACTGAGCTCCTGGCACCTGCACCAAGTCCCTCCCGGGCTCCCTTAGACCCCACCCTCAATGTCCCCATCCCTTTGGGGGCCGGCGTCCTAGGGAGAAGCCTTAGGGTTCTGGCCATCTTTGCATCACCCCCTTTTCTCATTCTTGGACTTTCTTGACCTCAGGGAAATTCCTGTGGAGTTGTGTTTTCTTCAGAACTGCTTTTGTTTTGTGTGTTGGCTTCCTCCTCCCATCAGCCCCATTCTCCTCTGGCTCTTTGTGAGAGGCCTCGAACCCAGTCATTGACCACCAAGAACCTCATTTCTCCCTTGACCGGAGAAGGCCATCTTAAACGTTTCTCAGGGGCGAGCGTGTCTGCTTCCTTTCCGTCAAAGCACATCAGGGAAGGGAAGCTGGGGCGACCCCTGACCTTCCATGACTTAAATGGTTGGCTGACCCATCCTCTTCTGTGGCGGGGTAGGGAGACCCGGGGCACTGAGGAGTTACCAGATGGTCCAAGGAGTGGAAATCAAAGACGCAGGTGCGTGAGGGAAGTCAGAAGAAGCAGTTTGAGGAAAGAAACCAGTTTGGGGCCTGAGTGGCTCAGCTGGTCAAGCGTTGGGAGTCCCAGGCCCTGCATCAGGCTCTACACTAGGCACGGAGCCTGCTTGAAAACAAAATAAGATCTTAAAAGACGATATTAAAAACAAATAAATAAAGCCGTGAGTTCAGGGGGCACATAGTGAACAACCTCCTGTGGGGCTGGTGCTGCTGGGGATGGGCCCAGGCGGCGGGCCGTAGACTGGGCTCTCTTCCTGGGCCCCGCCACCCTGCCAGGGGTGCCCATTCTGGGCCAGGACTTGGTCGGTTGCAGGGGGATGGACAGGAACCCGTGCTCCCTTGAGAGACTGACTTGTGGGCCCACGGAGGACGCCCCCCCACGGTGGCTGTCCTGCTGGCACCTGTAACGCCCCTTTGAGCTTGTGGGTGCGGTAGGGAACTACTCGGGGAGCCTGGGGGAGTTCAGAGAGGCCCTGCCAACTGGAAAGTGTGCCGGGGAAGACGGGCCTAGTGTCCCCTGCTGTCCCTGAGCCACACGGCGCTGGGCCTGGCAGGGGCACCACAAGTGAAGCCAACCCCACGTGCTTCTGCTCTTCAGGCAGGATACGGGGACAGGGCCACGAGCTACCGCCCCAGGAGCCCCATGGATCCCTGCCATGCAACCCAGGAGCTCAGAGTGGCGCCTCCGCCTTCCTTCTTTGACCTCGGAGCAGTTGTGTGGTCCCTGGGTCTTGGCGAATCACTAGTTCCTTCCATTTTCCCTTGAGTGTGCTCTTCCTGAATTGCCTCATCAAATCCTCTCAAGAAGGATTTTGTTTTTTTCCGCCCCCCCCTTTTAAGGCATTTGTATGTTAATGAAAACAATCTGAAGATAGTTTTTTTTAATTTTCTCTTTTGTTCTAGCAGATGATTATTTTTCTTGTCTGGGCTTGAACGGAGAAAAGCATCAGCAAGGCCCTTGTTGAGGAATTCCTCTTCGGCTGGTGGCAAGAGCCACCTTGCAAGCAGTAATGAGCCCGGCTGCATCTGTTGTTCAGATCACAGTAGAGGCAGCAACGCTCCTTTTACCAACTTATGTTTTTCTTTTTCTGCCCTTCGAGCAGCCCTTCACAAGGCTGTGTGACTTATGTGTGTTGAAATAGACTTTTAAAATCCCACAGGAACAAACTCCCCTTCCCCTACAAGCACAGTGAAGGGCCTTTCCCCAGTTGTCATCAGAAGACAGGGTCCTGGGGCCTAACCTGGACTCTGCTGGTCTTTGGGGATGCTGTTGGCCATTCGGCCCCTGACGTAGTCCTTTCTGCCTTGGGTTCTTACCGCAGGCAGCCTTTTACCAATTTTTTGCTCTCCAACAGCTACACAGAGACATGCTCTCCAGCTCTCTCTGCCCATGATAAATCATTCCGGACCTCAAGTTGTCATTCTCTCCTTAAGACCTCCAGGCGATCTCTAGTGGAAACTGTTCTTTTCTTTAAGGTCCAACTCATGTGACCCCTCCTTTATGAAGTCTATCGGATCATCAGCAAAAAGGTTAACGTTGCCCTAAATGTATCTGTGCATCTCTTGATGAATACACTTCTCACACTGCATTGTCGTTCTCTATCAATATATCTTTTGATGAAACCAGATCCACGGTCTTGGAACCCACTTAAGAGGCAGGACTAGTATCTTCCTCTTTGCTTCATCCAGAGGCCTAACCAAGCACCTGACAGTCTGTGTTCATTAAATATATTTGGATGAATCAATGAGCTCTGAACAAATACCTTTTTTTGGTTATGGTTACTGTTTCTTTTGTTGTTGATGTTGTTTATTTTTTACTTCATTCTCTTGGCCTTGGCTGGAGGCCCCACATGGATGGTATCACCTTGGCACCATTCACTTTCTCTCCTGGCAAGAGTTTCCATTTGTGAGATATCCATGACTTTAGTGCTGACTGAGCCCCAGGAGAAATGGTGTCTACAGAGCTCCAGGCCTGAATGTGGGTTGGGAGCCCCAGGCCACCACTGAAAAAAGAAAGGTTTGTGTTGTTGTCAGGGTTAGTGATAGGTTAGTGGATGTTTGATATTATGGCTCCTTTAAGGATACCAAATTTGTGTTATCAGAGGGGTCATTTGCAAACCACAGCAGATCGATGAACAGGGAACCTACTTAGCCATAGACGTTTTAGTTGATACCTCTGCACACAGAAAAAAGGGCTATGTGTGCTTTCCCCCGGGTGACGAAGCAAGAATCCAATCAGCTAATTCAGTGTTGACATTCCCCCTTGGGTGTCACCTGGATCTAGAGACAACATCCTTTTCAACAAGATGGGCACTGGGGACACCCGGAGTGCTAGCACTTGGAAGGAAATGTGATTTGTTTTCTCCAGTTCAGTGGCTTTGAGGTTTAAAGCACTCATAAGACACATAAAATAATTCTTAGATGTTGGGAGTCAAACAGATGAACTGAGAAGTTAGGGAATTTCGCCTGCCCAGGATTAGTTCCCATCAAGGACTCAATCCCATGGGCCATTTGCAGAAAGGCATTACAGGTAAATGGTGTGCTTTGTCTCAGAGACTTGAGTTCATATTCTGATTGGGTCACAGACTAGCTATGAGACCTTTGGCAAGCGACCTCCCTTCGCTGGGCCTTGATTTCGTGGTCTGCCAAGAATGGATATGTCTACCTCTGAATGTTCTTTTGAAGTTTCAGTGAGATACTGTATGAAACCTAGCCCCAACACACAGTGGGCTCAACAAAAGATGAAGAAGAGGAGGACGAGGAAAAGCTGGCCTCCAGCATCTCCCAAGCTTGGAATCTGTTCCAGCTGGTAGCTTTTAGAGTTTGCAAATTTGAGGGAACATTTATGGAGTAGGATCCAATTAGCATCATTTGTATACTTCCATCATATCACTCCACTTTCCTCCACTTCTTGAGTTTTTAATGCTCGTTTTACATGTGGAACAGCTGAAGCTCAGGGAACTCAAGGTTATATATAGTGTGGATGGGGCAGGAGTAAGTCTCATTTTCTTGAGGCTCAGATCTCCTCCTTGGGAAGTTTACTGCTCTTTGTTCTGATCATGATTCACGCTGTCATACAAATAATTGATATCTGTCAATCGTGTTATCTTTCCTACTAAGATGATAGGTCCTAGGGAGACAAAGTTATGAACAAATGTTCCCTTTGAAAAACTTACCCCATTGGAACACTTACATGAGCTATGATGCTCTAAGAAACATTAACTTCTGACTGGACAGCCAGGTCAGGGTGGTGGTGGTCACATCCATTTGAAGAGGGTAGTGGTTCATTCAGTCTTGAAGACACTGTGTAGGTGAGTGCACTGGACCTAATTATTGTGATTCCTAACAGCCCTAGTGGAGAGGCATGACAGATGGGCACCCAGAAGCCTGGCCACGGTGCTAGGATGATTTCTGTTACCAACATTCCCTGGGTGTCTATACTCCGTGGGAGTATAGTGCTGAAGCACTCATATATCCTGGGGATTGGGCCATCCTGCTTAGAAGTCTCTGGGCAGACTCAGGGAACTGTAGCCAACGCATCTACTCAGAATTTTTGCATGCGTACGGACTATGGCTTTTCATGTTACCCATGAACACATACACATATATGTATACCCCAGGCCTGGCTTCTGCGGCCTCTTGTGTAGGGGCATTTCACCGTTTTTGGCATTTTCAGTGGATTTCTTCACTGCTTTCTGTAGCCGTCTCTTTTCAGTTCTCCTTAGCATCTTCCTTTCATAGCTCCTTTGTGACCTTGAATTTCATAGGTTGTCTCTACTCTGACCTTGTTGTGATTGCTCCTTCTACCCCGTGTTGCTGCTTTCCCCCTTCATCATCAGAGATCCCTGTGGGGAGTCCACCTGTTTCAGGTGCTAAAGCCACTTAAATTCTGACTTTGGAATCAGGGGCTGCTCTCCCTCTGTACCAATCTATCTCCTGGTGGTTTGAGCTCATTTGTTATTTCTTGCAAACTAGATGGTCGCAGCATGGCCTCCACTATATTTTCCACCCCCTGCTTATTAAGATGTTTCACAAAGAAATACAAAAAGGTAGTGATGCATTTTAGTTATAAAAAAAATGTGCTCAGCTGATCTATAATTCTTCAGATGGAATTTCAGCCTCCATTTCTCTTTCTGACTCTTGCTGATGTTGGGGCTCTGTTTTTTACTAGTAAGCTGGCTTTGCCTATGAAAAATTACTTACCATACACGCCGAGGGCCAGCTTTGTAGAAACGTGAGTACTGCATTAGGCTGTAAAAGGACAAGGCTCAAGTAGATTGAGGAAAGAGCTTTGAGTTTTTATTTCAGCCCAATGGCTTATTAGCTGTGCCATCTTCAACTTAATCAGCTTTCTGGGACCTTCAGTTATTAAGTGGAGATAGCAACTTGATTGTTTGAGGACTCAATGTGATGGGGTATGAAATGGGCCTAGCTCTTAGTAAATGCTTGATAAAAGCTCCATCTTTTTCCTACCCCATTTGGTAATGCTCACATGTGTTTGGGAAGAGACATCAAACGATGGATGATGCCATAGATTAATGAATTATTTATAAAGCCCCAGCAGACCAGGACTCCACCTGGATAGACCTTGAGCATTCAGATTTGCAGACACAGAAAGATTAGCAGCATTCGAGTTACACGTGCCTGCTTTCTGTTTGGACAGGAAATCTACCGGTTGTTTCTGGGGTGATGACAGGGTCTTACAGTGGTAAATAGAAAGCACCTACCATTGTATCTGCACTTAAGGGATGCCAAGTGAATATTCTTTTTCCTTTTAATTCAGAGTGGGTAGGAAATGGGGCCGATTAGACATACAGCCAAAAGCTAACTTTGAAGCATAGGGCTGCACAGTGCCTCTGGGCACAGGTATGGATCTCTAGGCGGCCATATGTCATAGAGCTGCAGTGTGAGGCTGGCTCCAGCAGATGTCTCTGTGAGACAGGCAACCCTAACCCCATACACAGGCCCTCGGAACTGCCTGGTGGCTCTATGGAGCAGAAATGCAGGTTGTGCTATTCAGGTACACGGTCTAGCTAGAGGACTTTTATGGAGGCTGACCTAGACACTGTCTTGGGCCTGAGGATGACAAGCACCGGAGTTGGCATTGTATTAAAGGACAATGAATAAGAAAGAAAGAAAAAGGAAAGGGGTATTTTTTTCCAGGAAGAAGAGGAAATTCGTATTTCAGGAACAGAGTGGCTCGGAAACATTTTTAGATAAAGAAAAAGGACATACTTAATCTGGGTGAAGGTCTGGGAGCTTGGGGAAAGTTCAAATATTGAACTTGAGTGCGAACACTCTTCAAATCCTATCGTAGCCTTCATTGTTAATAGCCTTTTAGTCTTTTTATGTCACTGGAAATCCTTGGTATGTTTCAGTGCCTTTTCTTGGCTCCTTTCAGGGGATAAGTATAGCCATGCTTGAGCACCTCCTTTCCTTAGAAAGGTAAATCCTTCAGGTGGCTTTAGAATTTAGAGAGGCTGCAGGCAGTTGCAAGATCAACTTGAATCTTAAATAGCTCTCTATGTGGAGTTTTCAATGGTGGTACCTGCACTGATGTGTCGCTTGAGGTTTTCTATCCTTGCACACCCTAAGCTTTGTAGTTGAAGATACGCACAGCTACTTCAAGTTGTGAGTGTTGCAATTAGGGTTTTAAATAATCTAGAAAACCATGGGTTGTTTCGGAGCTACCGGATCAGAACTGCAACCATGCAGGAAAAAGTGAGGATTCTGGCTTTAGAGCTAAGTAGAAACCTGCCCATCATCTCCAGGATGTCTTGGTTGTGGGTCTGTGCACATAGCTTCAGATAGAGCAACCTACCTGACCCAGTATCACAACCAATTGACACCTCTTGGTGAGTCTATGTCCTAGACTCAGAGCTGTGCGAGGGGCTGGGGAACACATGAGGATCAGACAAGGTTCCTTCCTATGCTTAAGTAGCCTACCTTTCCTTCAGCCTCTTGAAGTGACTAAGAAATTGGTTAGCAAGTGGTTAAAAACCCACTGGGAGATATAAGCTCAGGCTAAATGAGCCCCCAAGAGTCATCTGTGTGCTTGGGGGTTTCTGGGATGACCTAGAAAAGTTGGAAGAAATTTAAAGGAAGGCAGGGCAGCAATAGTTAGGCTTTGAAGTATATTTGGATTTGCATGTGTGGAAAACGAGGGTGGAAGCCTTTACAAGTGGAGACAAATTATATGAAAGAAGCAGGAGTAAGTGTGGTGTGGGTGGGACAATGCTAGAACAGCCCAGCTGGAGCTACTGGGGATGGATTGCAGAGGAGTGAACTTTATACCGGTAACAAGTAAAATAAGGATTTGAAGGCCAGATTAAATGATAATAATAAAAAAGCTCCAGCAGTTACTTATGTAGGTAGTGTGGTACCACTAGGGAAATTCATGTTTTAGGAATGTGCCCCTGCCATGTCTCAACCACATCTATAAAAAGTACCATTGATTTTGTGGCCCAAACCCAAACCGGACATTCCTAATACATTCTTTTGCCACTACCTCTGACCCTTACAGATGGCTGAGCTTTGATTTCACAAATGGCTGTCAAGGGGCTGGGACTGGACAAAGGGTGGCAGCATGGGTTGAAATGAGAGAGACCAAAACAAGGAGACTGGCATGAAGGCTCCCACAGCCATTTAGGTATAAGATGACTTGAGCCTGCCAGAGGATTGGAAATGGCTGGGAACAGATGGGGATTGCTCTGGGAAACACTACAGCAGGGCAATTGTAAGACTGGGGGATGGCTGGAGACAGGGGATGAAGCAAAGAGAGGTGTTACGGGTGACTTTCTTTGGAGGTTTTTCTTATCTTTAGCTTTGATGCCCAAGAGCATTGTTATTAGGCCCCTAAAAGATGTGAAGACTTTGAAGGGGAGTATGGTTGGAAACATTGTAAAGTTGAAATAATGGTGTAACACACATGTGGACATCTAAGGGGCCATCTGAAAAGGTGGGTGGAAACGTGCCTCTAGGGAATGGAGCCCCGTGTTTGGGGATCACTAAGCTGTGAGCCACGAGCCTGAAAGCTAGTGACGGCGGGGAGTCAAGAGAAGGTAAGAGCACAGGCCAAGTGCTTGGTCCGAAAGGAGGACCATGAAAGAATTTCCTTGTGACCAGGATAATCTGAGGAGAGCTCCCCTTCACCCCAATGTCTGAAGGCCTATTTCCTGCTCTTCTTTCACTGATGTCCTGGGCATTTCTCTTTAGAGAGATAAAGGCCATTTAGCTCCTTTCTTTGTTCAGGAGATAATTTTAATGTCTTCCCAGAGAATCCTACTAGGTGCCCAATAAATAAAGATAATCTAGTCCAGCTGCCTCTATACGAAAAGTCAACTGAGGCCTAGGGAGTGTAGAGGAGTGATATGCCCAAACTGGGCACTTAGGGTGAGTATGACCATAGCCACCACGAGGACTTCAGAATTCATGCCTTTTGCTTGTCCCCTGTGTAAAAACTATGGACCATTGTCAAAGAGCTCAAGCATTGGCATTAGGTGGGCCTGAGTTCACACAGTGACCCCACTTCTTCCTGGGTCTGACACCCTGGGGTAGGTTAATTAATCCCTCTAAGCCTCGGTTCCCTCACCTGCAAAACGAGGAAAATGAGATCACCAACCCTGTTAGGTCCTTGTGTGGATTGTATGAGGTGACACAGTTAAGATGCTGAGTATGCTGCTAGCGGAGAAAGCCTTGACAAACTCATTAATGCATTAATGGAAGCAATAATTACGGTATACATATTAGGCTCTTGGGGTCAGAATAAAATCCATACTATCTCTGCCTCATGGATCTTACAACCTTGAAGAAACAGATATGAATCAAGTGGTTTCAGAGACTGATAATTATCAGCTGTGATATGGGATGTCTAGGAAAAGTGCAGGGCACCCTTAAAATAAAAAAACAGGGTGGCCTGGTCTGGTCTGGGGCTTAGGGAGAGCTGAACGTTGAAAGATTACCAGGAAGCTCCCATGTGGAGAGAAGGGCAGTAGAAAAGCTTCCTGACCAGGGGAAGGAGGCTGTGTAAAGGTCACCAGCTGGGGGGAGAGGACCAGTGTGGCTAGAGCTTGGGGACATGTAGTAACTCTGGGGTGCAGTCCATAGTCTTCAAGGGTTCCCTCCTCCTCCTGCAGGATCACCCCAGTCTAGATCAATCCTTGTGAGGACAGGGAGACCCATTCCTACAAGTGGGAGATTAATCAAGTTACCGTATATACTTTGAATAACTTGGGGAAGCTCAGGGCACCCTTAGAACCCTCAATGCTCCAATTTCCAGTTTTGCCAATTTTGGACATCTGCTTAGCTTCCCCTTTCCGCTAAGTTAGAGCCCTGCCCCAACTTCAGTCTCCATCCCTGGCTCTACCACCTACTGGACTGGACCCATCAGCATGCCCTCAGCTCCACCTCAGGGCTTATTCAGAGTCATCACCCAGAATGCTGAGGTCATCTGCTAAGAAGTTAGGCACAAGGAGAGGGAGGGAGGACGAGGAGGGAGGACAGGGATGGATTTGAAGCATCAGCTTGAATTGACAGAGGTGTTGCTGCAAGACAGCTGAAATCCACTTACCTGGATAGAGAGACAGCCTGTGTTCGGGAAAGGAGCCGTGCTGATACGTCTCCGGGCGCCGCTCAGTGAAGGTAATTCCTGTCCGCGTTACTGGTAGGAGCACGGAGGGGAAGGAAACAGCAGAGCAACCACGGGCCATAGAGCCAGAAGGAATGAAGAGGTCAGCTGGGGTTAAGCATTTCGGAATTAGGACTGAGAAAGGCACAGGGCTGCTTGACCTCCCCTGACCCCGGTCATCACACTTGGCTTAAGAGCCTCCTGCAGTACTGCTTCAGCAGCCACCAGGTTTAGTTCCTCTGAGAGCAAGGTCTGTGGGGAGCAAACCTGCTTCATCACAACCTTAGACGCAGTGCAGATTTGCAGGCCACCGTGTCCCCTGGAAGATCCACTTCATCCCTGACACCTTCACCCACAGCTGCTTTTCCTCTGCATTCCTAAGCTCTGAGACCCTTATATGCCCTGTAGTTACACTCGTCCAACTTGTACCCTGTTTTGATCTCTCTCTGAACCTTCTAGACTTCCCGGGAAGCATTGCTGAGGGAGTAGAGCAACTATGGAAGATGCTGTCCTGGCAGTGTCTAGGACTTGGGCGGCTTAAGCCCTTGCAGAGGTGAATCCAATTACTATTTTTCATTCTCGGTGATATCAAGGTTGAAGGGATCCAGAGGCACCAAAGAATCTCACAGCATTTTTACATTTGAAAGAAACATTGAAGTCTTCACATTAAAATCCACAGCCAACGCATTCCAGAATTCCCTGGTGATTCTCCAGATCATTTAGCTGAATAAGAAAACACTAAGGGCTAGGAACTTTCTTATATTTATGGGATTATATAATATTTATTTGGAGGCTAAAACTTATTTTGTCTTGATGCATAGATTTCTGGAGCGGGATCTGACGCAGAAGGGGGGGGGGGATAGACATTTGCTGAGTGTGTAATAGGAGCTCAGCTCAGATTTAGGCCTATTACATTGATTTGTCCATGATTTTCACAGCTCTGTGGGCTAAAGGTAATATCCCAGCTTCAGAACCTATCACCTCACTTTCTTATTAAGTGGTAGAGCTAAAATTTGGAAACCACATCTGTGAAACCAAGCCCTTGGTGGTTCCACTACATCAAAATGCCTCGTATTTATTTATTCATGCATGGAGGCAATAAAATCAGAAAATATATTTCGTAGGTGCTGTCTCCTGGAGTTAAAAAATAACACCCAAATGTAACACTTTTCAAGTCCTGAGTTCTTGCCATCATTTATAAGCATTCCTCAATGTCAGCCAGTTGCACCTGTCACCTTCCTGCCTTGAGGAAGGCAAAGATGAGCGTTTCTATGAAAGATTTACAGCCTGAGATCAAAGAGGCAGTCAGGGTAAAGTCCAAGCAATAGTCCCCAAGTCCCATTTTTTTCCCCATATGCCAATAAACTTAGCAACCCCACCTTGTAGTCATACCGCCTTGTCCTCAATGGCTTAGAGGAGCTCACATGTGGCTCCATGTGTTCTGTGGTTCATATTTTGTGTATCTTTCTGTAGTCTGGCTCTGTGATAGGCACTGGAGATGCAGGGAGATGGTCCTTGCCAAGGAGCAGAAACACATAATCAAGTCCTTACAGAGCAGCATGGTGTGTGGCTTAGAGCTGGTCGCGTGAAGGAAGGAATCACCAACTCTGTGGCCAGAGCTCCCTGGAGATGGGTGTACTTCAGCGAGACAAAACACACGTCCTTGGGAGTGCTTAAGAATGACACGCAGGACCTGATCTTCCAGGGAGTTGGTACTTTATCCTTCAGCCACAGAGAGACTTTTTTTTTTTTAAAGAATATTTTAGAGAGAGTGCGTGCATGCATGTGGGGGTGATGGAGAGAGGGAGACTCTCAAGCAGACTCCCCGCTGAGTGGGGAGCCTGATGCAGGATTCAGTCGCACAACCCTGAGATCATGAGCTGAGCTGAAATCAAGACTCAGATGCTTAACCAACTGAGCCACCCAGGCTCCCCAGCCATGAAGAGACACTTAAAGTGTGACTCTGTGTGCTCCTGTATCCTCATACTGATTCTCACCTGCCGGCTTAGCCACACTTTGTTCTCTGATATGGGAGGATTGGCACCAAGGTGAAGCAGGAGATCCTTAGACACTCTTGCCGGTCTAACCTGACCAGGTGTCCCTGTTGTCTTCGTCCTTTGCTAGGATGTTCCTTTTCTGTTCTGCATGGGTCTGGAGAGGACTCTCCATTCTCGTGGACTGGAGGCAGGGCCCTAAAAACCAGTGCAGTGGTCTTGTTGTTGTTTTTCTAGAGCTGAGTATTATTCAGTCTGAAGTCTTGGGCTTTCCCTGATTTAGGGGGTACCCTCATAGTTTATCTTGGAACCTTTCCTCTGCCAACCTTTCTGGCCAGCTCTTTGCTTGAACTACAGGAGAAAGAGGAGGAGGGATACTCCCATTCTTCATACCTGGGCTGGGTGCCTGCAGGCGGGTCAGCTCTCCCCATTTCCACCTGCCCCAGATGTGGGCAGATACCCTGATGAGAGTTTATTTTTTAGCTTCTCCTAGATACTGCCAGGAATTGTACTTAACACTAATATCCCAGTACCATTTGGAATATCTTGGCCATTTGGAATATTTCCTTGAAGTTATCTTTTTCATAAATGTTAAAGGAATGATACGATTTCTGAGAATTGAAATATCTCAGACAGTTTTTCTGTAGCATTCACATTTGAAAAGGCAGTCTGGGTATAAATTTTAGGCTTTCAATACTTAAAATTCTATAGATACTTGTCTGTCTTTTGATATTTAGGGTTGTAGAAGTGAGTCTGATATTGGTTACCCTGTGGAGACTCAGCTTCTATCTAACTCAGCATTGATTGGATATATACCCATCGAATCCTATCAGGTTGCATTATATGAAAATAGCTACTTTTTTTTCTGTAGACCAAAATATTTGAAAGCAGTGATTCCATGTGATTCAACTTTCTATATACAAAGCTCTGCACTGGTGTGGGCAACTCCAAAAGATCAAAAGTCCCTGCCCTCCAGGTGCATATAGTCTGGGTGAGGGGAAAGCAGAAGCAAAAGCGGTTAATACAATAGAGTGTGACAAAAACTGTAGTAAAGGCATAAAGCAATGGAAAAGGGAAAGGTGGGACACCAACTTGTGTGTTCCAGTTATACTGCTTTTGCATTAAATTTTTATTATTTTAGTTTTTATTTAAAAAAATTTTGAGTGCCATCAACACACAATGCTATATTGGTTTCAGGTGTGCAATATGGTGATTCCACGTCCCTGTACATTATGCTTTGCTCACAAGCGTAGCTACCATCTACCACCATGCAATATTATTAAAATATCAATGACTACACACCCTATGCTGTGCCCTTCATTCCTATGACTTATTTATTCCATAACTGGGAGCTTGTATCTCCCATCCCTCTTCCCCCATTTTATTTATCTCTCCAACCACCTACCCTCTGGCAACCATCAGTTCTCTGTATTTATGTCTGATTCTGCTCTTTTGTTGGCTCATTTGTTTTTTAGATTCCACATATGAGTGGAATTATATGGTGTTTGTCTTTCTCTGTCTGACCTACTTAGCATAATACCCAGTGGGTCCATCCATGTTGTCACAAATGGCAAGATTGCGTCCTTTCTATGGCTGTGTAATATTCCATTGTGTATATGTGCATTTGTATATATACACGTTCTATGTGTGTGAGTGTGTGTATAGACACAGATATCACGTTCATTCATCTATCAATATACACTTAGGTTGCTTCCATATCTTGGCTATCATAGATAATGCAATACACTTAGAGGTACATGCCTATTTTTGGATTAGTGTTTTCATTTTTGGGAGAAGGTAAATACCCAGTAGTGGTGGAATTACTGGATCATACAGTACTTCCGTTTTCAAGTTTTTGATGAACTGTTCCATACTGTTTTCCACGGTGGCTGGACCAATTTATTTTTCCACCAACAGTGCATGAAAAATCCTTTTTCTCCACCTCCTTACCAGAACTTATTTTTTGTCTTTTGGATTTTAGTCATCTGACAGGTATAAGGTGGCTTTGCTTTGCATTTCCCTGATGATGAGTGATGTTGAGTGTTATTTCATGTCTCTGTTGGCCATCTTCTTTGAAAAAATGTCTGTTCATGCCTTCTGCCTGTTTTTTTTTTAATCTCTTCGGGATTCTGATTTCAATTCCTTTGGATAAATACACAGATGTGGGATTGTTGGATCATAGTTATCCTATTTTTAATTTTTTGAGGAGCCATCACATTGGTTTGCGGGCTGCTGTACCAATTTGCGTTATCAACAGTGTGCAAGAGTTCCAATTTCTCCATATCCTTGCCAACGCTTGTTATCTTTTTTTTTTTTTTAAATAATGAACATCCTAACAGATTTTTGGTGATATCCCATTGTGATTTTGATTTGCATTTCTCTGACAATTAGTGATATGGAGCATCTTTTCTTCTACCGGTTGGCTACTTGTATGTTTTCTCTGAAGAAATGTCTGTTCAGGTCCATTGCCCATGGCAGTTTGTGGTAGAAGAGAGGTCATGATACCTGTCACCCAGAAAACAGCCCAGGTGGGCCTCAGAATATATTTTTAAGTGTTGTTTTCTTAGTTTTATACATTTAAATTATTCTCATCTTCTGGCAGCTGGCTGACTTTTAAAACCTATTTTCAGTCCTTTTTAAAAATTTTTCATGCTTTTCTGAGCTTCTTCATAGATATTTTGATGGGACGTTGGAGATGGCTGATTCAGAGGCTCCTTTTCTGAGGACCTTTTACACCAGAGCTGATAGATACTAGGCTAAAGCAAACCCAAGTTCAAGGCACCTCTTTGAACAGTAACTATTGGACTTTGGGCTACCTATTTGAGGGCCACCCAGAGAGTTCAGTTAGTTCTTCTGACTTCAGTTCTACTTGCTTTTGGCTTACTCTTTTTTTCCCCCCAAAATATACCTGATTTCTCTGATTCCAGCAAGCCTGAATAGGTGATGTCAATGTTATTTTTCTTTTTTCTTAAGCATAGATCTTCTCCAGTCCTTCTTAGCCTTACATCAACTTTACCTTCTCTTGTTTCCACAGATATTTATTATTTTGGGGAAAGTACTTTAATAATTAATATTTAGTTATTTGTGGGGTGTGTGACTACTATATTCACAGCTTTAGAAGTCTCTCAGCTTTTGGTATTGTTTTCTTTAGGGTATAAAATTTTTGACAAGCAAGAATGTTATTGGCGCGCAGCCTCCTCATTAGGTAATGCACAGTTATGTATTCACACCATCAAGGTGGGATCCTGGCAGGCCTCCTGCCTTGATTCTGGAGTAGCTGCCAGGACTAGAGGGTGTATAATTGCTTCAGGTTCTCAGAGCCAAATCTGTCATCTCCATGACTTCCTGACGACTGGTGATGTGTGCCTGGTGATGTGTACCTGCCAACCAGTCAGCATCAGTAGGTGCATCCAGGCCAGGTGCCAGAGCCAGGGCCCTGAAAACCTGTAAACTAGCAACATCTCCCTGTAGGCTGTGTTTGAAATGGTTTGGAGTAGGAAATGGAGAAAAATGAGAATTTCTGTCTTAAAACATTTCTGGAAAGTTTCTTGAAATAATTTTATTTCCATTACTTTAAATATCTTCTATATACTGATAACTCCCAGCTTTCTATCTTGAATCCAGATCTCGTTTTTAAACTCCAGATCTGTATATCTAATGCCTTCCTTGGCAGTTCCACCTAAATATTAAAAAAAAATTTATCATGTTTCCATCCCACCCTCAAATGTCTTCATCCACTTCCTTTCCTATCTTCTTTACAGCAGCCCATCTGTCTTTTTGCTCCCTGTAAATTCATTGTAGTCATTTTGACCCTTCTCTGTTTCATACTTGATCTAAAAAATTTGGGAAATATCATTGACTCTATATTCAAAACACATTGCTAGTACAACTACTTCTCACCACTTCTACTTTGACCATTATCCATCATCACTTGCCTGGACTAATACAAAATTTTCCTAACTTTACCTTTGCTCTGCATCAGGCTCTTTTCTACGTAGCAATTAGATCAAACCTTTAAAAATTAAAGTTGTTGCATAAGCTCTTTAAGTCCTCTAAAAGTCTTCCAACTGACTCATGCCAAAAATCCAAGTCTCTACAAGGTCCTATGTGATCTGGACTCCTGGTGGTCTTTCTAGTCCTTATCTGATTCCCTTTGCTCCAGCTATGCTGGCATCTGTGATTTCTCAAACATTCTAGGCATGCCTAGTTTTTTATTTTTATTTTTTTTGCTGGACTTTTTTTTTTTCCTGGAATTGTCTTTTGCCCAGCTATTCACATGGTTGATTTATTTATTATCTTTATTATTACACCCCATCTCCTCCACTCAGTGATGGCTCTATGAGGACAGGGATTTTTGTTTGATTTGCTGATCAATCAAATATGTATCTCTACTAGGTATATAGTAGGTGCTCAAGGATTTGTTGAATGAGTAAATATTCTGCTGCATCCCAAGAATGATTTATCCTCAGTATCAACCTACAATTAGAAATATGAAGAGTGCATTATTGAAGTTTGAAATTTCAGATTTCATTAATCTAAGTTGAAGCCTGATAATGCTATTCTTGTCAGTTCTAGGATCGAGTCATGTAAAAAAAAAAAAACCATCAGAATGAGGGAATGTAAATACAATGTAAATACAATCCATAACTAATTACACTGTTTACTTGGCTGACCTTATTTCTCTTCCCTTTTTTTTTGGTAGTAAGGTTTTTGTTGTGTATTAAGTTTTAAAATTTTAATTCCAATATAGTTAACACATGGTGTTATATTAATTTCAGGTGTACGATATAGTGATTCAGTGATTTTAAACATGACACAGTGCTCATCATGATAAGTGTAATGTTCATACTCATCCTTATTTAACCCATCTCCTGCCACCTCACCTCCTCACCTCTGGTAACCACCAATTTGTTCTCTATAGTTAAGTGTGTTTCTTGGACTCTCTCTTTCTCTCCTCATCTCTCTCTCTCTCTCTCTCTCTCTCCCTCTCCCTCCCTCCCTCCCCTCTCTCTCTCCCTCTCTCTCTCTCTCCCTTCCTTCCTCCCTTCCTCCCTCCCTCCCTCCCTCCCTCCCTCCCTCCCTCCCTCCCTCCCTCCCTCCCTTTGGTGAATGAAGCAGTATGTTGATTTACATTATGGTAGAAGTTCATCATCTGATCATAGATGAGTGATTTCATAGTCTAAATAGACTTTGGCCAAAGTCACACTGGGAATCAGTGTAAGAGCTTAACTAGAAGCCAAATCCTAAATCCTGGAAGAGGATTTAAATCAGAAATCAGGTTATTGACAATTTTGGGTTAATGTGATGCCAGACTACATGGGCCTGACATATCTCCTGATTTCTCATTAAAAACAAACATTCACAGCAAGACAAATAATAGCCATTGCTCTCTAAAACAGAAGAAATGTGATGTGTTAACACTGGGTTTTGAAAATAAATAAAGGAATCCATACTTAAAATGGAGTTAGGAAGCCCAAAAGGGGAAGCTCTCATGTACCTCCACTTGCAGCCATGCACAAACTCCAGCAGGAAGAATCACACCTCACATTTTTCAATAGGAAGAAACTTACTTTACATATCCTGTTGGAAAGAAGGAAGATTTTCTCCCTGCCCATCAACAACAGCCTAGCCAATGAGAAATTGCCACATTCAGCCAGAAAGAAGTGACAGCTACTCTGAACTCTTTCTCCTCAATGAACTTTCATCCTAAACAGCCCCTCCTGCCTCTCTCTTTTTCTCCATAAAAGGAATACTCTTCTCCTTTGCTGTCTGGATTTGACCATGGCTCACCATAGTTTGCTTGTCTTGAACATAGTTTGCTACTCCTGAATAAACTCATTTTTGCTGGTAAGATAACTGGCTATTTTATTTTTTAAGGCCAACAGGGTAGAGCTTTTACTTATTAAATCATGGGGGGTCATGGGTTATGAAGATTATTTTTATTATATGTTATATCCTTCATCTTCTAAAAATCAACAGGACAAACTACTTCAAAGAATGTGTGAAATCAGTTGATTCACCTCTAGTTCTGATGTTCAGAGGCTTGACTTACCAGGAAAAGGGATGTTACTCCCTGGTTGCCTAAGAGATATTTTTGAAACCATCATCTTCCCTTTATTTGCATCCTTCGGGGACCAAAACTTTTAGGATCCGATATAGCAGTAAATGTAAGGGCTTTAAAACAATGTCACACCCTAATTTCATAGCAGATGAGAAAATAAGTGTAAACAAGAACAGAAGCGTAAAATGTTCGCAAGAAGTAGCAATGCTTTCAGGAACTACAGCATCTGAACAGTAGCTGATGTTTGGTTGATAAACCTGATCTTTGGAGCAGGAGACTTTGGATCAGTTGCTGATTGGACATTGCAGTTGAACCAGGGACAGCATACTTCAACCTGTTCTTTAATTGGATATGAAAGGAAGTTGCTCCAAGAACCTAAATGGACAGGGATGCCTGGGTGGCTCAGTGGTTGAGCATCTGCCTTTGGCTCAGGGCATGACCCCGGGGTCCTGGGATTGAGTCCCACATCGGAGTCCCTGCATGGAGCCTGCTTCTCCCTCTGCCTATATTTCAGTCTCTCTGTGTCTCCCATGAATAAACAAATAAAATCTTAAAAAAAAAGCCTACATGGACAGTAAGAATGATCTGAAAACACTATGCTTGCTATTTTAGCAAATGTCAGCTCTATGTTGATATCTCCCCATTTAAGGCTAGTGGAAAAAACAGTCATTATGGGAGAATAGATAGAGATCTGATGATAATGACAGTATATGATTCTACTAGACTGAATCTCTCACAGAAAATAACTATAAGCAGTATATATAATTAAAAAAAAACAGTGCTGTGGGCACTAGAAAATGAACATCAGTAGACCAGGTGGTATGGTGTGTACCCAGAGAGGGTAGTTTGATGATATGAGTTCCTTATTTATAATTCTTAACTTGAGCCCAAATACCTTTAATGAGCCACATCAGTAGTGGGGTAGGGAGATCAGAGGAAACATCTGCAGTATTTTGGCCTGGGGAATAAAATAAAATTAAGCTAGGGTCACTGTGACCACTAAACAGAGTGGGAGGATCCTGGAGGGGGAGGATCTAAATAGGAAATCCCCAAGTCTTCTCTAAGACTCAAAGTTACTCAGATAAAGATAACTTATTTGAACTGAGACTGACACATTGCATAAGAAACAGACTTTGTACTTCAAGTTCATCCAAGATAATTGCTTCTTAAAACAAAAGAAATAGCACTCACCAGGGAAAAAGAATGGAAACCAGATTCTCCACAACTTATATTTCATAAAATCTAGTGTTCAGTCTTCTCTAGAAATGACACATTATAGATGCTAGTCACAGGAAAATTGAAAGTAAATCAACAGGAAAAGATACACCAGGCCAACTAAGCATTAAAATATTGTAACAGCTATATTTATATCAGGTAAAATAGATTTTAAAACTAAAATATTGCCAGGGGTACCTGGGTGGCTCAGTGGTTGAGTGTCTGCCTTTGGCTCAGGTCAGGTCATGATCTCAGGGTCCTGGGATCGAGTCTCCCATCGGGTCCCTGCACGGAGCCTGCTTCTCCCTCTGCCTATGTCTCTCTCTCTGTGTCTTTCATGAATAAATAAAATCTTAAAAAACCCTAAAATATTGCTGGAGATAAAGGGGAAATTTTGTAATTACATTGGTCACTTCAGGGAGGCATAATAATCATAAACATGCAGGCAACTAATGACAGAGGTTCAAAATACCTGAGGCAAAAATTCCACAATAATAGTTGGATATTTTAAAACTCAGCAATGGAATTGCTCTTTCCTATCTAATGTTATACTGAAAGTCCTAAGTGGTGAAATAAGGCAAGAAAATACATAAGATTGGGAACCCTGGGTGGCACAGCGGTTTAGCGCCTGCCTTTGGCCCAGGGCGCGATCCTGGAGACCCGGGATCCAGTCCCACGTCGGGCTCCCGGTGCGTGGAGCCTGCTTCTCCCTTTGCCTGTGTCTCTGCCTCTCTCTCTCTGTGACTATCATAAAAAAAAAAAAAAGAAAATACATAAGATTGAAAAAGTAGCAGTCCTTATTTGCAGACTTCATGCTTATGCATATTAAAGACCCTAAAGTATAAGTAGGTTAGAGTAAATAAGCTTATCAAAATTAAAGATACAAAAACCAATTATATTTCTATTTACTGGCAATGAGTAATCCAAACAAAATTTAAGAACTCAATTTGTAATAGCACCCAAAATAACATACTTAGGGATAAATTAAAGATGTCTAGAATATATATGCTAAAAACTTCAAAATATTGCAAAATAGATGTATAGACAGTGTAAATAAAGAGAATATATTGTGTTTGAATTGCAAGCATCAGCATGGCTGTCAATTCACTCCAAGTATGTATATTTGATGTAATGTTCATGAGAAATCTAGCAGATTTTGCAGAAATTGACAAGATTAAAGTTTTAGCAGAAAATCAAAAAATACCTAAACCTAGAAGAGCTTAAACAATTTCAAAAAACAAAATATATTGAAGGATTTAACACTACTTGATAAAAAGATTTACTTTAAGGGACAGTAATCACAACAGGGTGGCACTGTGGTAAAGATAGACATGCTGGTCAATGGAACTGGATAAAGAGGTTGGAAATAAATGTATGGCCAATTGGCTTGTATCTAAAATGTCAGAGTAATTTAACCAAGGTCCTAGAAAAGCAGAATATCTGCATGGAAAAAACAGACATTGACCCTATATTACACCATGTAAAGAATTACTCGAAATAGATCACAGACCTAAATGTCTAAGTCAAAACTCTAAAACTTCTAGAGCAAAAAACAGGAGAATTTTTTTTTGTGACTCTATGTAAGGTTAAGAGAAAAAAAAAGCATGAGGCATAAAAATGATAAATTTGACTTTATCAAAAATTAAAGACTTTTCCTCTTTGAAAAATATAAGAAACTGAAAAGGCAAGCCAAGAACTTAGAGAAAATAGTTGCAAAAGCACGTTCTTGCTTTGTATCCAGAATATCAAAATACTCTTCCACTCAATGATCAAAAAGACAAAAACAACAAAACAAAAACAAATAAGGGCAAGGAGGTGGGGAACCTAAGAGAAATGGTAGAAAAGATCTACTCATAGCTGATAAGTACATGAAAAGATGGTCAACTTCACCTGTGATAAAGGAAATACAAATGAGGTGCCACTACAAACCCACTAAAATAGCTAAAATTAAAAAGATGGAACACACCAAATATTAGCGAGGATATGAAGCAGTTGGAGTTCTCATACTTGTGGGTGGTGGTGGTGGTGGTTATAACCAACTTCAGAAAATAGGATAGCAGTAAGTATTCTATAAAGCTAAGAATCCCTACCCTATCACCCAAAAACCCCATTCTTAGGTATTTACTTAACAGAAATGAAAATGTGTGTCCACACATTGTATATGAATGCTCATAGAAGCATTACTTGTAATAGGCCAAGGCTGGAAATCCAATTGATAAATAATTGGATTTACCAATTTATAAGTGGATGAAAAAAATGTGGATTATAGAATACTACTCAATGATAAAAGACACATACTATTAATACACAGAACAAAACAGATAATTCCCAGAACCATTATGCTGAGTTAGAAGTCAAATACATGAAAATATACTGCATTATCCCATTGATATGAAGGTCCAGGAAAGACAAAAGTATGGGGGCTGAAATCAGTTCATGATTTCCTGGGGACAAGAGATGGCAAAGAGGATAACCTATTAAAGAGCAAGAGAAAATATTTTTTGTTTTTTAAGATTTTATATATTTATTCATGAGAGACACAGAGAGAGGCAGAGACACAGGGAGAGGGAGAAGCAGGTTCCCCGAGGGGAACCCAATGCGTGACTCAATCCCAGGACCCTGGATCATGACCTGAGTCGAAGGCAGATGCTCAACCACTGAAACACCAGGTGCCCAAGAAAAAGTATTTTAGATAGTACAAATATTGTTTCTCTTGACTGTGGTGGAGGATATTTGCTTTTATACAGTTACCAAAATTCATCATGTTGCATGCTTAAAGAGGATGAATTTCATTATTTGTAAATGATACTTCAATAAAGCTGGAAAAAGTCATAGGTTCTGTAAAAATATATCACAATGTAATTAAAAGGAGTATGACCGTATAGATCAAAAGGAAGAAAATATCACTAAAAGCGATGGATTTTCATTTTTTACAAGGAAATCTTCGGAAACATGTCTTGGTATTTTCAAAGAATTTTAAGAGTTTGGCCCATAATATAGAGCAGGAAATCATAATGCAATAAAGGGTTACTATAGAGGCATAGATGTGATGTAAAGGAAACTTGCTTAAATTAAAAAAAAAAAAAGTTCAAGAAGCCAAAAGGCAACACTGGAAATAGACATTGGGATCCTGGGAGTGCGGAATTGATAATATACAAAATAAACTCAGCAGTGTGAATAATAAAAAGAGGAAAAAGGAGAGAAAGAAAATGATAAAAATAGAAGGCAGGTATTGGAGATACAACCTAAGCTTTTAGTTGTTTCAAAGGAACAAACTTGAAATCTGTTAGGAGTAATAATTACCAAAGGTAACACAGAAGAAGTTGTCCTTGAACTAAAAAAAGTCTGACTCTATAATTCAAATAAACTTATTGAGTAGTGGATAAAATTAATGAAAGAGGCCAAGTATTAGACAGGACTGTCAAGCTTTTCCATTGTAAGAAGAAAGAAGCAGCACAGAATGGCAAAATAAATCAGTTTCGTAAGGTGAACTATAATCAGGCTTATTTTTCTCTCAAACACTTGTCTTTTCAATTATTTCTTAAAAGAATTCCGTGCTAAATCAAGTTGTTCCTCATGTCAGAAGGCAACTGTAAGAAACTCTCCTTTACCTTAGAGGACACCAACTACCATCAAACTGTCCTGAAACAAGTAACTTAAATGTGTAATCCAATTTTTTTTTGAGTTTTTACATGAATGGCTTAACACGTAACACAAAAGAACAACATAGAATATATAATCTGTATATTAGGATTTTTTAAAAAAACATGGTTACAGATTTGCATTATAAAAACCCAAACTATTGCTTATGTTTTTTTAAATAATAAATTTATTTTTTATTGGTGTTCAATTTGCCAACATACAGAATAACACCCAGTGCTCATCCCGTCAAGTGCCCCCCTCAGTGCCCGTCACCCACTCACCCCCACCCCTGCCCTCCTCCCCTTCCACCACCCCTAGTTCATTTTCCAGAGTTAGGAGGCTTATGTTTTTATTCTAAATGTAATCCTTGTGTAGTAATAACCGAGGTCCACAGCCAGTAAGTGAGAAAAACTGAATGACCAGAATGGACACCTGACATTTGATGTATTTGACCTGTGGTCAAATATCAGCCCATTGTATCATTCAGTAAAAAAAAATATTGACTGCGGCAAACAGAAGGACAGAATGAATGGGCAAGATGCATGCACAAAAAATTCTTGTGATGCTTGTGAGAATTTGGAAGTTACAAGTTGCTCTTCATTATCAAAGGGAAGTTTAATTATGTATTTATAGTATTCAGACTACTAATGATTAAAAGTGTGATTTCTATCTTCCCAATCCTGTGGAATATAAAAGCAACGGTCTATAACAGCAGAGATGAAGCATAAAGGAAGTGATAGAAAACTTAGAAAGCATGCATTTGGAAAGAAAATAACAAGAATAAGAATGTACATACCAGTTACTATAATAGTTATGAAAGGATTAATTCTGTCTCCTAATAACTCAGAGTCTACAGTTTGGTTAAAGACAACCAAGATTTGTTACTTTGCTATATTAAAATATTAAAAGAGAATATTAATATTTACAAATCAAATTAACACAGTGAAGGGACTATTATATAGCAACATGGTTTTATATTGATTAAAGTTGTAATTTATTGTAAAATAATCAGCTTTTAATTTGTGTCATCATAGCATAGGGCAACTACAAAGATAATGTAAAATATATGTGATCAGAATGATAAAAATGATCAGTTCTCTGTGGTCATGTAAAGGAGGGAATAACCACATTTCATCTTTCAAAAAGAGAATATGACTTATTTCAGACATATGAATAAGTCATAAACAACTGACCATATATTAGGACCCTTAGAAATATAAAGAAAATCTTGGAGTGATAAAGACATGGAAATGATCATAAATGAATAAGAAATTAATTATTAAAACTCAGTATGTAGTTTTAGAAATCATCTACAAATGAAATGCTAATTAAAAACTAGGATTTTTTTTGTTAAAACTTTGATAAATCTTGATATTTTCAATATGTAAAAATCTTGCAACAGAAATAGCAACCAACTATAGAAAAATGGAAACATGATTTGGGAAAATTCATCTAAGATGAAATAAGTCCAAGAACTATGTGAAAAAGAGTTTCATCTCTCCAATAATCAAAAAAGATACATTAAAAGTAGAAGGTGTTTTCACCTCTGAAATTTTTTTTAAAGATTTTTATTTATTTGAGAGAGAAACACAGATAGTGACAGATAGTGTAAGTAGGAAAGAGGGAGAAGCAGGGACCCTCACCCTGGGCTTGATTTCAGGACACTGGGATCATGACCTGAGCTGAAGGCAGACGCTTAACTCACTAAGCCGCCACCCCAGGCACCCCTCTCTGAAATCTGGAAATAAAAACATATAAAACTCAATGTTGACAGGGACAAGATGAATTGGGCCCTCATAGGTAACTGGTGAGGGTGTAAATTGATAGTAACACTTCTAGACAATTTTGATAATATCTGTCTTCATGGTAATTTCCCTTCTAGAAATGTTTTCTAAGAATATTAGTGGAGAGACGCTCAGTAACTACACTAGCATGCTCATTGCCTGACTGAACATAATGATGAAAAATGCAAATGGCTTGATTGCAAATGGCTCCAACGTTGGGTAAGAGCGAGTCTGTGATGAGAGGCATCAAGGACCTGGTTGAATGAGGCTGGGAAAATCAAGGACAGTTAACCTGCTTTCTTTTTGGAATTTTGCTTAGAGCATTAGGCCTGATTGCTCACAAAGTCTGGGAACCCCGTCATTCTCTCCGGATGCAAGACTAAATGTGTTAAAACAACGGTCTTTTTAAAATTTCTCTTTTCTCTCTTCTTACCTGGCTGAACTCCATGCCCATTGAATACCTACTGCCCAATCCTCCTGACTCCCAGCCCCTCCCAACCACCATTCTCTTTCTGCTTCTACGAATGTGGCTACCTTAGATACTTCATATAAGTGGAATGGTGCAATATTTTCCTTCTGTGGCTGACTTACTTTACTTAGTATAATGTGTTCATGGTTTATCTATGTCGCAGCCTATGATAGGATCCCCTTTTAAAGGCTGAATAATATTCCATTGTATGTATGCACCACATTTTCTTTATCCGCTTATCTGTTTATCCATTTGCCTTTTGATGGATATTTGGGTTGTTTTCACCTCTTGGCTAATGTGAATAATGCTGCAATGAACACGACAGCGCATGTATCTCTGAGATCCTAATTTTAGTTCTTTTGGACAAATATTCAGAAATGGGATTGCTGGAACCTAATATTTTTATACTTAATTTTTTTTTAAGGAAACTGCATACTGTTTTACGTAGTGGCCACGTCATTTTGCATTCCCACCAGTGGTGTACAAGGGTTACAATTTCTCCATATCCTCACTAACACTTGTTATTTTCTGTTTGGTTTTATTGTGTTTCGATAGTGGCTATCCTAACAGGTGTGAGGTGATAGCTCTTTGTGGCTTTGGTTTGTTTTTCTCTCAAGGATGGTGATGTTGAGTGTTTTTCCACATACCCATTGGCTATTTGTTACATCCCCTCTGTAAAAATGTCTATTCAAGTCCTTTGCCCATCTTTTTTAATCTGGATATCTGTTGTTTTGCTACTATGTTTTAGGTGTGCCTTACATATTTTGGATAGTAAGTCCTTATCAGATACAGAGTTTGCAAATATTTTCTCTCATTCCATAAGTTGCCTTTTTACTCTGCTGATTGATTCCTTTGCTGCATGGGAACTTCTTTTGTTTGATACTGTCCCACCTGTTTATTTTTGCTTTTGTTGCCTGTGTTTTTTAGATCATTTTTAAGAAATCATTGCCTAGACCAATGTCAAGAAGCTTTCTCTTTGTTTTCCTCTAAAAGTTTTATAGTTTCAGGTCTTCCATTCAAGTCTTAAATATGTTGTTGATTTTTGCAAATGGCATAAAATAAAAGTACAATTTCTCCTTTCTTTCTTCCTTCTTTCTTTCTCTCTCTCTCTCTCTCTCTCTCTTTTTATTTTCTTGTATGTAGATAGCCAGTTTTCCCCAGCACCATTTGTTGAAGAGACTATCTTTTCCCCATTGCATATTTTGGCATCTTTGTTAAAGATAATTTGACTGTGTGTGAGTAAGTTTGTTTCTGGGGTCTCTGTTCTGTTACATTGGTCTCTATTATTATGTCAGTACCATGCTGCTTTGATTATTGTAGCTTTGTAACATGTTTTGAAGTCAACCAGTGTGAGACCTCCAGCTTTATTCTTTCTCAAGATGATTTTGGCTACTTGGAGTCGTTTGTAGTTCCAAGGCTATTTTTTTCCTATTTCCCGTTTCTACAAAACATACCATTGGGATTTCAACATTGATAGCATTGAATCTTGGATACATTTTGAGTAGTATGGATATCTTAACAATATTAAGTCTTCCAGTTCTTCCAGTTCCTTTGTGAAATCTTTAGGATTTTCTATTTGGATGCCTTTTATTTCCTTTTCTTGCCTAACTTCTCTGCCTAGGATTTCCAGTAGTATATTGAATCTACTACTTATATTGATTGCCCTGTTCTTGATCTTAGAAGAAAAGCACTCGGGCTTTCACCATTGAGTGTAAAATTAGCTCTGGGATTTTCATTTGTGGCTTTTGTTATGTTGAGCTAATTTTTTTTTTCTATCCCTAGGTTGCTGAATGCTTTTATAATGAAAAGGTGGTGAATTTTGACAAATGCATTCTCTGCATCTATTTAAACAATCATATGCTTTGAATCTTTTGTCCTGTTAGTATGATGTGTCACCTTGATTGATTTGTAAATGTTGAACCATCCGTGCATCCTAGGGAAACTCCTACTTGGTCATGGTGAATGATCCTGTTGAATCTGGTTTGCTAATATTTTGCTGAGAATTTTACATCTATTTATAAGGATTATTGGCCTGTAGTTTTCTGTCTTAAGTGTCTTTTTCTGTCTTCAGTATCAGAATAATGCTGGCCTTATAAAATGAGTATGAAAATGTTCTCTCCTCTTCAATATTTTGGAAAACTTTGAGAAGGATTGATGTTAATTATTCTTTAAATATGTGGTAGGATTTTCCGGTGAAGCCATCTGGTCTGGGGCTTCTCTTTGTTGGGAGGTTTTTGATTACTGCTTCAATCTCCTTACTCATTATTGGTCTGATCAGATTTTTCTGTTTCTTCATGATTCAGTCTTGGTAGGCTATAGATTTCTAGAAATTTACCCATTTCTTTTAGGTTGGCCAATCGGTTGGCATATAATTGTTTTTAGTCTCTTGCGATCCTGCATATTTCTGTGTTAATTATAATGTCCCTTCTTTCATTTTTCATTTTTTTGGATCTTGTTTTTCTTAGCTAATAGGTTTTTCAATTCTGTTGTTTTCAAAAAACAACTCAGTTAATTTTTTTTAATTCTCTATTTTATTTATTTCTGCTCCAATCTTCTTTTCTTTCCTTCTGCTAACTTTGGACTTTGTTCTTTTCCTAGTTCCTAAAAGTGAAAAGCGAGGTGATTCTTTGAGATCTTTTTTTTTTTTTTGAGATCTTTTTTTCTTTTTTAATCTAGGTGTTTAGAGCTCTAAACCTCCCTCTTAGCACTGCTTTTGATGCATCCCATAAGTTTTGATATGCCTGTTGTGTATTCATTTTCATTTTTGTCAAGATATTTCCCAGTATTTCTTTTGATTTCTTTGTTGACTTGTTGGTTATTTGGGAGTGTGTTGTTTAATTTTCACATGTTTGTGAATTTTCCAGCTTTCCTTCTGCAATTAATTTCTAGTTTCATTCCATGGTGGTCAGGCAAAATAGTATTATTTCAGTCTTTATAGATTTATTCGGACCTGTTTTGTTGTCTAATGCATGACTTATCCCAGCGATTGTTGTATGTGTGCTTGAAAAAATATGTTCTTCTGCTTTGGGTTGAATGTTCTGCATATTTGTTAGATCCATTTGCTCTCCCACCCTTTTTTCTCCTAGTGAGAAAAACTTCAGGTGGAGAAATTATGGGACCAATTTGTAGAATATGGAAGTAGATATAAGGTAAATGATATAAGGACTACTAAAACAAGAAGCTGGAGAGGACAAAATGCTTTTTGGTGTTGTGGTAGTGAACTGAAACAGGGAGTCAGAAGTGCTCAGGCTTGCAGTCCTTTCCTAACCACAACCTGTTCTTGATTCCTGCTATTCAAGTCTTACATAGGGGCTCAGACCCTTCATAATAAAACAGGTCATTGTGTACAGTTCAGAGGAAAGCCCAAAGCCCCTTTCAGTTGGGCCATTTCATTCTTATATGCTATCTTAGGACTCAAGCATCAGACAGGCAGAAGTAGCTTCTTGCAAGAATCCCAAAACTCTAGTCACCTAATCTAGACAGATGAATCCTCCTAGGCAAGCCAGAAAAATAAGAAGTGTGCCTAGCACATGGAGATATTAGGATTTATTTCTATTTCCACAGAGGCAGTCAATGTTTTGGTCTGAAGCTGGCTCTGGGAGTATCATAGCTATTCTCTTTTGCCTAGGGATTCTTTAGGAGGATTTGCAGGAAGTTGGGGCCCTGGATAGATTTTGCTGGAATCTCTGCAGAATATCAATAAAGATTCCCCTTCTGAAACCATATGCAAAACACTGGGGGGACCCCACAGGAGTTCCACAAAATTTCCATTTTTTAAAGCTGACAGTTCCCATGATTATTAGAGGATTTGCTTCTGAAAGCTAAACAGCTTCTTCCTCTGATGTTTTTCACCGACCAAATGTACAGGCAGCTGAGTGACTCTCTCTGGAGTGCTTGGGGTGGCTCACACATATATGATTGTGAACATTTGCATTCACTTTGTGTATTTGGTAATAGCTACATCATTAGTGTCTAACTTAAACTTTAATCTCTTCAAAGGCAGAGGCACCAGATCTGAGTGGGCTCTGGGTTTCTCTGCTGCCTGGCTCCATTATGGGGGCAAGAAGCATAGGAAATGATTCGTGGTTAGCAAGAGCTTGCAGTCAGGGACACACTGTCACTGTATACTTTAATGAGGAATCCACAGGTCTTTTGGTTTACATCTGATTCATCACTTGGGAGGACAGCTTGCAGTGGGAAGCCTCTGGATTTCCACTGGCAGCTTTCCTACAAAGTTCCTGAAGGAGTTGTTACCAATGGAAAGTCAGCCTGTGGGCAAGCATTTGTTCTGCATTGACCTAAGGTAGCTAAGCCCAGACTCTTTGCTCCCACCATGAGGGTCCCCTAGTTCCTCTTAGTCCCAAATGAGAAGCAGCTCTTTCCTGAGCCAGTCTCACTAGACCACAGCCACCAGTTTCTGTCTGTGCTTCTCCCCAGAGCTTGCTGTCTTGGGTCCCCAGCAGTGCCTTCTCCAGGTTGGAACTTCTAGTTATACCTACATATGTCTCTTCTTACGCATCCCTGTGACCATTGCAAAATCTCAGATTAATGAGTGATTCAACGTAAACAAGCTGCAAAATGTTGAATCTTCAGCTCCCCATTCTATTGTCCCATGCTGACATGAAATGGGACAGGGTGCTGCTATCAGGGTTCTCATTGGTAGTAAAGTGTCCTTGATTGCAACAGAACAATGCTACCTTCTTAGGTTTTCCTAATGTGACCATTTCCCTTAATAGTAAAACCTGTCAGGCCAGCCTCTCAGAAGGCAGTGGTTGAATTACAAGTGTGAGGCCATCCTTAGTCATAAGCCCAGATTCATTTAGCTTGTGTTCGTGCTTCAGTGGCTTTTATACATTGTTGAACTTCATTGCAAATTCATGGAGAATATGGGAAAATATTTTTATCATGAGACAATCTGATGGAATGGAATCTATTTAAATAAAATCAGCATCCAGCCTCTTCTTTGGCAGGGATAGTGGTGCTGTTGGCTGGGCAGGGTGACTGGAGTCCTCCCAGGCAACATGTTCACAGTCTCTGGCCTTGTCATTTATTCATTGGGTTGCAAGGGAAATTTGTCTGGACTCTCCAATCCTGCAATTCTATATTTTTCTATTTGAAATTCTGATGTGTTTTCAGCGTTACAATAGTTTTATACGTGTGTCCAGCCTTTTGTAATTTGGGAGATTCTTTCATATATGATACCTCAGGAACCATTATTATCTTTTTATAGGTGGATATCTGAACTCAGAGAGGTCAGATGGCTTCCTCAAGTTCACACTGCCAAGAAATGAGAGCTGAATTTTTTCTCACATCTGCTGCTCTTTGATAGCATGCATTTATGGATTTGAATCTTCTGGACAAAGCCTAACTAGACACCAAGACAGAAATTGCACAGAGATGGTAAGATTGGAGAATCATTTAAAACTGATAGAATTTATTTTTGACTTAAGAATGAATAGATCATTGTCCAGCTGAGATTCAGTTCTCCAGAAGTTGGAGAACTTTCCTTTCTCATATGAACTTTCTATTGGACTATATTTTCTTGGTTAATTATGACTTCATTCATTTATTCAGAAAACTATTAAGCAAATACCATGTGCTTGGCACTGTTCTAGAAGCCTGGGATAAAGAGGTAACCAAGACACATATAGTCCCTGGGTTTTGTAGGATGCATGGTCTAGTAGGGAGTCCAATATTAAACACAAGCTATGCAACTGCAGTGAAGAGAAGTGCCTTGGGAACAGGTGACAGCAGGAACTAAGGCATCTGAGGACAGAGGAAAAGCATCTTCGGAAGTATCTTTATTGAAAATCAGGATAGGACACACAGATGGCAGTGTGTGGGAAGGAGGCCCTTGAAGTCTTCTTTGGGGAACTAGAAGAAGTCCAGTGTGGCTGAAGAGCAGAGGCAGATAGGGAGAGTAGCACAAACATTACAATGTAGAAAAAATCTCGAAAATCTGCAGCTTCCATGAAGGCTGTATTTGACCAGAGTATGGTCATCCAGAGTAGCCTGAAGATCATTTGCTGCCTGGTTTAGGACAGTTGCACTATTGCAGAGCTTTCCTATGGATGGGGAGCATTCCGTATCCCTGTGACAGCACTTTATAGGATTGGGTTGAGCATTGGTATGTTTGAGTTGGCTAGCTGAAGAGTGGTGGAGCTCTCTGGCATGGATGGCGGGGGCCCTGTCATCATTTGGAATGGTCCTTATTGGGGTATACTCATGCCTTTGACCTGGGTCAGTATTGCGCCTTGAAAATATATCTCAGCAGGTAGACTATTTTGCTTTTTGCTATAAATATGATTTTAAAAACAACTACAATTTAAACGTTTTTTCCCTTCTTTAAATTTCTTAAGAGTTGATAATAATGGTGGGAAAAAGCCCTCAATGCAACTGAAATCTAAATCTTTCTTAGAGTTCTTATGTCTCATAACTTTATTCAAAGTTAGATCATGCGTGACCTTGAACATCTTACAGAATGAGAGAACTCATAATCAAGGAACATTCATGGTAAAAAGTGATTTGGCCACATGATTAGGTATCTACTCTCAGAGTGAAAGGAAATATGAAAAATATTATTTAGGTTAGAGTCACACGTTCTGTTTTTGGTCTTTTAGCAGAACTAGCCTGGTGCTGAGAATGTAGATGCTCCATGTGCTGGTGATGAGTTGAAGAGATACAGAGTCTGTAATTGTTGATCAATATGGCAGTTGTGTCTCATATTGTGGTATAGAGCTCTTGTGACTGGTTATGGAGGAATAGCTGGAAATGGAATAAAGTGACTGTTAGTCAAGGAAAGCTACTCTTGTCTGCTTCCCTCTACCCTTAAATGCTACTTTTCTGAATTGGTCAGATTCCAGGACATTGTACTGGGCCTCAGTCCCAGTCTTGCAACTTTCAAAGAAAGTGGACATCTGTGTGGTTTCTGAGGTGGATTTTTGGGCCCTCTTTTTTTCTTTTTTCTAATACCTGGGAGGAGACACCCTTTCAGTTACTGATTCTCTGAGAGAAAGGCCAGCCATCCACATTTTTTTTTTCTTTATAGCTTCATTCTGAAGGATCTTTTTCCCCCAAATAACTTATCAATATGTATGAGTTTTGAATTGAGAAAAGCCAAGGGCCAGCTGACTGAGGCCTGCTCAAACACTCTGGGTCTTCATTGGGTCTCTTGCTTCTTGTTGGCCCGCGTGCTTTCTCCCATTGTAGCCATGAAAATGTGACTTAGCTATGGGTCTTGCAGGAAAAGTCTTGCAGTAAAAGTAGGAGCAAATCTTTGCAGATTCTGAGGGATTCTTTAGCTTAAGCAGAAAGTATCCTTTCCCTTCTGTGGCCCATGTCAGACAGCTCACTCAAATGCCTCAGGACCTAAGCTCCAACAAATATCGGATATTCTTCAAGTTATTCTCTGATCATGAATTTCTGTCAGAGATCTTAAAGAAGAGAGGATGGGGAGCAAGTTTCAGATGCTCCTGGGTCCCTGACCTTACCTGCAATATAATTCCTCACTCACTTCAATCTTGCTATGTTTATAGATACCATGGCTTGATTTTTTTTCTGTATGAATTTCCTAGTAAATAACAGCTGATTTCTGCTGAATAGAACATTTAATAGACAAAATAGTTTAGGGCATGATCCTAATGATCACCATTATTACATGCACACAAGTGAATTCCCTCAAATCTGTACTTTAATCTTGGACAATATATTGTGGATCTTTATTGGGGTCACAACCTTAAGGGCAATGCACTTTCATTGTTATGGTTATTTAGGTTGCAAACGATTGGGGTGAACCCACAGACTCTAGAGAGTCTCTTAGGTGACTAGAACCAAAGGTACAATCTCATAGGCTTCTATTTATGAACACAAAATTGAAGGGAGAATTACTTTTTTGAGCAGGGAGAGCCACAGAGCAGGGCCAGAAGGGAGCAAAGGTCCTTGTAGACTATTATGTGGTGATGTGCTTTCATTTCAGGTGAAGAAGTCAGATTTAAAAAACTTCAGAAAAATGTATATCCCTATAAAAGGATAATGGAAACACTGGATATTTCTGGGTCTTCATAAAACATCTTATGGGCATCACTTTCTCAGTCCAAGTACAGATAACCTAGTTGAAATAGGGTGGGGGTAGATTGGAGCAGGTCAGAACTTGGAACCAGACCTGCCTCCTGGTGGAGGAGATCTGAAAATGGACCCACCTTTGGAACATGGGAAGGGTGCCAATAGAGAGCCTTGTCCAAAGGGAAAGAAGAAGTCAAAGAATAGGCCGTCCAGTGATCTAAGGAGATTCTGGGGAAACCAGACAAATATGTAGCAGATAACTTCAGAGCTAACTGTATCCGAGTGTAGGTAGGCAGGAGAAAGTAGAAGAGATTTCACTAGGTTAGAATCAAGTGGGAAGGCTCCATCACCTGGTAGGAGAGCAGCAAAAGCAAGATCAGTGTTTCAGGGACCAAATAATTAAGAAAAGAATCAAGACAGAGATGTCAAATGCAAGGGAAAAAGGTGGGGGCACAATTATGATGTTGGGATACAAGGTGGTGCTTGATTATGAAAACAAAGCAGAGTGCAATTAAACCAAAGACATCAGATCAAAGTATGATGGGACTGAATCTATTTAATTAATCCATCTCTCTAAGAAATATTCATTGAATATTTTCAATATTCCAGATACTATTCTGGGTCTAAGGGACACAACAGTGACCAAGCACACATGATTTCTGCCACAAGGTGTTCTTAGTAGGTTGGTCCAACAATAAATGATGGGAAAGATACAAGGAAAAGATGAAAACATATTCTATTACTTACTGATTTTTAAGATTTTTTATGTGAAAAAAGGAAAAGAGAAATAAAAATAATTATAACCCCCCAAACTTCAAAATTTTTATAAAATAAAATGTATAATTCTCCTCTACCCATTCCATCCCACCTAAAGTACAGTTTATTCCTTTTCAGAAGTTTTTTTTTAAATATAAATGAATAAAAATATTTGCCATATGTCTATGTATTTTGGTAAGTAGCTTTGCTCTCTTGCTTCACAATATGCTGTAGACAACTTCCCCCATCAGTACATCTACATCTACTCCATTATTTTAATAGTACTTCGCTGCTCATGGTATAGGCATACCATAACATATTTAACTATTTTATCCTAGAATGGTAGTTAGACTATTTCTAGCTTTTATCACAGGCAATTAATGTTGAAACTTAAATCTTCTTTTTAATTTTTTTAATTGTTTACGTTTTTTTAAAAAAGTTCCAGCTAGTTAACATACAGTGTAGTACTAGTTTCATGTGAATAATATAGTGATTCAACACTTCCATACTGTACCTGGTGCTCATCACAAGTGCCCTCCTTAATCTCCATCATCTCTTTTACCCATTCCCCCATCCACTCCCCCCCCCCGTAACCATCAGTTTGTTCATTATTGTCAAGGGTCTGTTTCTTCATTGGACCCTACCACCTGTCTGTTTTTTCTTTTACTCATTTGTTTTATTTCTTAAATTCCATATATGAGTGAAATCATATGGTATTTTTCTTTCTCTGAATTTAATATACAATACTCATAATACTCTTTAGCTCTATCCACGTTTTTGCAAATGGCAAGTTTTCATTCTTTTTTAAGGCCAAGTAATATCCCATTGTATGCATATACACGCACACCACCTCTTCTTTATCCATTCATCAATCAATGAACAGTTGGACTGGTTTCATAATTTGACTATATAGATAATGCTGCTACATGGGGTAGATGTATCCCTTTTAATTAGCACTTTTGTATTCTTTGGTTAAATACCTAGTAGTGCAATTGTGGGATCATAGGTAGTTCTATTTTTAACTTCTTATTTTTAAGATATATTTTAGAGAGAGAGAGAAAGATGATGAGTGAGGGGGCAGAGGGAGGGAGAGAGAGAATATCAAGCAGCTCTGCTCACAATGTAGGACTTGATTTCATGATGCTGAATCACAATCTAAGCTGAAAACCATGAGTTGGCTGCTTAATGAGGACACCACCCAGGCACCCCTATTTTTAATTTTTTAAGGAACTCTATACTCTTTTCTAGAGTGACTGTACCAGTTTGGATCTTTTTTAATTTTTAATATTATTTAAGACTTTATTCATTCATGAAAGAGAGAGAGGGGGCAGAGACATAGGCAGAGGGAGAAGCAGGCTCCATGCAGGGAAGCCTGATGTGGTACTTGATCTCGGGACTCCAGGATCATGCCCTGAACCAAAGGCAGATGCTAAACCACTGGGGCACCCAGGCATTTCACCAGTTTGCATCTTAAATCTCTTCTGTATGAGATCATGTGTGACCTTGAACATTTTACAGCATGAGAGAACTCATAATCAAGGAACATTTTTGGTGAAAGTGATTTGGCCATGTGATTAGGTATCTACTCTCAGAGCATAGGAGTAGGTTGGATTTGAAGGCAGGAATCCCATGGTGACAGAGATGGGAAGAGAAGTTGGGGAGTGGGCATAGCCTGAGAGGCACATAGGAACTTTCTTGCCTGAGTAATCTCATTCAATCAATAAATGTCCATGATTATTGACCAAGTCCCCTCTCTGATATTGTACCTTTGTATCAGATGCAAGAGGCCTCATTGCCCTGTGACTTCTTTGTCTACAAACCAGGAAGTGTCTTTGAGGAAGATAGGTGGGCATGACGATCTTTCAGGTGACATTTCTTGGTTGGAGAGGAGTGTACTTGAGTCAAAAAATAGAAACTGGACAAAAGGAGAGAGAACAAAATATAATAATTTTTACAAGATTAATAAAAGTAAACTGAAAAAAGTTTGATACAGTAACTGAAAACACTTTGTTTTCCATTAAGTTGGAAGTTCATGAAAAATATCACTTTCTGGAATATTGAAACCAATTTCTGCTTATTTTCTTTCCAAGTTCCTTTTAATGGAGGGAAGCCTGTAGCAAAAATTAAGCTTCAAGGCCTCCAGAAATTAATGCCTCTCTCAGTATGCCAGCACTTCCATTCCCCAGTGGACCATCCTCTGTGGTATAACCACATGCTTGACAGATTTTTCATTTCAGATTCTGGATGTGTTTTCTGAAGGGAAAAAAGTATTACTGCAGAAAATGTTAGCGAGAGTGGTGCTCTAAGAATCTCCTTGAAAAGGCAAGATAAGGCAGTATCATTACTTTCCTATTATTTCTCAGTGTTGACACTTTAAAAAAATGTTCATTGCCATTTAGGTCACCCTGATATCCACCCCACCCCACTATTGCATTTTATTGTCCTCTTTGGTGACTTTTAACATTTAACAAACAAAAGGGTCATCTATCATTTCAGTGTCACCAAGTGCATCAGTAATTGTACCAAATGTTACCTGCTGGAGCCTGGAACTTTATACATTGTCATCATTTGTACTTTTGTTGTTGCATTTGCTATGTTTTGATCTTTATATTTCAAACTAGAAGACAGATTCCATAGATACCAGTCTAGACTCTTTCACTGTGCCTCATGTAGAACTTTGATGAAGTAGAAATTTAATAAATACGGGTGGTTTTTCTTTGTGTGTGTGTGTGTGTTCATGGTCTTGAGAGGACTGAAGCAAAGCTAAGAAATGGGGAGCCTTAGGCCTGGGCACGAGAACAGTTCTACCACAAACTACGTGTGCAGGGCAGATGGCATTGTGTGGCTGGTTAGAAAGTCCATTTGGGTAAGAACCTTACGTTTGTGAAGGAGCTCAAATTTAGACTTTGACATCTCCACTGTGATTATACTTATAGTCACAGATTCATAGAATACATGTATAGACTACAGAGTATGCAACTTTTAGAGCTTGTATCCTATGGAATCTATACCACCTAAAATGAATACTAAATTAATTTTTAAATAGAACTACACTTGTCTTATGGTCAGTGTAATTATATTGCCTTCACCTGTTGATGGACATTTGGTTTGCTCCCAGTTTTAAACTATTGAAAAAAATCTTCCATGAACATATGTGCTCACACATTCATATGGACATATGCTCTCATTTATTTTGGGTAAATACATAGGAATGGAATGGATCGATGATATGGTAGGTACATGTTTAAGTTTTTAGAAAACTACTGAACAGTAATCCAAAGTGTGACACTTTTCCCAGCTCCTCCACATGCTAATCAATACTTCGTGTGATCAATTTGTTTTTGCCATTTTAATACATGTGTAGTGATACCCCATTGGTAAAAATGTGCATTCCCTTAGTGAAATTAACAATTAGTATTATGTAGCCTCTTTTCATGTACTTATTTATCATACATATACCTTTTTGGAGGGAGAAATGTTTATTCAAATATTTTCCTCATTTTTTATAAAATTGATTTTTTCATCTATTATTGAGTTTTGAGAGTTTTTCATGTGTTCTAGGTAGAAGTATTTTTTATCAGATATAGGCTTTGCAAATATTTTTTTCTCAGACTCTGGTTTGTCTTTAGTATCTTTTGAAGAGTAGACTTCTCCAATACTCATGAAGTCCAAATTATTAGCTTATTTTGATATCAGAGATTGATCAAACCAACACCATGTTTGGTGATTTGGTAAGAAAACTGATAGGATACAGCCTGCAATTATACTCATGACTAAAACTTAGAACAGCAACAGCATACAAACAAGATCAGCGAAAGGAACGGTGTCTGAGATGCAGTCTTGAGGAAATCAAGTGTAAGGTTTCAAGGGTCTTCTCGTCATGGAGTTACAGATGATGACGATCTTCTAGCATCTAATTGTGACAATCTGAACAAAGTGTTGTCTACCAGGGGAGCTCATTAGAGCTGGCTGGGGCTGTGATTGGGGGCTGGTTTGTAGGCATCTTCTTCCTAGCATATATAAAAAATTCCAGACTCTCAGAAGGAAAGCATGTGTTTAGCATAAGCCATATTGTTTGTAGGAACAGTCGGGGCTCAGTATACCACTCATATCAGTTGAGAATGGTGAGAATCTTTCTGGAGTCCAAGGTTCCAGACACTAAGAGAGGGCCAACCTTTCCTGCACCTCTTTCAAGAATAGCAAACTCAGTCCTGCTATATTAACTCTTTTCTGTACATTCTTTTTTTTTTTTTTAATCCTGGATCATTTGTTTGGCATTGTGTCTAAGAAATATTCTCTTAAATCAAGGTCATAAAGATTTTCTCCTATGTTGCCTTCTAGAAATTTTATAGTTTTAGTTTGAACATTTAGGTCTGTGACCCATTTTTTTCCATTTTTTTAAAAAAATTATTCATTTATTCATGAGAGACAGAGGCAGAGACATAGGCAGAGGGAGAAGCAGGCTCCCTGTGGGGAACCCGATGCGGGACTCAATCCCAGGACCCTGGGATCATGACCTGAATCACTCAGGCATACCAGTCTGTGACCCATTTTGAATGAGTTTTTGTATATGGTACTATTGAAGGTATTGAAGATCACTTTTTAAAAACGTATGGATAGCTCATTGTTTCAGCACCATCTGTTGATGATGACTATATATATCCCTTATCCATTGAATTGTCTTTGCACCTTTGTTGAAAATCAGTTGTCCATATTTATATATGTGTGTCTATTTCTGGACTGTCTATTGATATGTGTCTATCTTTAGATCAATAGTATATAGTCTTCATTTTTGTAGTTTTATAGTAAATTTTGAAATTAGGTAATAGTATCTTTCCAACTTTGTTCTTTTTCAAAATTGGTACAACTTTTCTCGATCCTTTGAATTTCCATATGAATTTTAGATTTAGTTTATCAATTTCTTTTTTTTTAAAGATTTTATTTATTCATGAGAGACACACAGAGAAGCAGAGACATAGGGCAGAAAGAGAAGCAGGCTCCATGCAGGTAGCTCAATGCAGGACTTGATCCCGGGACTCCAGCTTAACCCCTGAGCAGCCCAGGTGTCCCTCAATTTCTGTTTTTAAAACAATGTGTTATTTATTTATTTGACAGAGAAACAGAGCACAAGCAGGGGGAGCAGCAGATAGAGGGAGAAGGAAAAGCAGACTGTTGAGCAAGAAGTCTAATGTGGGACTCGATCCCAGGGTCCTGAGATCATGACCTGAGCCAAAGACAGACACTTAACCGACTGGGCCACCTAGGTGGCATATCAATTTTTGTTTTAAAAACCTTGTGTTGGGATCCCTGGGTGGCGCAGCGGTTTAGCGCCTGCCTTTGGCCCAGGGCGCGATCCTGGAGACCTGGGATTGAATCCCACGTCAGGCTCCCCGTGCATGGAGCCTGCTTCTCCCTCTGCCTGTGTCTCTGCCTCTCTCTCTCTCTCTGTGACTATCATAAATAAATAAAAATTTAAAAATACCTTGTGTTATTTTGATTAGAAATACTATGATTTACTAATTAATTTAGGGAGAGTTAACATCCTAAGAATAATGAGCCTTCTGACCCATGAACATAACATTTCTGTCCATTTATTTAGTTCTTTAGTTTCTGTCAGCAGTGTTTTGTAGCTTTTACTGTACATGTCTTTCACATTATTTGTCAGAACTCTATTTTCAAATTTTTCATGTGCTTGTAAATGGTATTTTTACCATTTGATTTTAATTTTTGATCATTTCTAGCATATAGAAATAAAATAGATTTTTGTACCTATATTTTGCAACACTGATAAGCTCACATTTAGCTTTTGTAGATTCCATCAGATTTTCTACATAGATTATTTCATCATCTGTAAATAAACTAGAGAATATATCCCAGCTCATTATCTCTTTCCAATTTGGAGGCTTTTTATTTTTTTTGCTTTATTTCAAACTGAATAGAATCTCTAGTACAATATCAAGTAGAAGTAGTAAAAAATAAATATCCCTGTCTTATTTCCGGTCTTACAGGGAAAACTTTCACTTTTTTACTGTTAAGCATCATGTGTATTATAATTTATCAGTGTACTGTAGGTTTCTGTACATCTTATTAGTTTTGGGAAATTCTTGTCTACTTTCTATTGAAGTTTTTTTCTCCCTTCTATCTCCTTTTCATCCTTATTCTTTTCCTCTTCTCCCTTCTTTTTAAAATCAGGAATAGATATTGGATATTGTCAAATGATTATTTGGCATCTATTGAGATGATAACATGGGTTTTATTTCTCAGTTTGTTAATATGGCAAAATACATTTACTGCTTTTCAAATGTAAAACCAACTTGTATTTTTAAAGTAAATCCCACTAGGTTATATTTTCCTTTTTATGCAGTATATTTGATTTGTTAAAATTTTAGATAGAATTTTTGCATTTATGTCAATCAAGTTATTAATAGTCTAATATAGGTTATTAGCTGTAGTGGATTTTTTTTTCTTGTAATGTTTTTGTCTAGTTTGACATCAGGGAAATGCTAGCCTCAGAGAATGAACTGGGGTGTAGTCTGTAATTTTCAATTTTCCAGAAGACCTTGAATAAATTTGGTAGTATTTCTTCCCTAACTTTTGAGTAGAATTCACTATCGATGTCATCAAGTCCTAGAGTTTTCTTTGTAGGAAAGCTTTTAAAATTAACAAATTAAACAGGATATGAAAGAAATATCTGCAGTTTGTTCAATGAAGCATTAATCATGATAGCTAAGATGAGGAAACAATCTGTCAATGAGTGGATAAAGAAGATATATATGTATATCATATATGCATAATTATATAGGTACAATATACAGGTACACACACACACACACACACACACAATGGAATACTCTTCAACTCTGAGAAAAAAGAAAATCCTGCCATTTGCAACAATACAAATGGAAGGCATTATGCTAAGTGAGCCAGATAGGGAAAGACAAATACTGCATATCACTAAATGTGGAATCAAAATAAAAAGTCAAACTTGGGCAGCCCAGGTGGCTCAGTGGTTCAGCACTGCCTTCAGCCCAGGGTATGATCCCGGAGTCCTGGGATCAAGTCCCACGGAGCAGAGCCCGCTTCTCCCTCTGCCTGTGTCTCTGCCTCTCTCTCTCCCTGTGTCTCTCATAAATAAATAAATAAATAAATAAATAAATAAATAAATAAATAAATAAATAAATAAAATCTTTTTAAAAAAGTCAAACTCATAGAAACAGTTGAAAAGTTAGTTGTTGGTAAGGGCAAGGTAATCCCCTATGTTTCTTTGTGCTATTGATTTCATACATTTTACTTCTTCAGTTGTTATTAACCCTATACTACATTAGTTAAACAGTTGTCTTTTAAAGACATTTAAATAATATGAAAAACTCATATATTTATCCATTAAGTTATCATTTCTGGTGTTCTTCATTCCTTTTGTAGATTAATACAACTATCTGATATTATTTTCCTTCTACCTGAAGGACTTCCTTTAACAATGCTTTTGTAGTGTAGGTCAGCTGGTGATGAATTCTTTCAGATTTTGGATGTCTGGAAGATTTTATTTAATCTTCGTATTAAAAAATGACTTTTGTTGGATATAAAACTCTAAATTGACAGGCTTTTTAAACTACTTTAAAGATGTTATGCCACTATCTTCTCATCTGTATTGTTTCAAAATGGAGGTCTTTTGCCTTAAAAAATGTTTCTCTGGCCATGTCTTTTCTCCCCTCTATTCTCCTTTATCATTTTTCTTTATTACTGATTTTGAGCAATTTGATTAGAATGGGTCTTGTTTTATTTCATTACATATGACTTTAATTACATATATATTAGCCCTCTGAAATCATTCCACAGCTTACTAATACTCTTCCATTACTATATATATATATATATATATATATATATATATATATATATATATATATTTCATTTTGGATAGTGTCCAGTGCTGTGTTTTCAAATTTACTGATTTTTTTTGTGTAATGTCTAACCTATAAATCTCATTTAGTGTACTTTTCATCTCAAACCTTGTAGATTTTTATCTTTTGAAGATTGATTTGTCCATGTCTCTACCTAATGTTTTCAATCTTTGGAATACAATTACAATGACTATAATGTCCTTTTGCATTAATCCTAATATCTATGTCAATGTTTGGTCAGTTTCAATTGATTTATGTCATCATTGTGTGTTATATTTTTCTGTATGTTTCTTTAAATGCCTGGTAACTTTTTATTTGGTACCAGACTTATAAATTTTACCTAAATGAATGCTGGATTTTTTTTTTTTGTGTGTGTGTGTGTGTGTTCACATAGATATTCTTGAGCTTTTTTTCCCATTATCTGATATATTTACTTGGAAATAGTTTAATCCTTTTAGGTCTTGCTGTTAGTATTAGGACCAGAGCAATGCTTGATCTGGGGCTAATTATCCCCCATTATTGATGTAAGATCCTTTGTGTGCTATGCTCAATGTCCTATGGTTCTTGAGGTTTTCTCATGGGACCAGGAGTTTTTCCCAGTCTTGTGAAGCATAGCACTGTTACATCTACCCTTTAAGGTCATTCTCTTTCTTTCTTTCTTTCTTGGTTTCCTCACATGTGTGTGCTAGTCAATATTTAGTCAAATACTCAGGAGTGACTCTCTGAAGACCTCCAGAGTTTTGTCACAACATGACTCTTTCCTCTCCAGTATTATGTTTTGTGAAATCTAGCTACCTTGCAGTCCCAGGAATTCTAGTCCAGTCTCCTCAGTTTAGGAAGGAGTTGGGTGCATTTTAGTCTGGAAAGTTTATCAAGGAAGTTTGCCATAGTGATTTTAGGGCCATCTCGCATATTTCTTAATTATCAAAGATTAGTGGTCTCCTTTCCTGATGTCTTACGTCTTGATATTATTTCATATATTATGTCTATATTTTTGTTGCTCCAGGTAGGAAGGTAAATATCCCAGAAATATGATCCCAGTTATTCCATCTTCACTGGAGGCAGAAGTAACTGCATTTAGGAATGTTTGGATCCTTCCAGATCTTAGTTTGGCATAAAGCATTGTTAACAATTAATAAATATCATGTCTCTGAATTATTTTGTCAGTAGTTCCTTTTGGAAACATGAATTCTATGTTTTTCTATTCATATTTATTGAGGGTAGAGGAAGGGTAGATGAGCACAGAGTAAATCTGTATATTTAAGAGATGATCAGAGAAAATTTAGAGAATGTAGTCAGTAGGTGTAGGTTTGTAGTGGGATACAAGTAGATTATACAGAGTTAAAATGCATGGGTAAAAAGAGACTGCTTGTCAGAGCATCTTCTTTTGATACATGGCATCTTTCTGAAGCTCATCTTAGCAGTTCCAAAGAGCCTGGGGAGGGGGGGCATCTAGTGTAATGCAATGTATTAGAGCACTAAATATTGATTAAATGTGTGTTTATACTTTGAAAAATATTAAGAAATCTGGAATTTCAATAAATTTTGAAATCAACAATTCTCTTAGCATGTTGCCTGGCCAGCTTTTAAAGCAGAGTGAGAACAGTATTGTAGATGGAGCATCCAGGCTTAGGTGGTAGGTACCACTGAATGTGAATCATCTCTCTAATATGTAATTTCCTCTCCTGTATAATGAGAGTAATCATACCTAAAGTAGTCATAGGTGGGCATTAAGTGAGATACAGTGCATTACAAGATGGCTAGGCATTATACTATATGTTTGTATTAGGATTGTCCAGAGTAAAAAAAAAAAAAAAAAAAAAAGGATTGTCCAGAGTAAGAGAATCAACAGGGTGTGTGTGTGTGTGTGTGTGTGTTATCTGCCTTATAGAGGCTGACAAGTTTAAAATCTGTAGAGTGGATCAGCAGCCCAGAGACCCATGTAGGAGTTGAAGTTGCAGTTGAAGCCCAAAGGGCATCGGCCAGCAAAATTCCTTCTTGTTCAGTCTTCATTCTATGAAGGCCTTCAACTGTTTGCATAAAGTCAACCCACATTGCAGAGGACAATCTTCCACTTAAAGTCCATCAATTTAAATCTAAATCTCATCTTAAAACATCCTCACAGAAATATCCAGAATAACGTTTGGCCAAATATCTGGGTACCATGGCCTACCTAAGTTTGACACCTAAAATTAAGTATTACAACTTTTATGTTCATGATCATTAGCTCATTTAACTCTCCCATTAACCCTGTAAGGTAAGTATTGTTTCCCAGAGTCACAATGGGGCATTAGAGGCTCAGGGAGATGAAGTAATTTGTACAAACTGAAATTTGAACTCAGGATTTATTAGACCACAAAGCCCGTTCTCTCAGAAGCTTTATTGAAATGTATCTGAGCACAGTGCCTGTCACATAGTAGGCGCTCAATTAAGGTTAACCCTCACTTCTTGCAGTGAGAGTTTTTGGTTTCTATCCTTCTCTCCCCGACTAAGCTGTAAGTAACTGTGTGAATAGGTGTGATCTTTTTGGTCTTTACTCTTAATGCCAATTAGTGTTGGGTACACACAGGTTCTCTATAAACTGATGCCTGAATGCAGCTGGGCATACTATCTCAAACCTCTAACTCATTAAATCAACTAGTATTTTTTTTTCCCTGACCGATTACTTTGTATAAAGTGCCAACAACTGGGGAGAAAAAGCCAGTTCTGGTCTGGATACTACCCTCAAAAATCTTGTAGCTTCATATTGCAGGTGTAAATTAAATTCATTAATTCATTCTTCATTCAGCAAGTGGTGTTTATTTCCTTCTCTGTGTTGGGCATTAGTCTAGGAGCTGGGAACAGAGTGTAAACCCTGCGTTAGTTTCCTTTTGCAGTTATGACAAATTATCACAAGCTTAAATCAATATAATTCTATTATTTTACTGTTCTGGAGCCAGAGTCCAAAATGGGTCTTAGAAGGGTAAAATCAAGATGTTAGCAGGACTGATTTCCTTCTAGAACCTCTAGAAGAATCCATGCTGCCTCTTCCAGCTTCTAGAGGTCACCTGCACTCCATGGCCCATGGTCTACATCACATAGCCTGTTCTTCTGCTTGCATCGCAGCACTGTCTTCTACTGACTGATCTCTTGCCTTTCTCTTATAAGGACTTTTCTGGTTGTATGATACCCACCTAGAGACAATCCAGGATAATACTCTCATCTTAAAATTATGAATTTATCCACATGTGCTCAGTTCTCTTGGCCATGAAAGTAGCCTATTCACAGGCTGCATGGGTTAGACATGAGCATCTTCAAGTGAACTTTATTTGGCCTACCACATACCTTCATACAGTAAATAAAACAGTAAAAGAATTAGGGTGCAGTATACTAGGTTTAGATAAGTGCTAAAGAAAGAAATAAATCATGGTAGAGACAGAGAATGATTGGGAGGGAGGAGATCTTCTAGTGAGAGATTTGTTAGGGAAGACCTGTCTGAAGTGACATTTGAGTATAGGCTCTAGGACTGAAGGGTTCCCCAACTATTGCCCCATGACAGGTATCCTCATGAGCAATGGCTTCCTACCTGGGGCAAAGCATACCACACTGCCCAGAATTCCTGTCACAGACTTCAAGCTCTTTTTTTTTTTTAAAGATTTTATTTATTTATTCATGGGAGACACACATAGAGAGGCAGAGACACAGGCAGAGGGAGACGCAGGCTCCCCACAGGGAGCCCGATGTGGGACTCAATCCCAGGACCCCAGGGTCATGCCCTGAGCCAAAGGCAGATGCTCTACCACTGAGCTACCCAGGTGCCCCACAGGCTTCAGGCTCTTGATGGCGTTCCTGACTCTGATCAATTCTGTATCACCAAGACAAGTGTGTCCAGGGTACAGCTCTGTGCCAGGATCCAAGAGACTGAGCTAGCACATGCTTAGGGTAAAGAAAGAGCACTACCTCTACCAGAAAGAGGAAAACAGTTCAGTTTACATAAATTTACTCCTAACTTTGCAATTGGAAAGTCTAGAAAAAAAGGCCATTTTAATCCAGCTTATATTTCTAGTTAATGTCATTTTGAAATTAATTTTCTTTTGACATGCCTATGAGGAACATTGGACCGTAACCTCTCCTTCCCTGAGAGTCTCCTGTGGCCCTGGCCTGGGCTCAGCTTGGGGCCAGCTCACTTTCCCCAGGATCCATCCTGGCTGGGGAGGCCAGATATCCGGAACCGGCCCTCGCTGCCACTCCCCGCTGCCCCCAGCATGTGTCCCTGTGACCAGCTGCCTCCTGCCTGCACCTCTAGCTTTGTTATTTACTAGCTGTTTTTCCTGTGTTTCCCCCACACTGCAATTACCATCTAGAAAGGCAGAGATCTCTACAAGTAAAGCTTTGAATCATCACCTGGAAACACACCCAGCTGTTTCCATACTGGAGCTTAAGAGCATTTAGCTAATTACCATCCTCAGGAAGAGAAAGCTTCCTAATGGAAGCAGCAAGATCCTTTCTGCCTTACAGTGGGAGCCAGTGGCCAACAGATAAATAGGAGTTATGTCACACCCCGCCCCATTTGTGCCCTCACGGGGGAGGGTGTCGTAAAGTGCCGCCTCCGCAGGCCTAATACTATGATGTGTATTTTGACAAAGATGCTTTTTCAGGGCCATGAAAGTAAAAGCACCATAAAATCAGAAGGAAGCAGAGTATAAATTGAATCTGAATGAGTCACAGCCTCAGCGTGGCTATTGCACCTTGGCGGAAATGGCCTGAATCCTCTGTCACCTCCAGCTGTTTCAGTGGCTGGACTTCCAGGAGCCTGATGACAACCTGTTGGGCTGTGGTGGCCTGGAGGGCTTGGGAGAGGGGAGGAGGAGGGGACGGAGGGAGACAGGCCCTGTCCTAGTGTGGTGTGTGCAGGAGGTCCCTGGAAATAAGTGTGTGTGCATGTTCATGGATGTGTGTGGGGGTGTGGGTCTGTCGGTCTCCTGGGGGTAATGTGTTGATGCTTGGCTGGAAGGCACTTCATGGTTCCCGGCCCCTGTGTTCTGATAGGTGGCTGCTCCCTCTTTTTATGAGGCATTGCTAGGAGCAGGTTTGCCCTCATTAATCACAGCAATAAGTAGGCAATTAAGTTCCCCCAAGGATGCGTGTAAGATCCCTTGGCTCTAGCGAAGTTGTGCTGGTTGGTGGATTTAGGGGCAGGGAGCTGGAGCTGTGAGTCTGGGTCAAGGCTCATTTTCAGGTTCAGAGAGTTGTCCAGTTTCATCAGCTCAGAGAGGTCACCCTCAGGCCTGCTCAATGGTGAGATCAGAATCCTGGGGCTGTGACTCCTTTATTTCCCTGCTGCTGGGGTTTTCTGCATAGCTGCTGCTTGACCCCTGTGCCAGAGGTTCACCCCGCTAACCCCTTCTCACTCTGGAGACCAAGGGGAGGAGGATCCATTTCCACATGGTGGCTCCCACACCGTATCCTAAAAATGAGCACCCAATGCCTGGCATTGAACTGAAATCGAGACTTAAAAAAGTACTGTCGACCTGTTGAGTTTGGGCATCTTAGAAGCCAACTCCACATCTGCCTATTACCAGGATCCTTGTAATGATCTCTCGGAAGGCGAGTTTCCTTGAAGCTCTCTCTTGCCCCAAACCAAACCATCTTGCTGCCAAACCACTTTCTTAAGCACCTGCACCTCTGCTCAGGAGCCCTTCACAGCTTCATCTGTCTGCAGGGCCGACTGCCTGCTGAGGAATCCTTGCTCAGTGGGTGCATCCAGTGTGTGTCCCTGCCCTCTGCCTCCAGCCTCCCCAGCCCAGCCTCCCCAAGGGTTCTCACTGCTGCTGGGCTCTCTCTTTCCCTTTTGCCTTTTCACCTGCTGTTCTGCTCATTTTGAAAGTTCTCTGCTTTTTTCTTCCCTTAAACAAATCCTATTGATCCCTGGAGGGCACTTATGAATCCTGTCTCCTTCGGGAAGCCTTCCCAGGGTGATCCCTGGCTGTACCAAGCACTCGTTCTTTGGGCTGTTTTAACACAACTTACGCTTTAATTTATAATTTATACTGACTTGGTAGTTTCCCTAATTTCTTGTGTGCCTGGTTTTTACTCTGCTTCTCTGGAAGTATCTCAAGGGCAGACATCAAATGGTCAATTAATTACTCAGTGGGACAGTTTTTTTTTTTCATTTTTTTTATTGGAGTTTGATTTGCCAACATATAGTATAACACCCAGTGCTCATTCAGTCAAGTGCCCCCCTCAGTGGGACAGTTTAGAGCATGGCTGAGACAGCAGACGTGTGCACAGGAAACCAAAGTGCCTAGTTCTGCTATTTCCTTCCTGTGAGAACTTGGGGAAACTACTTCTCCTGTCTGTTGGATTTCCTACAGTAAGCATAAGCACCCTACTTAATGTAGAGCCTGCCCTTCCTGAGCCCACATACCTCCCTCCAGGGCAGAGTGCCCACAGTTCAGACCTAGGGATATTCCTTAATCCTGCCCCCACTTTTTTTTCCCCAACTAGGGTAATCATTAGGATTATGATGAATTTTCAGGTCTTCCCTTTTAAGCACAATGTAGGAATATACTTCTCATAAAGTGTGATTATGAGACTATTGTCCGGTCAATAAAATGTGTCACTTCCCAGTCAGAGTGTTAATACCTAGAACACGCATCAATGCCTTCTCCTTTCCTTATGGTAAAAGGGAAGTACACTGTTCCAGATGGCATCCACTGCCTCAATTTGGATCTTCAAGTGAAGATGTGAGGATACAACCATAGCCTCCATCCTGCCAAAGAAGGTCATGTACTACAAGCAAGAAATGAACCTTTGTTCTTTTGAGCCCCCGATATTTTGTGTGTTGTTTATTTCACCAGCACAGTGTAACTTAGCATGTCCTGATATACCATTTTCCTTTGTCTTTGCCCCTGCTTCTCTTCTTCTTTTGTTTTCCTATTTTTCCTGACCTTCCTCACTGTAGGGAATAACCTACACCTGGGCAGCAAGCCCCCCCCCCCCCGCCCCAGCAGTGCTAAAAGCATGAGAAACTATTGGCATATGGTTCCTGATACTCTCAACAGTGATGTCTCCATCGATTTCAGAAAACGAGAATTCTCTTTGCTCTTTTGGTAGACAAACTTGGAAGTGTCAAAGAATATTTTGGGTCAAACTAAAGCTTGGACTTTGATTTTGTAGGTGGTGAGTCATTACTTCCCCAACATGTCCTTCTGATGTCCAAATCAAAGTGCTAAAGAAATATGTAGAATATTTAAAATGTTAGAGGCGATGAAAAAATCCTGTAGCAGATTTGAATTAATAAGATCTCCTGTGGGCCTTTGTGATTTTTTTTTTCACGTTACACCACTCATAATTTAATCTAACTTAGGGTAACCTTCAAACATTTCTTGTGAAATCAGGATCTGGCAAGGTGAATTATGATACACAGAGCAGATAAAGCTGGTTTTGTTTGATCTGCTATACTTTGTTGAGAGATATGAGTAAAGACTTGCTCAGGATCTCTGAAATGGATGGCTGAGAGATCCATAGAAAGCAAATATCCTCAGGGAATTAGATCATATTTCATACATTTTTTTAAAGATTTTATTTATTTATTCATGATAGACATAGAGAGAAAGAGAGAGGCAGAGACACAGGCAGAGGGAGAAACAGGCTCCATGCCAGGAGCCCGACGCGGGACTTGATCCCGGGACTCCAAGATGGCGCCCTGGGCCAAAGGCAGGTGCTAAACCACTGAGCCACTCAGGGATCCCCCATTTCATACATTCTTACCCTTCATAGCCTCCAAACACGCCTGCCCCACTATGTCTGCAGTAAGGATCTCTAAAACAAATGCCAAGAAGGAGGGGCAAGGAACAGGACTTTGTATCTAGGCTGAGAAGAACAATACTACATGATTTTGTTTTTCAGCCTTGATTAACCTAGACTTTAATTAACAGACTTGGCTAATGCCATGTTATCTAACAGTATGTCTAAGAAACAAGAGCACTTGTTTTTCTCACTATGTGACAAGGCCCAGATGTGCTCAAATTAAGAGTGAGTGTGGAATCCAAATCCCAAGACAGGACTCAACAATTTCATCCAAAATCTGTTGAACAAGGCAAGAGTGAAGGAAAGAAATTCAGATGTTCCCAGTCACGTTGCTTGGTTGGAGATGGGGAGAGGGACCAGCTGGATGAAAGTCTCTAGAGCCACTTCTATCCCTGGAAGACCAGGCACAGAAAAGCCAGTCTGTAGGATGGTAGAGCTGTTTCCAGAAAAGGGTTCTGGGCAAGTATGGATTTTAGAAATATTTTTCACAGAAAACAGAACACCACAGAATGTAAAATTTCCAGCAAACTGGCTTATTTCATAGTAGCAGTCGGGATAGAAAGTATCCACTCCCTTCTCAATTTGGATGCTGGATATGAAAATTAAAGTTGTAATTTTTTTTAACTGAAAGAATCCCAAGGGTCATTTATGTGATAGCTGATTTATAGATGTGAAGGTTTAAATAGCCATGGCCTACAAGAATTACAGCAATGTGACACATTGAAAAACACCCTTTTCTCTCCAAGTCAGCATGAGCAAGCACACTAAATACACAGATTATTCAGTTTTACAGGAAAACCATAATGATGTGTGAATACTGAGGAGTGTAACAAGCTTCGGAAGACTGGAAAATTCTTTAAAGCAGAGTCCTTGCTAATGACAGTATTTAGGAAAAACTAAGGTGATAAGACACAGTGAATGATTCCTCATCTTTCAAAATGATAAAGCAGGGTCAGTTGACTTCATACTTACACATTTTTCCAGGGTGAAAGAAGGGAAAGACTGGTGTTGGATCCAGGAGACCCTGGACAACCACAGCTCTGCTGCCTTGAGCTGGATTATATTAGGCAGGTGGTTCAACTTCTCTGAGTCCCACTCTCTAGGTCAGCGAAGCTACTTACAGAAGGTTGTTTTGGCAAAAAAATAATATAATTCATTTGAAAAATTCTATGTAATTTGTAAAGAACGTCAGAAATATGAGAAGTTAAAGAGTGTCATCACTCTTGCTCTTAACTTTCTGCTTTTGATGTGTGTGTCATCAATACCCAAAAGAAACCAATGTAAAGTGAGTGTGTTCTTAGAAGAGGCAAGTGTGCAGTCTGTACACAGAGAAAGTAAAAGTTATTCTGCTACTCTCATGGTCATGGTTGATATCTTATGTGTCAGTCTGGGTAAAGGGATGACCAAATAGCTGGTGAAACGTATTTCCTGAGAGTGTCTCCAGAAGAGATTAGCATTTGAATCAGTAGACTGAGTAAAAAAAGATTGTTCCCACACTATGGATGGGTATCATCCAATCTGTAGAGAGTTCGAATTGAAACAAAAAGGTGAGAGATGGGCAAATTTTCTCTTCTTGTTTTAGCCGAGACATTCATTTTCTCATGCTCTTGGAAATTGGCACTCCTGGTTCTCAGGCTTTTGAGCTCAGATGAATTATACCAACCACTGGCTTTCCTGCTTCTTCAGCTTGTCATGGCACATTATGGGACCTCTTGGCCTCCATGACTGTATGAGCCAATTCCCCCAATAAATTTGTTATTATGTCTATCTCAATATATCCTAACAGTTCTGTTTCTCTGGAGAACCCTGAATAATACATTTATGTGACGAATGACTATGGATGACTCAATATAGTTAGGCAGCCCCATAGATCAACTAATCTCTGGGCAGTATTACAAAAGGTATTGGAAACCCAGCAAAAATCTGGCTTTGCTCTATGAGCTGCCCTGGTTTATATATCTAAAAGAAAGATTGCAGATGAGTTGTGGAAAGCTGAGAGAGGGTGCTACGGGAACCAGAGGATGGAGACACATGCATGAGAAATCAAATAGACTTTGGTCTGGGCTAGGGCAGTAGAGGAGTCCAATGCTGTGATTGAAGTCTACAAAAACAATGAGTAGTGTGAATTTTGTTCACCTAGTTCCATATAAATATAGGGACAATTTTAGGGTTTGAGAAAACTTTAGAAATATGTGAATTCCTTGAAATATGTGAATTCATAAAGGATGGTGAACTTTCAGATCCAGAGACTTACCCTGTCTTATGTACTAATTGATCTCCCTGCCATTAATTCCATTCAATTCACCCTTCATACTGTAGCCTCCGATATACATATAAAGTGTACATCTGATCACACCAACCTATCTTCAAACTACACTTTTGCATAGGCTTACCAAAATTAGATCTCTTGCTTTCTCAAACTATTTACAAGGAGGTGGTAATACAAGAAGCTGAAACAAATGTTTTTTTCTCTATATCATAGACATAAGACGCTACTAATATTTTGTTCTAATCATGAACATAGCCAATAGTTATCCTAAAATCTAACCTTCACTGTCATCCTTGAGCTTTGAGAAAACACTTTAGCTTTTCCTGGAAGAACCAATATTTTCCTCCTTTTTCTTCCTGTTAACTTAATTGATCTTAGAGTCAATTCTGTGGTCACCTTGAGGGAATGGCTAACTGCTGTAGAGATAGCCTGGGTGCTGGAGAAATCCAGCTGACTCTGCCATCCTTACCCCCATTTCCTTGTTACTTTCCACCTGCAAGGGAGGATTGGGTGGTTCAGCTTCTAAAGACCTTTACAAACCTATTTGGTTGTTGCTGTAGAAACTTCTGACATAGATCTCTTCAGGACATCACATAATTACAAGGCCACAGGTATACCAGGCTGAGATTCATCCATGATTGTGCCTCTCATTTCAAATTAGGTACAGCTTCTTCATAAAAAAACTAATCAGAGACTTGAACAATGGGCACCAGATGACAGCATCGGCCACATAATAAACTGTCAGCAATGCTACATGCCTGAAATTTGCTGTGACACTTTAAAATTATTTGAGCCCCCCTGCTCCATGTAAAAACAATTCTTTTTTCCAAGAGAAATTAAAGCCTAACTGAATAAGTCACACCTCTTAGAGAAAATACTTTTTAAAAACTAGGTACAAAAGTATCTTCTCTCTCCATGTCTCACCATACATTGCTGTTGTTCCAAAGACTGGGCCCTTAGGTTCTTGGTGAGAGCTGGTGTGAGCTCTGTCATTTGTTCTTTTCTCGGAATGTTGTCTTCCGTCAGCTTTCATGTTCTATAAGGTCTGAGTGAGTTTTGTTAGTCCCCTGTAACCTCCAATCTCTGCAAGTTATATTTGTGACAATCCTTTTTCCCTCTAGGTCCTTTTTTTATTCTCCTCTGTCAAGAGCTTGCTTCTCTCAAGTAAGTTAAGTCTACAACTCAAGGCTGCTGCACAGATTAAAAATTTCCCCCTTCTCTTGTATGTAGGGCCAATACTTATGTTTCTTGGGTTGGAAGGGCTTTTCTCTCCCCCATAGGTTTTCAATCCAAAGCAAAACCTTCCATTTTCTTACATTATTTGTTTTCCTCATTGGGTTTCTGATATCTTAGTTCCAAAGCCCACGTGATAGTTAACTGTTTACAGGCTACATCTTCAAGACTCTCACTTTATTTCTGAGATTTTTTTTAGGTGCCCTACACACACATACACACATTTCTATTGCCAATTTGTTCTTTCACTGTGACTGAAGCTATATTTTGAGTCTCTCTGATCCACAGCTATCACTCAGTGTTTATACATTGTTCATCGAATCAACTTGAACATATATCGTGCAGAGGTCCACAGAGAAACTGTGCTAAGCTATAGAAATTTCTAGGTCAATCTTGCCTCAGGTCTTTCCCTGAAATGAAATGCAAGCATTCCAAATATATATAAAGAAGAACAAAGAATATAGGACTGAAAATTCATTCAAACTTTCCTGCCAATTCCAGCATTAAAAATCCCCCAAAGCCATCATGCAATTGGACTCTGTTATTTCAAGACAGAAAAGTGGAAGATAAATTTCAGAGCCATTGTTCCTTAGTTACTTCAAGGAATCAGGAGAGTTTATAACAACTCTGGAGACAGTGTCGCTATGGAAAAGGTGTTGTAGATGTTTGTAATTTTAATATGGGACTGCCAGGAGTCCTAGGGTTGCATGCAGATCTTCAACTGGACAGCCATGGAAAGTGAAGGTGGGTGGGGTGCTGCTGAATCATCAGGGTAACTCTGCCTCCCGGATCCCTTTGATTGACAGTTACCTATCCATGTAGAATCTGACTTCTCAAAATAGTACCTTTCCCAGCTCTCCCCCAAGTGCTGTTGGAATATCTGGAGTAGAGCTGAACACAGAGACCCGTGTGTCCGTTTGCTGCATTCAACAGAGCTCTGTTACTGGAGTTGGTGCTGAATGGGCCAAGTTTTCCAGAAGGATAATCATGTGGGCACAGCCATATATGCAACACTAGGATGTAGGCTTTAGCAAGAGGATCCTACCTTGTGGTCTTGAGGGTTGGAAGTGTCAACATAGTAAAAGTCAAGTATCTAATGAAGTTGGTCATCTATGCTGAAATAAACTAAATTTAGCAATTATTTTGTCTGTTCTGGGCTGCAGATGGGCTCCACTACAGGTGCCTCAGGGAAGGGGGGATACAGAAGAAAGATATCTTTGGAAGTGAAATTTCCCTCTCAAGGAATGGGTCCCACTGTCATGTTGGAGATAGGAGTCTTTCCCAAATGGGGCAGGTTTGAGGCAGAACCAAGTAAGAATACTAGCACCTAGACTGCGAATCAAGAAATTATTATTGGATTGTTTAAAATCCAATTATTTGGATTGTTAAAAAATGTCAATAAGATCTGGCCACATGTATTTTTTTTTTTTCTGATTTTGATGGCCTCATTTCTGTTTAAATGATAAAGACAAAACCCAGGATGATATAGGTATCAGCGTGAGCTAAGTAAATAAAGGAAATATATCTAGAAAACAAGAACACTTAGATTGGCCTATTGAAAGAATCAGAGAAGTGGAACAATGGCTGACAAATACAGGAGAGCTACTTTTAACTTTAAAAAGTCATAAGCAAGTCTGTATGCTGATAACAAAAGCAGATGAGAGGAGAGATTGGTAATGCCACAGAGAATGGATAACTAAAGAAGAAAATTCATGAAGACAGTAGAAAGTAAAAAAAAAAAAATCCACAGGACAGGTGGATAAATTCGTATTAAATGGGAATTAGGAAATGTCCTCATTTGTCATAAGAATGAAAAAGTTGGCTTCAAGTCGGTTTATAAATGTGGTAAAGGAATTTAAGGACATTTGTGTGCTCTGCTTATTTTTCCTAATGATGTATGAAGACTTCATTTGTTGAAGTCTGGAGGGATGTGAGAGCAGTTAGGGAAGAGAGAAGAGACAAAGGAGTTCCTCTGGACAACAGGAAAGCTTACTAGAGAAACTTGTTTGGGTTGCTAAGCAGTGTTGAGAGCCAATTTAAGGTCCACAAACTTAAGGGTGTTTCAGTCATACTGGATAAAAGATATCCTCCAGCAAGGATCAGAAAGTAAGGCTTTGGGACTAGAGAAGTGACCCAAATGGGGAGAGAAAAGAGACAATAGAGACTTGAGGAGCAATGAAGTCAGTGAGATTCTTGACTGGGAGGAAAAGAGGGCCAAGAGGTTCTGGAACACTGGGACTTCAGGAGGATGGCAAGTCTTCAGAGAAAAGTGTGATGTACCTAGGCAGGTGCTCCAGGGATCTTTGGCCCCAGCATGGTGCAGTAGTAATCCTCCCTGTAACTAGAAAGCATTGACCACATAAACTTGGGCCATGAGCATCTCAACACTAACCTGTGTGCACAGATGGCCAATAACCAAAAAGGTTTCCTCTACTTCCTGTTGCTGTGTGATTACCCTAATTTTGTCATAACCCCATATTGATAATTCCTGAGTATTATTAAAGTTTAATTTCTCATTTTCTGGGGGGTTGCATAGAGATAGAATTAATTTTATATCATCCAAATAAAGGAATCTAATTTTTGAGCATTACCTTTGGTGGATTTTGAGTCAAACTTGGTACCTTATAAAAGAAAAATCAAGTGTAATGACAAATTATAACAAAGAACCTGGTTTCCACCAAGTGGGCAAAGAAGGACTCTCTGAGAAAGTGACATTGAAGCTGAGAATTGAAGGATGCATAGGAATTAACTAGCTAACGAGAGGAAGGAAATATGAAAATCTCTAAGGAGATAACATGATGTCTCCCATAATCTTAAAGATTACTGTGGGTGGTACATAATGGACAAGTGGAAAAGCGTCCTGATATGGAGGAGGAGGTGTGCAAGGGAATCAGATTGTGTAGAACTCTTCACTGAGAAGCACAAGTCATGTCTAACACATTCTCTGGAAGATTCATGGAGAATGGCTTGATCAGAGGCTAGAATTAAGGCATTCATTTAAAAGATTACTAGAACAGTAATTCAGTGGAGAAATGATAGTTGCTTGCAGAAATGATACAGTGGTATAAAGACAATTCAGTACATTCAAGACCTATCCCGACAATATAACTGACAATACTGACTTGAGGAAGAATTTATCAAGTATAATTTCTGCTTCTGGTATGAGCTAATAGATCCATGGAAGTCCAAAACTTACATAAGAAACACTTCAGAGGAGTAGATTGTGTGTGTGTGTGTGTGTGTGTGTGTGTGTGTGTGTGTGTGTGTGTGGTTGGTTGTGGGTGGGGAATCGTAAGAGTGCAGTTCTGGACATTCATGTCTGAGAAGCCAGGGAAGCCTCCAAATGGAGATGTTTTATATGCAGCACTAAATGATTCTGGAGCCCAGGAGAGAGTCTGAGTTGGTGATAGGCCTTATGGATTGTCGACCTAGACACGCTATTTCAGCTAAAGAAGTAGATGAGGCTATCTAGGGGTAAATGTACGAAAAGAGAAGAATCAGGATTAAGCCCTGGAACTCCACTATTTAAAGACTAGTAGATGAGGTGGAGCCAGAAAAGGAGCCAAAAGAGAGAAGTCAGAGGAGCCAGAGAAGTGGAAGGAAAACCAGGAGATTGTTGTTCGAGAAGCTAAGGGAAGAGGCTGGTTCGAGGAGAGAATACTCTGCCATTATAGCACCAAAGCAGCCCTAGATATTATGTAAGTGAATGATCCTGGCTGTGTTCAAATTAGACTTTATTTCCAAAACATGTGATGGGATATAGTTTGCCAATCCTGGCCTACAGAACTATTGACAGGTCTAGTAAGGTGAGAACTGAGAATTGTTCATTTTGACTTAGCTGCATAAGGTCATTTTTAGAGGAAGATAGGGTAGTAGCAAGAATGAGTATGCCTTTGTCTTTTTTTTATAAGATTTTATTTATTTACTCATGAGACACAGAGAGGAAGGCAGAGACATAGGCAGAGGGAGAAGTAGGCTCACTGCAGGGAGCCCGATGTGGGACTGGATCCCAGGACTCAGGGATCACACCCTGAGCCAAAGGCAGATCCTTAACCATGTCCCTGTTTGCTTTTTTAAAAGAAACTTGAATGAGCAGAATAATCCAGAAGAGTAGGGTAGAAAGTCTCCTAAGAAAATGGAATTAGAAAAATCCAGGACCATTGGGGAAATTTGGATTTTGGATACGTATTCCTTTGTAACTCTAAGAAAGGTGAAAGGGATGGCAGGTGTGGTGAGTTTGTTTGATGAGAAGGGAGGAGATTTGTTTCTGGGAACTTCTATTTTTCTTTATGGAGGGCTACAAAAAATTCACTGTCAGTGGAGAATAGTTTGGTGGGGTAGGGAGAGAAGAAAAATCAGAGGTTTGAGAGGCTTACACCGTGGAAACCATAGTTCTCTTAAATATACTCCCATTGTTTAGGCATTTAGGGTATTCCCTATTTTCTGATATTTGAAAAAAAAATTTAAGATGTGGAACAGTCTTTGCAACAAAATAATTCTATTTATGGCTATTTCCTTAAGATAAATTCCAGAATTAGAAAAAAAAATGGTTTCTACTCAGTACTTTCTCATTCCTTAAATAATTATTTTTATTATTTTTTTGAAGAATGAATTCACTTGTTAAAACCTGATTAGGAGAGAAAAACATTACAATGATGGATGCTCTCTGGCTGAAAATGCTGCAAAGGTCCAGATACAGAGTTCAGGGTAAATGGGTGCATTTGGCTTCACAAAACTTCCAGTTCCTAAAAATTGAAGCATCAACACCATCAGTGGAATACATCGATTATGTGTGGCTGTGTGTAGGATTGATTTCAGCACATACAATTCTGGGGCCTGATGTTCACTTATTCTGAAAGAATCCAAAATGAAGGCAGCAGTGTGATCTAATTAATCGTCCTTACTAGGATTTTGGATTGATGAAGTTTGGATGATTTCCTCGGCTCTATGGGGACTGTCTTCATGACTATCATTAAGAAAGCTATCAGTAAGAAAATTAGGAGACAGGATTCAGTGACTAGTTCTACAAATAATTAGTATTTTCATTTTCCAGAGAAAATAAATCTAAAAAAACGTTCACATTTTTTCTAAGCTAAAGCATTCAGCCAGGCTCGATGATTTAATTCAATCTACTTGTTCACTTTTTAAACTTTTAATAAGCAGATTTTGCATTTTTTTCCCCTGCCAAATTGAGCTCATTCAGTCCTTTACTCATTCATTTAGCCAATACTGAGCACCTTCCACATGCTGGGCCCTTGTCGTGGTGGAGACGCGGATGGGTAAAATTATCTTCCTTTTAAGATGGCCGTACTTTGTGGGTAAGAAATTTTTATAACAAGGTGTCAGGTAAGGTGGTAGAAATAGGCACAAGGCATCGTGGAAGCCTCAAGAAGGAGATCCAGGAGACAGCAGGCCAGGAATCCTCCCCGAAGGCAGAGTTGTGTTTGGTAGGTGGGCTGAGCTTTATAGGATGAGAAGGTTTGTCGGGTGGGGAATGTTCCAAGAATGTGGAACCACTTCCTGGGTTTAACCCAAGCATCAGCATCCTTGCCAGGCCAGGATGACACAGTAAGCGTGACTTCTTTTAAATCTATAATCATTTTGAACATTTGCCTAGTAAGCTAACCATACAACCTTCAATATGGCCTCCCAGTTATGGCCGAAGCCTTTTCAGGGCATTTTCTCACATTTTTCTCTAGAAGACATTTGTCAGATTTTTCCACCTAATCATCCATGCTAGATTGTTGACACAGTCTCCAACCAGTCTTTCTAGACCCCTCATGCCTCCTCCTAAAGCACCCCTCACCGTGTGGTGGGACATCTCTCTGATGTGCAGGCTCAGTCACTCTTCATCCTCTTTTAGAACCACACGCCTTTATCTTATTGCTGTAACCTGGACCCATGTTATAAATTCCATGTCCATTCCTCCCTTTCCTGGTATAAAGAGAAAATATTACCTACTCTGTACATATTTATTATGTAAACTGCTTACTGAGGAAAAATAACTTTATTCCTCTTCCTTGTATAACCCACATGCAAACTAGCGCACTGTAAAAGCCCCTTGATTCTTTTCCCTCACTTTTCCTGGAAATTGGTTCATATCACTTAAGATGGAATTTTTGCTTTGTTTTCCACAGCTGCATAGTAATTCCCTGCATTAATGTAGTCCTTTCAAGCCGACTTCATGGATGTTTTAGCTTCAAATCTTATGCGTACAATCAGTGCAACAATAAATAAATCTTGGGCATGTTTGAGGAGGTATCTATTCTGTGTGCTAAGAAGTGGGTGAGTTCACATGGAATCTTGCTAAATATTCTCAAACTACTCTGTAGAAGTTTATCTCCTTTTTCAATCCCAGTAGCAGGATATGAAAGAGGCCTCTTATGCTCCACAATTAAACCAAAACTGAGTCCAACCTCATGGTTTTGGATTTTTGCCAGTCTTACAGTTAAGAAATACTATTTCCTGTAGTTTTTATTTATTTTTCCTTGTTATCAGAAAAGTCAAACAACTTTTCACATCATTAAAATCCATTTGCATTTTGTAAAACATCTAATCATGTCTTTTTTTCATTTTTTTCTATCATGAACTTTTTCATTTTTTTCATTTTGGCATTTTTCTTGATTTTTAAGAGTTTTTGCTATATTTAGCAGATTAAGCTTTTGTCTGTGATATGGGTTATAAATATGTTCATGTAGTATGTCATTTGCCTTTGCCTATGTGTCTATTTTTGTTATTTTAAGACTTGTTTTTGTGTGATCAAAATAATCTTTGTTTTATTGCTTTTATTTTTAAAATTTTAATCCCAGTATAGTTAACATATGTTATATTAGTTGCTAGTGTACAATATAGTGATTCAACAATTCTATACATTACTCAGTGTTCATTGTGATAATATACTCTTAATCCCTTTCACCAATTTCATCCATCTCCCCCACCCATCTCCCTTCTGATAACCATCCATTTGTTCTCAATAATTAAAAGTACTTATTTTGGTTTACTCTATCTCTCTCTCTTTGCCTTATTTTTAAAGATTTATTTATTAGAGAGAGTACACAAAGTGGGGCAGGGGGAGGCTAAGGGAGAGGGGGAAAGAATGCGAAGCAGACCCTCTGCTAAGTGCAGACACAGGCTTGATCTCTCCACCCTAAGATCATGACCTGAGCTGAAATCGAGTCAGGCACTTAGCTGGCAGAGCCACCCAGGCACCATATTTCACATATGAGTGAGAGTATGTGGTATTTATCTTTCCCCGACTAGCTTGTTTTTGCTTAGAATATATTCTTGTAGCTCCATCTATGTTGTAACAAATGGCAAGGGTTTATTCCTTTTAATGGCTGAATAATAATCCGTTATGTATATGCATCACATCTTCTTTATCCATTCATCCATTGACGGACACTTGGACTGATTCCATCACTTGCCTATTGTAAATAATGCTGCCATAAGCCTAGGGGTACATACCCCTTTGAATTAGTCTTTTTGTATTCTTTGGATTAAAAAAATAGTGCAATTACTGGATTGTAGGGTAGTTCTATTTTTCATTTTTCTGAGGATCCTCCATGCCATCTTCCATGGTGGCTGAACCAGTTTGCATTCCCACCAACAGTCCATGAGGGTTCCTTTTTCTCCATGTCCTTGTCAACACTTGCTGTTTCTTGAGTTTTGTATTTTAGCCATGTGGACAGGTGTGAGGTGATGTCTCATTGTGTTGATGTGCATTTCCCTGATAAGTGATATTAAGCATCTTTTCATGTGTCTGTTGGCCATCGCAGGTCTTTGGAGAAATGTCTGTTTGTGACTTTTTGTGTGTGTGTGTTTGTGACTTTATGCCCATTTTTAAATTACACTTTGGGTTTTTCATGTTGATTAGTATAAGTTCTTTATATATTTTGTATACTAACCCTTTATCGGATGTGTCATTTGCAAATATCTTCTTCCATTCAATTGGTTCTTATTTAGTTTTATTGGTTTTTTCCTTTGCTGTGCAGAAGCTTTTGTTTTACTGTAGTCTCAATAGTTTATTTTTGCTTTTATTTCCTTTGTCTCAGGAGACATATCTAGAAAGATGTTGCTATGAAGAGTATCAGCGACCTTACTGCCTGTGCTCTCTTCTAGGATTTTTATGGGTTCAGGTCTCACATTTAGCCCTTAATCTACTTTGAACTTACTTTTAGATATGATGTGAGAAAGTGATCCAGTTCATTATTTTGCCCATAGCTGTCCAGTCTTCCCAAAACAATTTGTTGAAGAGACTTTGTCTTCCCCATCTCATCTTCTTGCCCCCCTTTCTCAAAGATTCATTGACTATATAAATGGGTTTATTTCCGGGCTTTGCATTCTGGACTTTGATTGCTGTGTCAATTTTTGCACTAATACCATACTGTTTTGATTACTCCAGCTTTGTAATATAACTTGAAGTCTGAAATTGTGATATCTCCAGTTCTGGCTATCTTTTTGAATATTGTTTTGGTTATTCGGAGTCTTTTCTGGTTCCAGACTAATTTTAGGATTGTTTAGGATTCTAGTTTTGTTAAAAATGCTGTTGGTATTTTGATAAGGATTGCAACAAATGTGTAGAATACTTTGGATGGTATAGACATTTTAACAGTATATGTTCTTTCAATTCATGAGCATGGAGTATCTTTCCATTTCTTTTCATCATCTATAATTTCTGTCATAAATGTTTCATAGTTTTCAGTGTATAGATCTTTCCACATCTTTGGTTAAGTTTATTCCTAGGTATTTTATTATTTTTGGTACAATGTAAACATGATCTTAAAAATTTCTGTTTCTGCTGCTTCATTATTAGTGTGAAGAAATGCAGTGGATTTCTGGGCATTGATTTTGTATTCTTCAACCCTCCTGAATTCATTTTCAGTTTTAGTAGTTTTTTGATGGACTCTTTTGGGTTTTTTATATGTAGTATGTCATCTGCAAATAATGAAATTTTACTTCTTCCTTACCAATTTGGATGCTTTTTATTTCTTTCTGTTCTCTGATGGCTGTTGCTAGGACTTTCAGTACTATTTTGAATAAAAGCAGTGAGGGTGGACATCCCTGTCTTTTTCCTGACCTGAGGGGGAAAGCTCTCAGTTTTAACTGTGGGTTTTTCCTATAAAGTCTTTATTATGTTAAGGAATGTTCCACTTAAACCTATTTTCTTAAGGGCTTTTATCATGAATGGATGTTATACTTATCAAATGATTTTTCTGCATCGAAATGATTATATGGGTTTTATCCTTTCTGTTACTAATGCAATGTGTCACATTGATTGATTTGTGAATATTGAACCACTCTTACATCCGAGGAATAAATCCCACTTGATCATGGTGAATAATTTTTAATGTATTGTTGGATTCAGTTTGCTAGTATTTTCTTGAGGATTTTTGCATCTATGTTCATCAGAAATATTGGCCTATAGTTCTCTTTTATTTGTGATATCTTTATCTGGTTTTAGTATCAGGGTAATGTTGGCCTCAAGAATGAATTTGGAAGGTTCCTTTTCTATTTTTGGGGGATAGTTTGTGAATAATAGGTATTAATTCTATAAATATTTGGTAGAATTCACCTGTGAAGTCTTCTGGTCCTGAACTTTTGTTTCTTGGAAGCTTTTTGGATTTAATTTCACTGCTGGTAATTAGTCTGTTCAAATTTTCTATTTCTTCCTATTTCAGTTTTGGGAGGTTACGTTGCTAAGAATTAAAAAAAAATTTTTTTTAAAGATTTATTTATTTATTTATTTATTTATTTATTTATTTATTTATTTGAGACAGAGAGAGAGACAGGCAGAGGGAGAAGCAGGCTCCATGCAGGGAGCCCAATGCAGGACTCAATCCCTGGACTCCAGGATCATGCCCTGGGCCAAAGGCAGGCTCTAAACTGCTGAGCCACCCAGGGATCCCCTGTTGCTAAGAATTTATCCATTTCTTCTAAGTTGTCAAATTTGTTGGCATGTAATTTTTCATAATATTATCATTTGTATTGCTGTGGTGTTGCTTGCTATTTTTCCTCTTTCTTTTGTGATCTTGTTTACATCATCTGTGTCTCTGTCTCTGTCTCTCTCTCTTTTTTTTTCATGAGTCTTGCTACAGGTTTATCTTTTCAAAGAACCAGCTCCTGGTTTCATTGATTGGTTTTACTGTTTGTTGTTGTTGTTTGTTTTGTTTTGTTTTGTTTTAGTTTCCATATCATTTATTTCTGCTCTAATCCTTGTTATTTTCTTTATTCTGCTGGTTTTGGCATTTTGTTTGTTCTTTTTCTAGATCTTTTAGGTGTAACATTTATTTGAGATTTTTCTTGCTTCTTGAGATAGGCCTGTATTGCTATAAACTACTCTCTTAGAACTGCTTTTGGGAGGAGGGGCAAGACGGCTGAAGAGTAGGGTCCCCAAATCACCTGTCTCCAACAAATTACCTAGATAACCTTCAAATCATCCTGAAAATCTACGAATTCGGCCTGAGATGTAAAGAGAGACCAGCTGGAATGCTACAGTGAGAAGAGTTCGCGCTTCTATCCAGGTAGGAAGACGGGGAAAAAGAAATAAAGGAACAAAAGGCCTCCGAGGGGGAGGGGCCCCGCGAGGAGCCGGGCTGAGGCCGGGGCGAGTGTCCCCAGGACAGGAGAGCCCCGTCCCGGAGGAGCAGGAGCTGCACCAACCTTCCCGGGCGGGCGGAAAGGGGCTCGCAGGGAGTTGGAGCAGGACCCAGGAGGGCGGGGATGCCCTCGGGCTCCCGGGGACACTAACACACACCTGCGCCCCGGGAGAGTGCTCCGAGCTCCCTAAGGGCTGCAGCGCGCACGGAGGGACCGACCGGAGCAGCTCGGAGGGGCTCGGGAGCGGCTCCGCGGAGGGGGCTGCGGGGCGGGAGCGCAAATCCAACAGCGCAGGCCCCGGAGCACAGGGCGCCGGGACACAGCCCAGGATCCGGCCTCCCCCGGGACAGGCAGAGGCCGGGAGGGCCCAGGACAGCAAGGACGCTCCTGCCCCGAGCTGAGCACATCAGCGGCCCCGCCCCGGAGCCTCCAGGCCCTGCGGACGGAGAACCGAGAGCCCCGAGCCCCGTAGTTCCTGCGGAGGCTGAATCCAGGCTTCCAGAGTTGCCATAGCAACTGCGGCTGTTCCTCCTGGGGCCCCACGGGGTAAACAACCCCGCTGAGCCCTGCAGCAGGCAGGGGCAGGGCAGCTCCCCCAAGTGCTAACACCTGAAAATCAGCACAGCAGGCCCCTCCCCCAGAAGACCAGCTGGACGGACCAGTGATACTCCCCCGTGTTCCAATACAACTTGTTTTTGGCCACTCTGCACTGAGCAAAATGACTAGAAGGAAAACCTCACCTCAAAAGAAAGAATCAGAAACAGCCCTCTCTCCCACAGAGTTACAAAATCTGGATTACACTTCAATGTCAGAAAGCCAATTCAGAAGCACTATTCTACAGCTACTGGTGGCTCTAGAAAAAAGCATTAAGGCCTCACGAGACTTCATGACTGCAGAATTTAGATCCAATCAGGCAGAAATTAAAAATCAATTGAATGAGATGCAATCCAAACTAGAAGTCCTAACGACGAGGGTTAACGAGGTGGAAGAACGAGTGAGTGACATAGAAGACAAGTTAATGGCAAAGAGGGAAACTGAGGAAAAAAGAGACAAACAATTAAGGGACCATGAAGACAGATTAAGGGAAATAAATGACAATCTAAGGAAGAAAAACCTACGCTTAATTGGGGTTCCCGAGGGCGCCGAAGGGACAGAGGGCCAGAATATGTATTTGAACAAATCCTAGCTGAAAACTTTCCCAATCTGGGAAGGGAAACAGGCATTCAGATCCAGGAAATAGAGAGATCCCCCCCTAAAATCAATAAAAACCGTTCAACACCTCGACATCTAATAGTGAAGCTTGCAAATTCCAAAGATAAAGAGAAGATCCTTAAAGCAGCAAGAGACAAGAAGTCCCTGACTTTCATGGGGAGGAATATTAGGGTAACAGCAGACCTCTCCACAGAGACGTGGCAGGCCAGAAAGGGCTGGCAGGATATATTCAGGGTCCTAAATGAGAAGAACATGCAACCAAGAATACTTTATCCAGCAAGGCTCTCATTCAAAATGGAAGGAGAGATAAAGAGCTTCCAAGACAGGCAGGAACTGAAAGAATATGTGACCTCCAAACCAGCTCTGCAAGAAATTTTAAGGGGGACTCTTAAAACTCCCCTTTAAGAAGAAGTTCAAGTAACTCTGAACGTGAATGGGCTTAATGACCCCATCAAAAGGCGCAGGGTTTCAGACTGGATAAAAAAACAGGACCCATCTATTTGCTGTCTACAAGAGACTCATTTTAGACAGAAGGACACCTACAACCTGAAAATAAAAGGTTGGAGAACCATTTACCATTCAAATGGTTCTCAAAATATACCCTAAAAACTACAGAACACTTCTGAAAGAAATTGAGGAAGACACAAAGAGATGGAAAAATATTCCATGCTCATGGATTGGCAGAATTAATATTGTGAAAATGTCAATGTTACCCAGGGCAATTTACACGTATAATGCAATCCCTATCAAAATACCATGGACTTTCTTCAGAGACTTAGAACAAATTATTTTAAGATTTGTGTGGAATCAGAAAAGACCCCAAACAGCCAGGGGAATTTTAAAAAAGAAAACCATATCTGGGGGCATCACAATGCCAGATTTCAGGTTGTACTACAAAGCTGTGTTCATCAAGACAGTGTGGTACTGGCACAAAAACAGACATATAGATCAATGGAACAGAACAGAGAACCCAGAAGTGGACCCTGAACTTTATGGTCAACTAATATTCGATAAAGGAGGAAAGACGATCCACTGGAAGAAAGACACTCTCTTCAATAAATGGTGCTGGGAAAATTGGACATCCACATGCAGAGAATGAAACTGGACCACTCTCTTGCACCATACACAAAGATAAACTCAAAATAGATGAAAGATCTAAATGTGAGACAAGATTCCATCAAAATCCCAGAGGAGAACTCAGGCAACACCCTTTTTGAACTTGGCCACAGTAACCGGAGAAGGACAAACAGTGTATGTTCTCATTCATTTGGGGAATATGAATAATAGTGAAAGGGAATATAAGGGAAGGGAGAAGAAATGTGTGAGAAATATCAGAAAGGGAGACAGAACATAAAGACTTCTAACTCTGGGAAATGAACTAGGGGTGGTGGAGGGGGAGGAGGGCGGGGGGTGGGGGTGAATGGGTGACGGGCCCTGAGGGGGACACTTGACGGGATGAGCACTGGGTGTTATTCTGTATGTGGTAAATTGAACACCAATAAAAATTAATTTATAAAAAAAAAAGAACTGCTTTTGATACATCCCAAAGGTTTTGTACTGTTGTGTTTCATTTTTATTTCTCTCCATGTAATTTTTAGTTTCTTCTTTGGTCTCTTGGTTGACCTGTATGTTGTTTAGTAGCATGTTATTTAACCTCCATGTATTTGTGGTCTTTACAGATTTTTTTTCTTGTTGATTTCTGGTTTTATTTATAATGTTGTGGTCAGAAAATATACATGGTATGATTTTGATCTTTTTTAATTCATTGAAATTTGTTTTGTGGCCTAATATGTGATCTGTTCTGGAGGATAACCCATGCACACTTGAAAAGACAGTGTATTCTGCTCTTTTAGGATGGAATGTTCTGAATATATCTGTTAAATGTATCTGGTCCAGCTTATCATTCAAAGCCACTGTTTCTGTGTTGATTTTCTATTAGATGAACTATCCATCAATGTAAGAGGGGTTTTAAAGTCTGCTACTAATTTTGTATTACTATCAATTAGTTCCTTTATGTTTGTTATTAATTGTCTTATGTATTTGGGTGATTCCATGTTGGATTTACTCTTGTCTTCTTGTTGGATTTTCCCCTTTATTATTTTATAGTATTTTTTTATTTTTATTTTTTATTTTATAGTATTCTTTACCTCTTTTTTTCAGTCTTTGTTTGAAAGTCTGTTTTGTCCTAGGTAAGTATTGCTACGCTGACTTACTTTTGACACTCATTTGCATAATAATATTTCTCTGTCTCCTCATATTCAAAGCATTATTAGGTCTGAAATCTTTTTTTATTTTTATTTTTTTTTAAATTTTTATTTATTTATGATAGTCACAGAGAGAGAAAGAGAGAGAGGCAGAGACATAGGCAGAGGGAGAAGCAGGCTCCATGCACCGGGAGCCCGATGTGGGATTCGATCCCGGGTCTCCAGGATCGCGCCCTGGGCCAAAGGCAGGCGCCAAACCGCTGCGCCACCCAGGGATCCCTGAAATCTTTTTTTAAAAAAATATTTTTTTTTCTTTATTCATGAGAGACACACAGAGAGAGGCAGAGCCATAGGCACAGGGAGAAGCAGGCTCCATGCAGGGAGCCCGATGTGGGACTCAATCCTGGGACTCTGGGATCATGCCTTGAACCAAAGGCAGACGTTCAACCGCAGAGCCACCCAGGGCGTTCCAGGTCTGAAATCTTGTAGGCAGCAGATAGATGGGTCTTGTTGTTGTTTTTTAAAAAAATCTTATCCATTCCATTGCCCTATGTCTTTTTTTTTAATTTACTTTTTTTATTGGATTACAGATTTTATTTTTTATTTTTACTTTTTGCAGTTTGAGTCAAATTAATTAACATATAGTGTAGTATTGGTTTTAGGAGTAGAATTAATCCAGTGTACATCCCAGCAAATGTGTAATATACTCTAATTTCATTCACATTGTTGCAAATGACAGCATTTCATTATTTTTTGATGACTGAGTAATATTCCATTGGTATATATAGGTACCACATATTTATTTATCATTTGAAGGACATTTTGGCTCTTTCCATAATTTGGCTATTGTTGATAGTGCTGCTATAAACATTGGGGTGCATTTGCCCCTTTGAATCACTGTTTTTGTATTCTTTTGGTAAATACCTAGTAGTGTAATTGCTGGGTCATCTAGTTTTAATTTTTTGAGAGACCTCCAGACTGCTTTTCAGAATGGCTGCACCAGTTTGCATTCCCACCAACAGTCAAAAGTGTTCCCCTTTCTCTGCATCCTCACCAACATCTGTTGTTTTCTAAGTTATTAATTTTAGCTATTCTGACTGGTATGAGGTGGCATCTCATTGTGGTTTTGATTTGTTTTCCCTGTTGCTGAGTGATGTTGAGCATCTTTTGATGTGTCTGTCAATCATTTGTATGTTGTCTTTGGAGAAATGGCTGTTCGTGTCTTCTGCTCATTTCTTAATTGGATTATTTATTTTTTGAGTGTTGATTTTGATGAGTTCTTTATAGGTTCTGGATACTAGCCCTTTATCAGATATGTCATCTGTACATACCTTCTCCCATTCTATCAGTTCCCTTTCAGTTTTGTTGATTGTTTTCTTCATTGTTCAGAAGCTTTTTATCTTGATGAAATCCCAATAGTTCACTTTTGCTTTTGTTCTCCTTGCCTCTGGAGAGATGTCAAGTAGGAAGTTTCTGTGGCTGAGGTCACAGAGGTTGCTGCCTGTTTTCTCAACTAGGGTTTTGATGGATTCCTGTTTCACATTTAGGTCTTTGATCCATTTTGAATTTATTTTTGGGTATGCTGTAAGAAAGTGGTCCAGTTTCCTTCTTCTGAATGTGGCTGTCCAATTTTCCCAGCACTATTTGCTGAAGATGGCCTTTTTTCCATTGGATATTCTTTCCTGCTTTGTCAAATATTAGTTGACCATGTAGTTGTGGGTCCATTTCTGGGTTTTCCATTCTGTTCTATTGACCTATGTGTTTTTGTGTCCGTGCCATACTGTCTTGATGATTACAGCTTTGTAATACAGTTTGAATTCTGGGATTGTGAGGGTTCCTAATTTACCTTTTTTTTTCAACATTACTTTGGCCATATGGGGTCTTTTGTGGTTCCACATGAATTTTAGGATTGTGCTAGCTCTGTGAAAAATGCTAGTGTTATTTTGATTGGGATTGCATTGAATGTGTAGATTGCTTTGGGTAGTATCATCATTTTAAACATATTGTTCTTCCAATTCATAAGCATGGAATGTTTTTCCATTTCTCTGTGTTGTCTTCAATTTCTTTCATAAGGGTTCTACAGTTTTCAGCATACAGATCTTTTACCTCTGTGGTTATGTTTATTCCTAGGTATCGTATGGTTTTAGGGATCAATTGTATATGGGATCAATTCCTTGATTTCTCTTTCTTCTGCTACATTCTTGGTGTATAGAAATGCAACAGATTTCTGTACATTGATTTTATAACCTGTGGCTTTGCTGAATTCCTGTATGAGTTTTAGCAATTTTTTGGTGTAGTCTTTCAGGTTTTCTACATAGTATCATGTTGTCATGTTGCAAACAGTGAAAGTTTGACATCTTCCTTGCCAATTTGGATGAATTTTATTTCTTTTTGTTGTGTGATTGCTGAGGCTAAGACTTCCAGTACTATGTTGAACAACAGTGGTTAAGAGTGGACTTTGCTGTTGTGTTCTTGACCTTACGGGAAAGGGCTCTCAGTTTTTCCCCATGGAGGATGATATTAGTTGTGGGTCTTCATATATGGTCTTTATGATGTTGAGGTATGCTCCTTCTATCCCAACTTTGTTGAGGGTTTTTATCAAAAAAGGATACTGGATTTGTCAAATGCTCTTTCTGCATCTATTGAAAGGATCATATGGTTCTGATCCTTTCTTTTATTAATGTGGTGTATTGTATTTACACATATCAAACCATCCCTAAAACCCAGGAATAAATCCTACTTGATCATATTAAATAATCTTTTTAATGTACTGTTGGATTTAATTAGCTAGTATCTTGTTGAAAATTTTTGCATCCATGCTCATAAGGGATATTGGTCTGTAATTTTCCCTTTTAGCTCATTGTCTTTTTCTGGGTTTGGGATCAAGGTAATACTGGCATTATAAAATGAGTTTGGAAGTTTACTTGCATTTCTATTTTTGGGACAACTTCAGAATAGGTATTAATTCTTCTTTAAATGTGTAGAATTCCCCTGGGAAGCCATCCCCATCACCCTATGTCTTTTGATTGGAGCATGTAGTTACATTCCAAGTAATTATTGATATATCTATTATTATTATTATATTATTATTATTATATTTATATATATATAATATAAATATATATATATAATTATTATAATTATTATTATAACTATTGCCATTTTGTTACTTGTTTGATGGTGATTTTTGTAGTTTTTCTCTGACCCTTTCTTCTGTTCTCTTTCATGGTTTGCTGGCTTTCTTTTGTGACATACTTGGATTCCTTTCTTTTTATTATTTGCACGTCTATATTGGTTTTTGATTTGTGTTACCATTAAGTTTATATAAATACCTTCTGCATATGGCAGTCTATATTAAGTCAGTGACTGCTTAAGCTTGAACCCATTCTTTACTATCCCTATTCAAACATTTTAGGTATATGATGTCATATTTTATATCCCTTTATTTTGTGAATCTTTTGACTGATTTTTACAGATATACTCACTTTAACTGCTTTTGTCTTTCCTACTTTTCATATTCTTACTTCTGGTAAGAGTCCCTTCTAGCATTTCTCATAGAGCTAGTTTAGTGGTCTTGTATTCCTTTAGTTTTTATTTATCTGAGAAACTCTTTCCCTTTTTCTGAATGATAGCCTTTCTAGATAGAATATTCTTGGATGAAGATTTTTTCCCTTTCAGAACTTTGATGAGATCATGCCACTGTGTTCTGGCTTGTAAAGTTTCTGCTGAAAATGCTGCTAATAGCATTATGGGGTTTCCCCGGTATGTAACTATCTTCTTTTCTTTTGCTGCTTTTAAAATTCCCTCTTTATCACCACTTTTTTTTTGCCATTTTAATTACTATGTGTCTTGGTGTAGACCCCCTTGGGTTGATTCTGTCGGGAGATGCCTGTGCCTCCTGGATCTGGATATCTGTTTTCTTCCTCAAATTAGGGAAGTATTTATATCTTAAAGTAAATAAGCTGTTATTTCTTAAAGTAAATGTTCTGCCCCCTTTTCTCTCTCTTCTTCTGGTATCCCTGTAAAGTGGATGTTTTTACACTTGATGGAGTAAAGTAATTCCCTAAGTTTATTCTCACTTTGCATGATTTTTTTCTCTCTCACCTTCTCAACTTGATTACTTTCCACTACACTGTACTCCAGGTTGCTAATTCATTCTGCTTCCTCTGGTCTGTTATTTATACCATCTAATCTATTTTAATTTCATTTATTATGTTCTTCATCTCTGATCGGTTCTTTTTTATCTCTTTGTTAAGGGTCTCACTTAGGTTCTCCACTCTTTTCTCAAGTCCAGTAAATGTGGTTATGAGCTTAGGGTCCTCTTACTCTATCTTCCCAGGCCCTCTTATATTACTGCTTTTAGATTTTGAGTCACATTTAAAAATCTCCCCTAGATCTGGATTATAAAGAAAAAATTTACTCATATTTTTTTCTGTAGTTTATATGGTTTCATTTTTACATTTGGTTATTCTGAGTATAGTTTGACATATAAACCCAATTTATCTTTTTCTAAGTGATATTTAGTGGTCACAGCAACATTTTATATTTTCTTATTTTTGCAAAAGAAACACAGGAAGTTTGTATTCAGACTGGATATATTAAGATAGGGGTAGGTAGGAATGCAGTGGAGCAGCTATGGATAAGAATTGAGTATACACTGTATAGACATTTTGAATTTATTTTAAGCTATGTAAATGTCTTATATATTCAAAAATTAAATGAAAATGGGAAAAATCAAACCCTTAAATTGCATATAAATCAAGACAAATGAAACTGATTATATCAAATTGGTAACTCAATTACCTGAAGTAATTATTTTAAGTAACTCTTGAATAGAGCCCTCTAACTGTACTTTTTTGGTGGGATGCACTCTAAAGACAAAACAAGGAGGTAGCTGTGCAAACACCAATGAGTTGTACCAAAATTACAAAAGAGCCAGCTTGATGCACTTCCCACTAGCCGTATTTAGAACAATTTGAACATTTAAAAGAATTGTGACTAATTGATTATATAACACATTGAATGAAATTATCCATGTATTCAGCCACACAGAAACTAAAAGAGTGAAGAGGAACAAAAGAAAAAGGAAAGCCCTCTTACCAAAATCTACAAGCTAGTAAATGGAGAAAACACAGTATAATTATGAAGTTGTTATTTTGAAAACACCAGTGTGGTAATTTAATAATGCACTATCAGGGAATATTAAATCCATTGCATGAAAGTATATAAAACAGTTTATTCACATGGTGGCAAAGGATCACCCCCAGATTATTGCTAAAGTTATCTGTAATAATGAAGTGAAGTGATACATAACAGAATAAAACCCTCTAGGCTTCTGTGAAATTGTTTGCAAAACATCCCATTACTTTCCTCCCCCTGTCTACTTCCCTTTGCACCTGGCTTTGCAGCAAGTGCCATCGAGATGTGGATTCTGTTTCCCCACCCTTGAATCGGAACTGAATTTATGACTTCCTTTGTCCAATAGAACACAGCACAGGTGCTGCTGTTTGGCTCTGAGCCCTGGTTTCAAGAGGCATGTGTGTTTCTGCTCATTTGATTGGATTTCTGCCCTCCCATAAGAACACATCAGGATTAACCTGCTGGAGGATGAGAGACCACAGGAGGAGGTTGGTCCAGCTGTTACAAACAAAGCTTCAGACATCCCTCGCCAGGACCAGCAAAGTCAACACTAGTCAAGCTGTAGCTGTTCACAGGTGCACAAGTGAGCCTTGTGGAAATATCCAAAGCCAGCCCACCCAGAAGATTTCCCCAGAGGACCGGCACACTCCTTGCTTTTAAGCTACTGGATTTTGAGGTGGCTTGTCACAAAGAAAAATCTAAGTGATTCAAAATGGGCCTCAGAGTGTAGAAACATTGGCTTTGGGGCCAAGAAGCTACAAATAGCCGGGAAAATAATGAGCAGTTAATGGATGCTGCAAACCGGAGTCCCCAAAGTGAAGCCCTATGTTATGTAGTTCTGAAATCACTGACAAACATTGCCTTTAGTAACTTGGAAGGTTAAAATAATGTAACTAATGAACTTGCCAGGTAGATTATTTTTGCTGCACATAATAAGGAACTACAGGGGACGCATAAGCTAAAATAAGAACTATTAATTTGCAGGTAGAATTTAGAGGGAATTTGGAGGAACCAGGACTGGCAGGGATAGAAAATAAAACTATTAGCTCTAGTATTCTCAGCCAGTAAAAGGATCTTAAGGTAGAAGCTTAAGGGTATAGAGCAAACAGGAGTGTGCTTCTAAGACCCTTTGTCAAGATGTCTGAAAGAATTAAGGAAGCATCTTAAAAGAAACTCGCAGCTAGAAAAATGTTTTATAGGAATCGTAAGGGCTTTGTCTCGCAGGAAACTGCCGTGCCCACAGTGCCATGAGTTAAGAGAGACAGAGGCATGTTTTGAAAACTAGTTATAGATGTGGATATTCCCCAAATGGAATAGAATATACTCAGACATATAGAAAGCTCAAAGTTTTTAGGGGACTTGTAATAGCAGAAACATCACTAGTTGAGTTCTACGGGACTCAGGTTTTATAAATTTCACGGGAAGGATGCAGGTTGAAAAAGGTACTCAGCAGCAAGCACAGGCTATCTCTTATATGAAAGAAAGGCTCTCTCAGAAAGTGGTATCAAGAACCTGGAGGGAAAAGTGAATTGCATATCAAATGGATTTGTGAGCAATTCTTCGAATTAATTGAGGATGTTGGGCTAGAGGCCAGCCCCAGAGAACAGAGCCATGATTAAGAAACATTTTCTGCTCCAGTATTTGAGGATCTGGCAACATTTGTTGGGTGGGAATTTTAAATTGCTATGGACCAGAGAATACCATGTGCTCTCATTTCCCCTCATTAAATAAAACCATCTATTTTGGGTTTTCCCATTCTCTGTCTCATTATTTGTTGAGTCTGTGGAGGCAAATAACCTGAATGTAGATCATCAAAACCCCGATTTTAAGAGTGATGGTGTGATTGCATGAAGCTTTTGCAGATGTCAGGTGGCAATGAATATCTTCTTCATAAGGGAAGGTTATGAAAACTTTTGGCCAGAGGTGAGATTGGTAGATTATTTACAAAAATGGCAACAATTATTCTTTTGTATTCAGGCCATGTTGTTCTTCTCATCAAAATTCGAAGTTCATTTCCCTTCCTCCTAAGGTTGGGCTGTCCTTGTGACTTTTTTTTCCCAGTAGAATTCAGCACAGTGCAGTGGGCCAACTCTGAGCCCAGGCCTCACGAAGACTTCCACATTTCCACTCAGTCTTTGGAATCCCTACCCACCCTTGAAAACAAGGCCAAGTTAGCCTACCGGGTGATCTGAAATCAAAGGGACTGAGTGAGCCCAGGCTTTCCAGCCAAGATGCTAGACAAGTTAGAGAGCTCAGTGAACATTAACAAAGCCAGCCCTCCCCAAGTGATATGAAGCTAATTGCAAAAACCTGGTGGAGTCCACTGTTGGTAGCTGAGGAAGGCTTGACTTGAACCAAAATACCACAACTGACCTATGCATGCGGGAAGTAATTTATTGTTGTGATTAAGCCATTAAATTTTGGAAGGCTTTTTTTTTTTATGTAGTAAAAACCAACATATACGATACTTAATGTTGTGGAACAGAAAGGTAAATAAAAATAGGTGTCCCAGATGGTATCGTTGGTCAGCAGAATCAATGCCAGCAGCTGTCTTCTTTGGATATTTTACGGTATAGAGAAAAATCAACCCTGTTTCTTTCAGTTACTGTATGTGTTCCGTTTCTTGCAGCTAAATTAATTCCCAGTGTATACATCAACTCTTTGTCCCTGGTTCACTTCTCTCTTTCCTTGCCTTGAACCAACTCAACTAATTTATCTACTACCTTGCTCAATTCATAGAATAAAATGCGTTCTCAGAAAGTATTTATTAAATGAATTGATGAGTGAGTGATTTGGCCACCTAATACTGTCGATCCTGGTATGTTTGTCTTCATCAAGTAACACTTTGGGGCTCCAGGTCAATATTTCTACTGGTCTCAGAGTCATTAAAGCTTAAAAAAAATTTTTAAAAAAGCTGCTCTCAACCAGGAGATCTCATTCAGTTACTGGTTTTCTGCCTTTTCAAAGACACGAATTTGATGTATTAGGACATTTATATTGCAGTTTCAGCCTTTTTGTTTTCTTGAATAAAACTGCAAACAAATTTGTCATTGCTATTAACATCAGCTCATGTGAACGGGTGAAGTGTTTGATGAAAACTCTGCATTTTGCTCTGTCACCAAGTTACTAGCTTCACTTCTTTAAATTCACAAACTTTTTGGACCTAATCCATCACATAGGAATATTGCATATTAATGTATGAGTCCAGCAGAGGTTATCTCCAGAATTCTGAGTGCTTGAGAAATTAGAGCCATGTACATGATTTGTCCTATTGCTATCTTCTGTTTTCTGTGTTCCCACACATACTGCCATACACTAGGGTGGAAGAGTGTTTTTTATACAAAATAAAGACTAAAATTAGACCAAAAAAACCACAGAGAACTCTGTAATAACCAAATTCAGTGTTATTATATCCTAGGGAGTTTTTAAGCCGAGAAAGGCACTTTGTCCTCATCGTGGGAGGAAGGACACAGTCTTAAAGAAACTTGAGCAAGTCACTTAAACTTATTCCATCTCTGCTTTTTTTTAAAAAAAAAAAAAAGATTTATTTATTTATTCATGAGAGGCACACAGGGAGAGGCAGAGACACAGGCAGAGGGAGAAGCAGGTTGCTTGCGGGGAGCCCGATGCAGGACTTGATCCCGGGTATCCAGGATCAGGCCCTGGGCTGAAGGCAGGTGCCTAACCACTAAGCCACCTGGGCGTCCCCAATCTCTGCTTTCTTATCGCTTTCTTATTGTATTATTATTGATAAGAATCTATTCCGCTTACAGGGGCATTTCAAGAATAAAATGGACAGGAAAGAGCTTTGGGACTTATAAAAACTATGAGGTAGAAATAATTGTGTCTGTATCACCCCAGAAAATACATGTGCACTAACAAATGCTTTCTTACATCCTGTAAAAGTCTGTGTTGAAGCAATGCCCACAGTTAATTAAAAAAAAAAACAGCTTTGTTCCTGGAAATCTTGTTTTCCTATAAATATTGAATATATGAGATTTGAGACACTTTATAATATCCTGATCATTACTATTGTCATCAGTGTGTGTGTGTGTGTGTGGATGTGTGTGTGAGTGAGATTTCTTGAAAGTTTATCTTTCCTTCAAAGAATATATTTGCAAGATTTCAGATTGGATTTGTATATTGCCATTTGTAATTACTAAATCACAATACTGATCACCCTGATGTTGTCTCCTGGGCCTTCTTACGCTTAAAATGCCTTGCTTAATGGCATAGGCCTGGTCTGTGGTGGTGGGAAAACCACTGGATTTGTGATCCTACCAGAATCTAACTGTTACTCTGTCACTTGGGGAGGAGACTCTGATCCTTAGATTGAAAGGGAACATTTATTTTTATTTTTTAAGTGTTTAATGACTGTATTTGGGTTTTTCTGTATATTTTTTATTGGAGTTTGATTTGCCGACATATAGCATAACACCCAGTGCTCATCCCGTCAGGTGCCCCCCCTCAGTGCCCGTCACCCAGTCACCCCATCGCCCCGCCCACCTCACCCCCTTCCACTACTCCTTGTTCATTTCCCAGAGTCAGGAGTCTCTCATGGTTTGTCTCTGTCTCTTTTTCCACTCAGTTCCTCTCCTTTCCCCTATAATCCTTTTCACTATTTTTTATATTCCCTGTATGAATGAAACCATATGATGTTTTTCTTCTCCGATTGACTTGCTTCACTCAGCATAATACCCTCCAGTTCCATCCACGTTGAAGCAAATGGTGGGTATTTGTCGTTTCTAATGGCTGAGAATATGCCATTGTATCCATAGACCACATCTTCTCTATCCATAATCTTTCGATGGACACCGAGGCTCCTTCCACAGTTTGGCTATTGTGGACATTGCTGCTATAAACATTGGGGTGCTGGTGTCCCGGTGTTTCATTGCATCTGTATCTTTGGGGTAAATCCCCAGCAGTGCAATTGCTGGGTCGTAGGGCAGGTCTATCTTTAACCTTTGAGGAACCTCCACACGGTTTTCCAGAGTGGCTGCACCAGGTCACATTCAAAAGGGACCGTTTATTGATGTGAATGAGGGAATACTGAATTTTAGAGAAGAGGAATCTGAACTTGACTAAATGGAAGTGGTGAAGAGATCCTGGTGGGATGTGGAGATGAAATGGATCATGTATATATTAAAAGCAGAGACAAACTTGTGTGTAAGCTTGTGTAAGGAGGAGATGTGTAAGATAACTGAAAAAAACACATCTCAGTGCCTAGTGGAGATGGAGAATAGAGAGGTTGCACACGCATGTTCAGGAAGATGGATTGTGAGAGCCCTTTATTCTTCAAGGAGGTAAGGGTAGTGCTAATAATCAGCTTTTTGTTTCTGTATCATGAATTTAGTATGTGATTGTGCCTACAACAGCTAAAAAAGGATAATCAAAAGACAATCTTAGGTGCAATCAGGGTCCATGGGCTGCTCTTCTAGACGTTGAGCATTTGGAACACTGGAGGCTTTGTAATGGTGGCAGGTGGGGTGGTGCCATGTGGTGGCACGATGACAACAGGTCCTCCTCCAAAGGAGAGAAAACAGACTCCCTCTTCCTCACAGAAACCCAGTGTAGTGAAAGGGATTATAGGGGAAAGGAGAGAAACTGAGTGGGAAAAACTAGAGAGGGAGACAAACCATGAGAGACTCCTAACTCTGGGAAACAAACAATGGGTTGGGGAAGCAGAGGTAGGGGGATGGGGTAACTGGGTGATGGGCATTGAGGGGGGCACTTGATGGGATGAGCACTGGGTGTTATGCTATATGTTGGCAAATTGAATTTAAATTTAAAAAATGTAAAAAAAATAAACATTTATTTATTTATTTTTAAAGATTTTATTTATTCATTTATGAGAGACCCGAGGGGGGGGGGATGGCAGAGACACAGGCAGAGGAAGAAGCAGGCTCCATGCAGGGAACCGTATGAGGGACTCGATCCCGGGACCCAAGGATCATGGTCTGAGCCAAAGGCAGATGCTTAACCACTGAGCCACCCAGGCATCCCAAAATAAACATTTTAATTCTTAAAAAAAAAAAAGAAAGAAACCCAGTGTTGTACATTTTGAACTTGGGCGAGAGATATTCTCACCAACAAGGATACAGTAATTTACAGCCCACAATAACTTACACTTGTGTTTGAAGAAAAATGTTCTTTTGTTCTCACTGCTGAAGAAATGACTAAGGGGTGTTTTTCCCTTTCTGATTCTGTGATCTGAGCCTGGTGTCTTTGCTAAGGGAAGGTCTGATTAATTCATTCAGTCACACATTCAACTGACAATTCTCGAGTAGGTGCTTTGTGTCAGGGGCTGGGTGTGTGTTGGTAAATAAGACCAAATATTTCTGCCCGTATGGAGCTCCTAATTTAGTTCAAAGAACACAGTCATTCAAACAATGAGATCATTTAAGGTGTAATGTATGTAATAAATGGTAATGGGATGAACATGGGAACATGGGAGGGGAGATTTTTAAGGAATCAGGGAATTTCTCTGTGAACCGGGACATCCGAACTGATTTCTGAGTGATGCATAGACATCACAGAACAGTAGATGATTAGAAAACCTCAAATTATTAGCATTTTATTTTACTTTTGAACATATATAGGATGTCTAGAGGTAAGCAGTTTAGGGGCAATGAATCTCTTCAGGGGCGATACCAAAAACAGAGGCTCCTCTTACTCTGATTGTTCATTTTTAATATGTTGGATTTTCTCATCATGATTTCAGAATGACACCTGCACCTCTAGGTAGCACATCTGCATTCAAGTCAGAATAAAAAGAAAATGACAATGTCTGTCAGGGCTGGCTACGTAACTGGTAAGAGCAGTGAAAAAAGGAAACTGGAGAGCCCTTGTTCATTAAGCAGGAAAAAAGTGATGTTTAAAGGTGTTAATAAAAAAGTAAAGCTTTTTCCTTAAAAATTTCTTATATATTTTATAAAAGATAACAGCGATACACGAGTAACAGCATAAACTTGCCCACTGCGAAAAAAAAACGCCCCATTTTGGTGTCATAAATTTATATAGAACAATAAATAATAATTAATGTAATATCTTAATTGCTTATGTTATTTTTCTGGCTTTTCTGCAGTTTCATTGATCAGGTCACCAACGTTTTTGCTAATGGTAATTTCACTTTCAGTCAATGGAAGTAGAAGCAACACCGGTCACTCTTGGCAAATGCAAGACTACAAATAATTTTTTTTTTTAAATTTTACTTCCTATGGAGTTAACCTAGAGCATTCTATTAGTTTCAGGTGCACAAGATAGTGGCTCAGCAATTCTGTCCCTGCTCAGAGCTCATCGTGGGAAGTGTCCTCTTGCTCTAGCCTTCTAGGCTTCAAATAATTTTTGATAATTTTTTAATCTGAGGAAATCTCTTTCTGCTGGTGCTGCTGTCACTGGAGCTGTTAAGAGTATTTTATAGACTGTGACAACATGGAAAAGATTTTTTAGTGAGTTATTTTGAAATATAAATTTGAGTATGTCTAAAGTGGATTCTCATGGAACGCTTCTTCTAAAATCAGTTTTGTGTAAGTCCAAATTTTAAATGTAAATTTGTACAGTGGCATTTCAATATCTCCTCTGACATTTTCTGTGGCGTATGAAGATTGGACAAGAAACTGAAAGTGCCTTCCTGCTTTGTCTCTGATGCGGAGGGCCTGCTTATGCAGTCGATCATCACATTTTCAATTAAAAACAAAACATTCATTTTGAAAGTGTCTTATTAATAATTGGTTCAACTGAAGCTTCTTTTGAAAATAGCGTTCTTTTCTGTGGACTGCCATGATATTTAAATTTAATTTCTATTTGCTTTGCAATATTGCAGTGGTTTTCCAAACTGAGGATTCTAAATTCTTTGAAGAATCTAAATAGCTCCCTGATATGTTTTATTGCAATGTCCGTGCAGGCGCCTTTGTTTTGCAATAATTTACTGACAGAGTACTGCCTCAGCAGTGGTGAGGGGGCACTTTGTATCGAGGGGGGAGTTAATATCTGTGCAGAGGCTCCAGGGAAGGGCTCCAGGGATAGATGACAAGTGGCCTTCCACCATCGCAGCCCGCAACCCGAACGTCTGCAGATGCAGATGACATAGCTCCCGTACCTGCTGCCATTCTGGGCCCAGGTCTCTAACTCCATGACCTTGGGGCCCCATGATATTCCTCTTGCCCTGCTGTGAATTGACCTGGGCTCTGTGAAGCATCTTGATCTTGCACAAACATTTTAAGCATCATTGGATCCTCTGGGTCATAAAATTTGACTGCTGGCCTGGACCATCTGGAAACCCTGCCTTGCTCTAGGTCCTTCTCAAAGCTGACAGTCCCTATTCTCTAGGTAAATTCATTAGAACAGCATGTTGCAATGATTACCTGTCTCCTCAAAAATTAAAAGGGGCTTGCCATTATGCCACTTCCTTTGTGACGGGTTGCAGTGAGTGTAGCAACTTGTCCTTCACTTTTGAAAATGTACTCGGAGGCGTCCCAGATCTCCTACCACCCCCCGAGATGGCTGTCCTCACACTGCTGTAGACTGTTGCCCACACTCTGGCATGTGTGACTCTTACCACGTGATCTGGAAAGTCTGCCACTGTCTGCTCTCTGGGCCCTTTCCCAGGGTGTCATCATTACAGTTGACAAGTATGATGCAGTTTCTCTTGCTGCCCCTTATAAAGTTTCTCTGCTTCTCAGCCCTCATCTATGGCCCTTGAGGCTGAACTCTAAGGCTCTTTTGCTGTCTGGGTTCCAGCTGGGTTTAGCTACTAGAATGTCCTGGGAGGATACTGAGGGTCAGGAGGAAGGAGATGAGGGTGCTGCTTTCCCCTAGCTCCGCTCTCCCGCTGGAGCGTCAATTAGCCATGGTCTATCACTCTACTGAGAATCACGACTCCCACTGGCTGCCCCTTCATCCGGCTACAGACCCTATCAATCTGTCCTCCTTTTGAAACTTCAGATCTGGGGGTGATCATGGTTTCCTACTAGTGTTAATCCCAGGCTACTCCAACATCTCTTTACCGTTCTTGAATCCTCCTTAGGCCTTTGTAAATAGCATTATCCGTAAACTATCTTTTACTACCCATTTTGAATATGCCATCATTTTCTTGCTAGACCTTGAATTTTAGAACACGTGAGGGCCCCTTATTGAATGGTCTCCAATTGCAATTGTAAAAGGGAAAAATACCCTCTTGATCAGTAATGGAATATCAAGATCAAGGAATTATATGCCATGTTTTAGAAAATAGTTTGCATGAGCTACAGTTATAATCATCGTCTACTAATGCATTGTCCCTCTTTAAGACCCATCTCTCTGTGGAACAACCTGATTGTTATCTCCTGCACATCCCAAGTTATCCACGGCAAAAGACATTTTTGAAATTCATCAGGGATATGTATTAGGATTTGATAGTATATTATGATCAGGTGCTTCCACTTGGCCCTTATTTTATCTGTCAAGAAATCAGTGTGTAGGTTTTACTAGCTGTTGAGGATAGCCGTTCCCATTAAGTACTCAGTACCTGCCATGTACACAGAATTGAACTGGTTCTAGAATAGACTATATATAGATAATTTCAAAGGAGAATAACAGGGTATAATAGATCCAGGTTCATACCCTGAGTGATAGAACACAGTGCCATGAAGGGGCACAAAGAATGTTACACCAGGCACCGGTGTTTAGTAAATTCTGAAGAGTGTGAACGCTTCCTTTTCCCCATTGCATAGTTACCCTGGAAATTAGGCACAGGCCCCTTTATGAGAGTCTAGGAGTAAAACCTAGAGTTCTTGCTGCTGATGTACTTGGAGACCCTTTATTAAGGTTACTCAACCACCCCTTTATTCAATATACCTTGGAGTCTTTGAACTGGCTTAGAGTAGGGTATTAGATGAGAGATAATTACTCTCTTTTGGTTGTCTTATGTTCATAGGACTTTGACTTTGCTTTGTTTTCTCACTAGTTACATTGCGGGAGCTTAGTGGGATGCCCAACTATTTATTATAGCCCATGAAGGCTACTTCACAGTAGGTCATTCTGGTCCCTAATGCTGGGTTTTAGGCCCCTGGACCCCGTTGACATTGACTCTGCAACCATCACCTGGCACCAACCACTCATGATTGTGCTATTCCTACTCTAATTTTTTAAGGAACCTATTCAGTCACAGGCCCGAGAGAAGAGCTTGGTTTGGACAGGGGATCGCACATGTTAAATTCACTCCAGTATTTGCATCTGCCTAAGTTTCTGGAGTCTTTCTTTAATACCACAGTAAGAAATTGCTGGCATCTTTATTTACTGCAGGCCTTTGTCAAACCCATGTTTCAGCTACTCAGCCAAGCAACCAGTTAGAACTACTCCTTGCTGTTCATGCTCATATATTGAGTTCAGAAGTGCTTCAAAACATGTAATAGATATAGTAAGTGAAATTTAGAGTTGTGTTCTTTTTTTGTCTTTGTGCGTTTGCCTGGCACCTTCAGAATCCATTCCTACATGTATTTCCGGAGTGTTGCAGATAGAGACAAAGCCTCTCAGTTCTTTTGGAGGAAAGTTTCTTCTGTCTGATGTTGTTAAAGGATATTCGATTAAATGGAATGAGAAGACAGAGGGTATACGAGAAGCAACGAAAATGACTCCATGAATGAGGATGTTTACAGGCTCTTTAAGAGAGTCAGGAATCGCTCATCAGACCGACATGGCACAGGGAATTCAGTGAGTGTCAGAAGTTCCAATCTTCTGGGTTGATCCCCATTCTGATTTTTAGGATTCTGTGCTTTCTCAATTGAAGTATTAATTTTCATGCGAAAAACTTGGTGAGATTGTACATTTTGCTGATGCTGTGAATTGCAACCCCCTCTCCAAAACTCTTAGTTGTTTTGGCCATTTCAATCCTGTTTGCCAGTGTTACTTCTGGAGTATACACATAATGAGTCCCAAATTTTCAGTATGTGTCTTGAGAATTATTTTGAAATTTCTCTTTTATAAACCTATCTACTGCTGCTAGTGATAAATATTCTACCCCATTACCCTTGATTTCACTTTTATGCTTCTCATAATAGTCTGTGACTATGGCTACTCAATCTCCCCCAATTTTGCTTTCACTTGGCCCTTTAATTCTGATGATCACAGATTACAATATACTTAGCTATTTCACCAATGTCTGCTATCAGTTATCAGAGCCTGATCCCTTAGTCCTTTTTGAATTTTCATAGTGTTAGGTCCAAAAAGGACAGATAATTTACTCAGAGTTTGGATTTGGAATTTGAGGCCTACAGAAAGTGCTGGCAATTAAAGAAAGAAGAACTGGTTTAGTCTCACTAGTCCTCTTGCACTAGAAAGGGGATGAAGATTTGTATATTGTCTGTGTTTAAGCCTTTTTCCCATTTCCATGGAACACAAGAGCACTATCATCATTTTTTAATGGGAGGATGTGGCTGAAAGGCTACTACACAGAACACTGAGAGCCACGGCTTTCGAGCTTCACTGGATGGCTCTCACTTGGAACTGGCGGGAGTGTGGGGAGGGAGAGTTGGGTAGAGAAAAACTGGCTCTGGATAAACGGTAAGGCTTGTACAAGGAGCCTCTCAGTGGTAACCATGATGGATGTACAAGACTTAGAGTCCCTGCTTCTATTTATATAGAATAAGGTAGTTGGTTCCCTTAATATAAACAATGATAATATCAAATTATGAATTTAAGGTTAAATCATCTAAGTTTTCTTAATTATTATTTGCTAATTAATTCTGTTGCCTGTAGAAAAGCCACAAGGGGCATGCTTAAGGGAAAACATTTTTAATCATGTTGAAATGATTTCTTTGATTCAATATGTGATTAGCTATAAGAACATAGCATCTCTTGGTTTCAGAATTGTAAGACTTGGAACTATTTTAATATTCACTGTGCATTTTGATATGTAGCATCTTATTTAAAACTCAACAAACAACCAACTCTATCCTGGGGCTGAATTTAATACTATTATTTTTCAATTCTATAATTTATCTATTTTTAAAAAAATTCTAGTTCTTTGCTGAGATTTTTTTCATTTGGGAGAGTTCATAATTGGTTGTCAAAGCATTTTTGTGATAGCTGATTTAAAACCCTTGCCAGATAGTTCATCAATTGAATCATCTTTATACTGGCATCGGTTGATTGACTTCTCATTCTAGTTGTAATTTTCCTAGTTTCTTTGTATAATGAGCGATTTTTGATCGTTCTCTGAAAACTTTATTGTCTTAGATTATTGGTCATATTTTTTCATTTCTGCATGCAGTCACTTAGCTGAGTTTTAGCACGCGGGTCCTGGTATGTGCACTGTGGCTCCAATGGCAATTTGCAGAAATTTTGGAGTGTTATCTTGGTTTGTTTGGTTTCTCTGGTGCCCCTGTTTGTGGGGCTCCCACTGGTCCAGTTTGTGCTACTTGAGGGGTAAAGATGTTTTCCAAGCCTATCTGCTGGGTGTCTTTTGTTGGAGGGAGTATGGAGGGAATCCCTCTCCCCCACACTGCTCAGGTGTCTCTGGGCAGGTGCAGAGTGACTGCGTGGATAAGACACTTCCCAGACCAGGCCACTTGATGTAGCTGGGTTTCTTCTGTCCTTTTCTGCTTGCCCACCTTGATATATCTTTGAGGAAAAGTAGAGTCCTCAGGCTTAATAAAGAAGGTCAGTGTTCCTCCCGCTGCTTGTTTTTGGTAGTAGTCCCAAATTATTCCCTTAGATGATGGTGTTAGGCTCACCTGTTGCCTGAGGGGACTTCTGTCAATCTGGGGGAGGAAGGAGCCCACCTGGACTGATTTCTATTGCTAGGTTGGAGATGGTGAAACATACCACGTGGTGTTGCCTTCTTCTGATGTGTGTGGGTTGTGAGATGCCCTGCTACTGTGCCGCTCCTCCAATCTTGAGGTCCAGACTCCTTGCTTTCTTATTAACCACTTTTCAGAGTTCTCCTTTGGCTCTCTTTTGGCCATTCTAAGGCTGATAGCGGGGAGGAGCAGGGAGAAATGGGTCAGTCTCACATTGCTTGGATCTAAACTCCTGGAGTTGAATTTATTATAATAGTGAGAAACTTTACATAATTGCCTAAGGTCACTCAGCTCTTTATGGCAGTCAGGATTCAAATCTACATCTCTGCTAATGCTAATTTTTAAAGAGCTAGTGATAGGAACATCTACTAATTAATAATAAACAGGACTTTCCACTCAGCACCATGTTTACCATATGGAGTCATTTTATTCAAATGGTATTTGTGACCTGATCTCTCTACCTTGAAGGATAGAGATTGAGTGATGGATACAGATTTGCTTCCTAAACAGAGGAATGCTTTTTACTGGGATGCCATTTATCAACATCATCACCCTCTCATTTTTCAAATGCTCCTTTTTCTATGCTTCTTGAGATAATATTCTTCTGTTACACAATTAACACCTTTTATATCAGATGCCCCACAGACAAAAGTAGCTTCTAAACATGGCACAAAGAGGAGAAACTGCTGTATTTTCCACATCTAATCTAAAGTAAAAGAAAGCTGATCATCATCAAGGTGTTTGAGGTCCCACTTGGCTATAGAGAGGGTAACACCACATCTGTTTATATAAATAGTCTAGTTACAAGATTCACTTTTGGAAATGATTATAAAACAAAACAAAACAAAAAAAAGATGTTAGTTCTGTGTAGAACAGAAGGACAACTTTCCTCACCAACAATCATTGTTGGTATGTTCCTAGTGCCATGTATCAGGCCATGGAAGGAAACAGTAAAATGAATCAGGATTAAGAGCCTTCAAGAACAGTCCTTTGTTAAGCCTAAATTTATTCTGCCATAATGGCCCCTTTATACACACTACAGGATATATATCTGATTTCCTGACTAAACACCGAAAAGAAGGGATTTCAAACTGAAACCTGTGAATGATAGCTAGGCCTACTGATAGAAGTAGGTATGTGATAATCTCCTGATAATCTCCCTCTTTCTATGAAAATCCTAATCTTCAGTGAAGTGTGGGTAGTGATGATTCTGTCATTTTATTTGGGGACCCCACTGGCCAAGAGCATCATCTTCACAAGGACCTTGGCTTTGCCTGTTTCCACAGAAGGCAAGGCAGAAGTATCTGAGTTTAAGAACACAGAGCACGTGGGTGAGTGAGCCCTGACCTTGGCTGTGGCCCAAGCAGGCTTAATTACCACGTAATGCTGCAAGAATTTTCTCTATCTGGTGGGAGCTAGGTGTTCCCTGTTCCCAGCCTGGTTCCTTTCTTTGTATTTCAAAGATAACACTTTAGGAAGTGGTGAAACCATATCTTGGGCCCCTTGGTTTGGAATTCCCCTCCCTTTGTTCTCTCTGTCCTTGAAAGTCTTTTCATTCTCAGTGGTTGAGCATGTGCCTTTGGCTCAGGTTGTGATCCTGGGGTCCTGGGATCGAGTCCCACATTGGGCTCCCTGCATGGAGCCTGCTTCTCCCTTTGCCTGTGTCTCTGCTCCTATCTCTTTGTCTCTCATGAATAAATAAATAAAATATTAAAAAAGTCTTTTCATTCTTTAAGGTCCAGTACATGTGCCTATTGTGAGCTCGAGGGCCCAGCAACATGTCTCACTCAGCTCGGCCCAGCACAGTGATATCTGCTACCATGGTGCACGTGGAGGAGCTGCCTGCAGCTTATCCTTTGGACCTTAACAACAGCTTGGTCTTCCAAGGCTGACTCCCAGACCTGGTCTTCCTACATAGACTCATTTTCCACCTTGGGCTGGGTTGTACTTTGTAAGTGCACATTTATGTGATTGTTTCATTTGTATGTTTCTCCCACAGTTATTTTTGCCTATTACATTCCCAGAACAAGGCATATAGCCTACTATGTCATTTGTAGTAAAAATAAAGCAATATTTATTGAATATTGAATTAATAAATTTAAAAATCAAAGTGACTTAATTAGCAGATCTCTAAAACAGTTCCTCCCCAAGCCAACTATGTTATAGTCACAGCTGAATAAATGACCAAGGGATATTGGAGAGCCTTACGACAGTGGCCCTTGCCAGACATAACTCCCTGGGATCTAGTGTGCTGAAGACAACAAAAACCTAACTAAATGGTAGAGTGAATGTTCATTCTGATAACATTTTAGAAAGAGAGCCCTGACTTCATGGACACCCTTGCTCTTTTGGGGACTCTCTATCTTCAGGACATGTTTCACAGGGCTTTTTTTTTTTTTCTAGTAATGAAAGGTTAAATTTATTCCAATTCTTCCAATTCATTTCAGGTAGCAAATGAACATTTAACCCCAAGGTTGTTAAAAATTCAGGGACAACCCAGTCTCACCATGTTGTCCTGTGCTCTCCTGCAATCATTTGTACATCTGAGTCCTTGCTTGATTTTCCTCTTATTTTTCAAAACTTTTACTTAAATTTTAGTTAATTAGCATACAGTATAATACTGGTTTCAGGGGTAGAATTCATTGATTCATCATTTACAACATCCAGTGCTCATCACAACAAGTGCTCTTCTTAATCCCCATCACCCAGCCAGCCCACCTCCCTCCATCAACCCTCAATTTGTTCTCTATCATTAACAGTCTCTTATGGCTTGTTTCCCTCTCTCCTTCCCCCTCTTCTCATATGTTCATCTGATTTGTTTCTTAAATTCCACATATCAGTGGAATCATATGGTATTTGTCTTTCTCTGGCTGATTTATTTTGCTTAGCATAATACATCCCAGTTCCATCCACTCTCAGGGCTTTTGGCTGAAGTTGCTGTGGGATTTCAGGGGCCGTCTGGGAGTAGGAGGAGAGAGGTGGTTTCTGTGTTTTCCAACCATGGCAATGACCATTCACTGTCAATGTATAGATGAAGAAAGTCAAAACCATTGATGCTCGTGTATTATTCAGTCCAGTGATCCTTGTTTTTTTTTAATTGAAATCATTTTTTTCCTAACAAAAGTTTAGTAACCTTGGCCTAACTCCAGGTGATGCTGAGAGTTTTCTTCTGGGTATATGGATGTGTGAACCCTGGGGCATCTATAGAGATGGGATTGATTCTGAGAGGACTTCTCCAGCTCTCCCGCTTTTTAGTGCCGGACTGTCTAAATTGAGGTGGTTTTTAGATGCACTTCTATGGGATCTCCTCAATTTTCTTCCCATAAGGATGGGCTAGTTTACTGGGAAGGAGATTCATAATTGTCTTTAAAGTTTTTTTTTTAAGATTTTTATTTTATTTATTCATGAGAGACACAGAGAGAGGCAGAGCCACAGGCAGAGGGAGAAGCAGGCTCCATGCAGGGAGTCTAATGTGGGACTCGATCCCAGGATTCCAGGACCACACCCCGGGCCAAAGTCAGGCCCCAAACCGCTGAGCCCTCCAGGGATCCCCCCAAAGTTTTTTTTTTTTAATTTCATCTTTAGTCCAGTAATACTCATGTCACAGGGAACAAAACGTCTCAGAAGTTTCTGGTTTTCAGTTTTATCTATTTCTTTTTTTAAAATAGAATTTATTTTTAAAAGTAATTTTAGTTTCCCATAAAATCAAGGGAAAGGTACAGAGATTTCCCATATTTTCCCTGCCTCCAGTCATGCATAGTCTTCCCACTATCAACTAGAGTGGTACATTTGTTACAGTTGACGAACCAACATTGACACATCCTTATACGCCAAAATCCACAGTTTACGTTAGGGTTCACTTTTGGTGTTGCATGTTCCTTGGGTTTGGACATATTTACAATGGCATGTGTGCACCCTTATGTACGGTAGTTTCACTGCCCTAAAAATCATCTTTGCTCTACATATTTATCCCTCCCATCCCACTAAGTTCTGTCAACCACTGATGTTTTTACTGTTTTTATAGTTTTGCCTTTTCTAGAATGTCACATAGTCAATGTAGTATGTCAGCTTTCAGATTGGCTTTTTTTCCTCATAGTAATATAGGTGTACCTATTTTTGCTTCAGCCTTTTCTTATTCCTGGGATGATTTCAATAGGAAGAGAGTTGAGGAGATGGAAGAAGAGTTACATACCTATCCTATTCTTTGACATTCCTAATTAATAGGAGCCTCCAGGTTATTTCTAAAAGTTTAAAATGTTAGAATCTACTTATAATAGTTAATTATGAAATGATAAATTTAATGAGGAAAGAATTACTATCCCCATTTTACCAATATCTGTCTCCTAAATAGTCCATGTGGATTGAAAGTAATATATTTGAAATTGATTTATAAACTCAAATTACTGTATAATAACAGATCTTCAACAATTACTTCCCAATTAGCAAATGAATATAAACACTTTGCTAGGAATATTATTTATTGCTCACTTTCTTTATTGGAAAACAAAAAAGATATAATAATGATAAACATGGAGAAGGTGAATCAAAGGACAGAGATTCATAGCCAACTGAAGAACCATTAGATTAAAAATCTCCAAATTCTGTTTTTCCATTATAAACTTCCATGATTACATCAGGGGCTGAAGCATTGCAGACCTTCCAAAATTGTAAAGTGGATGAAACTTGTCTTTATCTTTACTTAATACTCTAGTGAATTCTCGACTACTTTTTTTCTCCCAAGCAAAACGATTAGATGTGTTTTGTGTGGTCATTTTTTGGGTTGTAATCAGCAGAGAGCAACTCTGCTTAGCTTAAGGAAAGTAAGCGATGTTATAGGAAGTGTCGTGGCGTGTCAGGTGTAATCACAGCAGAGCTGGATATTGAGTCACAAGGGAAGAATCAGGAGAGCTCTAAGAACCGCAGTAGCGGAAGTTCATAAACCTTCTTTCCTGGCATTACCATGACTGAGACTTACCACACACGACATGGTGTCTGTGTCTGTCAGTTTTGGGGTTTCTGTAAGAGAGTCACTAGTTACCATCTTGTTCTGGGGCAAAGGCCAGGTGGTAAAGACTCACCTGAGGCCTTCCCTTGTACTGAGTGCCCCATTCATAGCATGAGAATGATCCCGGCAGCCACTCCAAGGGGTACCACTCACCATGGAGGAAAAGGGTCTGCTAACATTAATCACTAATGGTCGTATGTTATATATGGAAAATGCTCTACCATTTCTTTAGCACAATCACGTTTGAAACACTAGGATATACTCCTTATACCAATTAAGACAAGAGACCGCAATCAAATCACGGTAGCTTTCACAGATACATGACACAGGGAGGGATCCTTGGATTGGGAGAAACAGTTGATAGAAGAGAAACATGATCTGAGAACCAGTGATTGGAAGTAAAGGGGTTTTCTCTTGGTATCACTTGAGACACCTTCTGGGATTCTCTTGTATCTGAGTCTTGGGTAAAAACAAGTGTAAGATTAAATTTACTACTTGAGTCTTGGAAATGAGGCAGTTCTATCATAAGCCATGTGAGTAGTAGTGTCTCTGCTGGCAGAAAGGATGGTGAATAGAATTTATACTTCTGGAGCAACTACTGAAACACTATTCTAGGCCCTTTACACATTCAGTCTTTGCAGTTGCCCTAAGAGTTAGTACTTTTGTTTCAGTTTTACCTCTGAAGTAGAGCTGAAATGGAGTTTCGAGTTGCTTTTATATGCTATTGAACATGCACAGTCAAGTCCCAGGTGAAGCCAACAGTGGAGCGTATTTCTAGATCTCATTCACCTATTCTGAAAAAGACTGGCATCAGGATTTGTGAGTCAGGAGAATCTATTTCTTATTCTAAGTTCACACTGAAATACTCAGTATTTACGACGATGTAAAGGAATGTTAGAGGCCTTTTTCTAAAACATACATCATTACCTTTACATCTGACAAGATTATTTGTTTTGTATTTCAAATATTCCCAGGAATAAAAGCATTTGAGGAAAATGGCACCAGGAAATACTCCATAAAAAACTGCAAGGCTTATACAATATAAACATACAGTTATATGTTTATGTGATAACAGCATCTGTTACCATATAGACATGTGATAAAAATATAAAATCTATTGATTTTTCAATAGCTCTGTGAGCTTGGCAGGGTAAGGACCATCCCAAGACTAGTCTGCTGGAAAAATGGTTGTTGGATATTGTCAAATACCTTTTCTGCATCAGTTGTTATAATCATATATGTGACTTTTCCCTTCTGGAGCTTGTTGAGGCATTGGAATACATTAACTGATTTTGGAATGTTAAACCAACCATATATAACTGGTATAAATTTAATTTGTTTATGGTGTAATTTTAATTTATTAATATGAATTAATACTAATATTTATTTTAAACATTAATATTTTTATACATTGTTGTATTTGATTTCCTAATATCTTGTTGAAGATTTTTATATCTATATTTATGGTAGATATTGGTTTATAGATTTACTTTCTTACAGTGTAGCCCCTTTTCATTTTTAAACATATACTTGTGTTTTTTAATTTGTGGTGGTCATAAATGGCATAACGTTTTAATTTTTCCTTCCAGTTATTCATTGCTAAGGTATAGGAATGTTTGATTTTTATCTATTAACCTTGTATCTTGTGACCTTATCAAATCACTTACTAATTTTAGGAAGTTTTGTGTAAATTTCTTATGATTTTCTACATAGAAAATTATACTATCTTTAAGTAGGACAGTTTTGTGGGTATTTTTTCTTTCTAATGAATATTTCCTTTGTATTTGTATTCCTTTGTATTTCCTTTTCTTGCTTTATTACACTAGCTGAGACTTCCAGTACTATGTAAAAAACGAGTGATGACAGTGAACATCTTTGCCTTATTCCCAGTCTTAGGTGGCAAGAATTCTGTTTTTCAACATTAAGTTTGATGTTAACTGTGCATGTTTTATAGATGCCCATTCTCAGAGGAATTTTTCTTGTATATAAAATTTTCTGAAAATTTTCAACAGTGATTTTATTTTTTTTGTCAAATACCTCCTCAGTATCAGCTAATATAATCACGCGATTTATTTTTTCTTCTTAGAAAGTTAATGTGATGAATTACATTGATCAGTTTTAACAATATTGAACCAGATTTGCATTGCTGGGAAAAGACCCCACTTGGTTGTGGTACATGGTCTTTTTACATATTTTGTATTTAACTTACTAATATAGTATTTTGTTGGGAACTGTCGTTCATGAAGAGTATTGGCCTTTTTAAAAGTTCTGACTTTGATTTTGGTTTTAAATTGGTGCTGCTAGCATCATAAAATGAGTGGGTTGTGTTCTCCTATTTTTCTGGACAAAATTGTATAGAATGTATTCTTTATATATTTCATGGAATTCTCCATTAAGACTATATTGTCCTAAAGATTGATATTTTGAGAACTTTTCAACTATGAATCCCATTTCTTTTATACTTGTAGGATTAATTATATTATCTATACCATCTTGGATGAGTTTTGGTATTTTGTTGTTTTTAATGAATTCATTTCATCTAAACAGTCAAATTTACGTGTGGAGGGTTAGTTCATGATGTACCTTTATTTCCTTTTAATGTCTGTGCCTTTTATAATGATAGTCTGATTCATTTCTGATGTTGGTAATTTATGTTTTCTCTTTTAACTTTATCAGTCTTGCTAGAGATTGATCAATTTTTTAAATTTGACTTTTTTCTGTTCTCTTTATGTTTTCCATTTCATTAATTTCTACTTTTTATTATTTTCTTCCTTCTACCAGTTTGGAATTTATATAGTTCCTTTTCCTGTTTTTTTCAGGTAGCAACTTAGATTATTACTTTGAGACTTCTCTAATATAAACACTTCTTGACTTAAATTTCCTTCTAAGCATGGCTTTAGTTTCATCCTACCTATTTGATATGTTACATTTTGATTAAGTTAAATATATTTATTTCCCTTGAGACATCCTCTTTGATCTGTATAGAACTATATAGAAATATGTTGTTTAGCTTGTAAATGTTTGGAGGTTTTTCTGTTATCTTTCCATTATTGATGGAATCAATATTAGAATTAAACTATTATTCTAGTTTGAATATATTATGGTCAGAGAATATTATGTGATTTTGATTCTTTTGTATTTTAAGGTGTTTTATGCCCCCAATATGGTCTATTTTAGTGAGTGTTCCATATATGTTTTAAAAGAATGCATATTGGGGATCCCTGGGTGGCTCAGCAGTTTAGCACCTGCCTTTGGCCCAGGGTGCGATCCTGGAGTCCCGGGATCAAGCCCCGCGTCAGGCTCCCGGCATGGAGCCTGCTTCTCCCTCTGCCTGTGTCTCTGCCTCTCTCTCTCTCTCTCTCTCTCTGTCTCTCTGTCTATCATGAATAAATAAATAAATAAATCTTTAAAAAAAAATAAAAAAAATAAAAGAATGCATATTCTGTTGTTGGGTGTGCTATAGATGTCAGTTAGACTCTGTTGACTAATATCATTGTTCGGTTCTTCTCTATTATGACTGATATTTTGTCTAATGATTCTATCAATTACTGACAGAGTGGTATTGAAGTCCTCAAGTATAGTTACAGATTATCTCTTAGTTCTGTTTGTTTCATTTTGTTTTGTTTTTGTTTTGTTTTTTCCTTCTTTTATGTGTTTTGCAGCACTATTGTTTGCTTTACACACACATATATATTTAAGATTATCATGTCTTCTTGATGATAAATTGATTACTTTATCATTGTATACCTCTTTGTCCCTGCCAATTTTCTCTTCTCTGGAACCTATTCATGTATTAATATAACCACTCTAGTTTTCTTTTGATTAGTGTTTTCATGGTGTGTGTGTGTGTGTGTCTATATATATATATATATTTTTTTTACGTCTACCCTGTCTTTTAAGTGAATTTCATGTAGACAGATAGTAGTCACGTCATTAAACAAACAAACAAAATTAAACCTATTCTGAAAACCTCTGTCTTTTAATTTGTGTTTAGACTATTTACATTTAATGTGTTTCTTTGGACAAAATCAAGCAAATATTCTTAATGGATTTTTACTTTCTTTGATGGGGTAGGCCATGTTGGGTCCTAGATATGTGGTAGTATATCTGATCAGACTTTATGCCTGAGGTGAGTTCAAGGCTTTGCTCCTTTGTGTCCTATTCACAGAAGACCAGGAGATCTGGATCTTTAACATGTCCCAGTATCATGATAGCATCAGTGCTTGCTTCTTTTCCTAAGTTCATGGCCCCATATGTTTATGGCCTTAGTAAGGTCTTTTTTTTACCTTTCTTTGGGGATAGGACAAAATTATTCAAATATGTAAAATCTGAAGATTTTTTAGTAGTCTGTCAATCACAATCATATCTCATTTACTCCTCCTTACCACTATGTAGAGCAATATTAAAATCCTTATGTTTTAGATGGGAAAACACAGAAGGAGAAAGTGACTTCAGTAGTGAAACACATTTTCAAAAGTTAAAAGATTTGAGAAGAAGGTATAGTGTGTCGGGCAAAAGGCAGTATTCAGTGGGTTAGAAGCCATAAAAAATAGACATTTCTGAGGGCTCCAACATTGGTCATTTAAGTTTGTCAGAGACAGGTTTAGATAATTGGGAATTTTAATTTTTGATTAAGCCAGTGAAGCACTGGGAATGAATGTACCCATCAATCATTTCCCCCTCAGTGCTTGTATTTTCCAGCTTTTAAAAAACAAGATAATGTGCCAGAGCTTCTAGGTAAACAAAATGTCAAGTATGTTATTACTTAGAGAAAATAATTTTAATACATATAACTGGCAAAAGATTGGTATCTGGAGTATGTAACGGACTCCTAGAAATCAGTATAAAAAGTATAAATAAACCAATTTTAAAAGCAGTTAAAGGGATATGAGGAGGCAATTCACAGAAGAAATCAAAATAGCTGGAAAAGATCCCTTTCTAATTTTTTAGGAATCAGGAGGTACAAATTAAAACAACAAGAGCATTTCATGCTAATCAGATTCATAGATTCACAGAAATTAAAAACCTTGATAATTTCCTGTGTTACTTAGATTTGGGTGAAATAGGAAAATCCATATACTGTTATTGCAGAATCAGTAAGTATGACCATTCTAGGAAGGATTTTGAGAATATCTAATATTACATATTTGTATTCCTTGTGACACAACAGTAATTTCATGTTAAAGTATGTATCTTTAGAGAAATTGTGAAATAAGAACAGAAAAAGATTGCTTAAAAATGTAATGGATTTTCCTATTATCTGTAGTGATCCTTACTGGCTGATTTCACCTAGGAAATGAGAGGAAAGAAGTTATTCCAATCCCTTTTCTTTTCTCAATCTGAAACCCTTGTTCTAGACTTAAATGTCTGGACAGGCTAGCCAGAAATTGAGGAATTGAAACAGCAAGCATCACAGCCAAACTTACACCTCGGCAATTTTTCTCTTACTTACACTGAAGGACAAAATGGCAAATAACTTCAGAAAATATTTCACAAATCATTCCTGTTCTCTTTTGTCATGCCATCCATATCATTTGGCAAATGCATGGTAAAATTTTTATAATATTAGCAATAGTCTTTATGATTGTGTTGAAAACTTATATGAAGGCACCTTGGAAAATTGGAAACACTGTGTATTTTCACATTATATTAATTAATACTAAGGGCACTTATGGAGACAAACTAAACTTGAATAAGAGCTTTGAATTTATCCTACTTTGATTCAGAGACACATTTTCAAAATTTATCCTTTAGTGTTTACAGTGTGTGGAACCAGACATTTCTGGATATTTTAATCTTTTTGAAGTTCAGTTTCTTTGTAAATAAAATGGACCTGATGACCACTTAGTAGAGTTTTTGTGAGGAATATATGAAATAGTAAATGAAGGCTTTATGGATCATGCTTGGTACAGAGTAAGAGCTCAACGAATTTGTCAATTCTTTTCTCCAATTTACTTAGAATAATTCCAACATGTGTGGCATTATAGGGAATAATAAAACAAACAGCCGTTTAGAGATGGTAATACTTGTCAAATTTGCCTCAAATTATTTTTTTAGAAATAAACCATTACAGGCACAGAGCTCTGTGTTTCCCATCTCTCGCTACCTTTTACCTGCTTTCCCTAGAAGTAACTCCTACCCTTACTTGTTCCTTATTCCCATGCATTTCTACATTTTGATTATTTATATATGAATAGCAAGTAAGAAAGTGTGTAAGTATGGTGTTTTAAGACTTTATATAAATGACAAGATTCTATCTTTATGAATTGGATAAACTTAAAAAAATCTAAGTTTTCCCACGTTGATAACAAACTGTCACAGGGTAATATATTAAATAGTCCATCCTCTCCTGTTGATATATCCCATTCATGTATTAAGCTTACTTATAGATGCATGAGTTTGTATTCCCATCTACTCCATTGATTTCACCATATGTCCCTGTGTCAGTACTATGTTGTCTTAATCAAAATAGCTTTATAGTAAAATTGATATTTTATAGGGTAATTTCTGTTATATTCCAATAAATTATAGTGGCTATTATTGAACTTTTTGTTTTCCATATTAGAATTTGATTAAGTTACATGTACACTGCATATTTTTATTGGGATTATATTGAATTTATGGAATAATCTGGACAGAATTGATATTAGGATAATACTGCCTTTTAATTCATGTACATGGTATATCTTCCGTCTGTCAAAGAGAAACAAAACCAGACACTTGTTATAGGAAGTAGGTAGATTTTAGGCAGTAACTACTGTAGTAGAGAAGAGACTGAGGAATGCAAATACAACTCAATTTCAATCTGTGAAGAGGTGACTAGGCATGTTAGTGGGAGAATGAAGGAGGAGGAATGATTAGGGATTTCAGCAAAGTCAAGGAAATAGAAAATTACAGAAAGCAGGTTGGGAGGTTGGTCAGTGTAATTAGGTCATCTGGATTTGCTAACTGGTATATATTGACTTTAGGTTTCTACCTTCCCACAGAGTCTAGAGACAGGAACTCTGTCTTTAGGTATTGGCTGGAGCTGTCAGAAAATTCTTCTGGCAGCTTTGAGCTTTCCTAGGCAGGATCTTAAGGTAACTGTGGCATCCCAGGGACGCTGCCTAAATGAGAAGAGAGCTCACAGGAGCCTGGGTTTGGTTGAGGAGTTTCTTGATTCAGTTCTTTATATATTTGCTAATGTTTTGTGAATTTTTCTTTTAATTCCATGGTGAATTTGTAAGAGATCTAAACAACCAATAACCTTAACAGAAAATCAGTCAATTGTGTTTAAAATCAATAAATCAAGAAAATATATGAGTGTGTATATAGAATATGTTGTCTATTCTAGGGAGACTGAGAGGCTTGAGCCACTATGAGATCACCTACACAAAATAAAGGAAGTTACATTTTTGTATATCTGAAATTGGGATGTTTAAATATCTTCCCTCCAGGTTTGCTTTTACAAAAGACCTCAAAAAAGAAAATAAAAGGGTCAAGAAGAGTAGGAAAATGAGCTGTGAAATGAGCTGAGATGTAGGGGTCAAAAAGCAGATAAAAATGGGAGAAAAACAAAATCTTTTGGAGAGATGAAAGCCATATGAACAGAAACATGAAATAGAATAAAACTTAAAAGGCATTTATTATTGAAATGATCGTAGATACAGATGAGAGATGTGACACATACGTAATTGACATCCTTGGAAAAGGCTAAATACAATATAAAATGTAATAAAATATATAAACTTGAAGAAAATTTCTTCTGAAGTAAAGAACATTGCTATCTGCCAGGCAAAAAGGCACATCAATCCCCAGAAGATTTTTATACAGAAAAATTAACACTAGTTTATAGCTCAAGATAAAAATTGAAATAGTTATGTAGTATGAATAGAATTATATAATGTTTATAGATTTATTTTTTCATTTTCTTTTCCTCTTCCTCCTACCTTTTCTACGTTTTTAAGAGATTTTATTTATGAGAGACACACAGAGACAGAGACATAGGCAGAGGGAGAAGCAGGCTCCCTGCAGAGAGCCCATTAGGGGACTCAATCCCAGGCCCCTGGGATCACGCCCTGAGCCAAAGGCAGAAGCTCAGCCACTGTGCTACCCAGGCACCCCTTTTTCTACATTTCTTATTTTTCTTTATATCCCTTGTCTCCTTCCCTTCTCCCTCCCTTCCCTCTCTTTCTGTCTTCTTTTCTATTTATGCATAAATATGAGAGGTAACTGCAGTAATATGTACCAAATGTTAATGGTGATATATGAATATCAAGATAATCTTATTATTTTTAAGGTTTTATATTTTTCTTTTTAATATTAGGATGTATTTTCTAAAAAAATATTTAAAATATATAATAATACTTGTACAACTTGGAAATCTGGAAGGCAATAGAAAAGATACTATAGACACATCAGCGCTTGAGATAGATCTAATATTAGTTTCCAAAATCACCTCTTCTGTATGTGGTATATTTCTGACTCCATGTATCGCTTCTCATAATTAATGATGGTAATTATGAAAATAGCACTACAGTTTGTAGAACTTCCTGCTTATCTGCTGCTTTTAGACCCATCACTATCTTGCCTTAATTACTGTCTGATAAAGGACAATATTCTTTAAGCTAGCCTAATTCACCCATTTGTCACAAACCTATGGACAACCTACATGGCCTTAAACCAGATCTCCCAGAAAATCCTCACTTATTTCTGACCTGTATCTATTTATGTCAAGTTCATATATAGTTTTGAAACTTGGCTTTGGGTCATAGTACATTTATTCCCCATCTGTTCCACACAACTGCCATCTCTGCCTTCCTCTCAAGGGCTTTGTTTGAACTTTTTCTCTTCACCTTGTTCTTGCTTCACCAAACAAGCCCTGCCCATGGTGACCCCCCAGGAGCCCAGCTTCCTACCCTACCTAGCCCACCAGCTGGGACTCTAGTACGCCGATCACATCTGATAAGGAAGTTTTAATTGGAGACCACACAGGTTAATGGTGAAGTGCCTAATGTTTGGAGTAATCTAGGCTTGATGCCTATCCAAGTCTTGACTGTCACTTGCGTATGACCTGGGAGCCTTGTGTAAGTCTCTCAGTTTCCTGGTCTGTTTAATGGGCATCAGTGTGCCTTTCTCTTAAGGTGGTTGTAAGGATAAAGTGAAATAATTTACATAGAATGTTTACCATAATGTGAGCTGTAGGCAAAATGTTCACTTAGAGCAGCTTTCAGTTATTATGAAATAATAAAAGCAAAGATTGTTCTAGGAAACATAAAGCAGGGAAAATTCTGATGTGAAAATTGCTCTTTTCCATACTAATGACTATAAAATAGATGTTTCCTCCTATGTCTGTGAGAAGTGGGGCTTTGAACTACCTGTTTGAGTACCTACCGATATCTTAAATTGCATTTTCCTGCTTCTGAAAGATATTTTAAATTGCTCTGTAGGTAATTCTCATTCCTCAGAAATCTCTTTTATGCTGTTTGCACGAGACACTTCCTTTTCATCCCCAAAATGTGGATGAAGAAGCTTTCCCATCACAGAGGAACACGAGTCAACTACAAATAGGAAGATGCTGTTTATGGTGCATATTTCTTTGGGGAGAATCATTGTCACATATCTGACTCAACACTTATTTCTAGAAGAACAAGTTGTTCAGGAAGGAAATCTATTTCCATATCTAAAATGAAAGTTTTATTTAAGAAGTGCAATTGGAATAAATCACGCAAGAGAAAGTGGTTAAAGTGCACAGCTGCCGGTTTCAAATTTAACACTATTTGTATATGAAAAAGTAGCTGGGAAAGTTTCACTTTTAGTTCTAGACCCGCTGGGTAGCTTCAGGGCACATGAAAGTGTTCTTGATTCCTAGCTATGTTTGCCAGGGCCTTTGTGCAGAAGCTCTGTGGCTTTCTAACAAACAAGGAACAGCCATCAAACAAAAACCCAGGTACCTCTTGGGAGGGGATTTTGAGATTTGACCCTGAGAGTTTTCTAAGCAACATGAGTGAGAGGGTTTGCTGCTGCTATGTTGACTAGAAACAAAATGTAAAGGGCTGCTCATCTGAGTGGATCTAGAACTACCTGGAGATTAAGGTATCAGGCCCAAAGCTGTGGATTCAGGGGAACTCTTGGATAGAGACCCACAGCCTAATGCCTTTTGATGCACTGTAGGGGGTTCAAACATTTTACAGGACATTTCTTCACTTTGAGGGTTTTCTGTCTACATCTCACTTCCCGCAGCCTTTTCACATTCTTTCCCCTTTTCATATTTCTTCTTCTCTCTTCTCCCTTTTTCTTCTTTGTATATATCTCCTCAGTTATAATTCTTCTCCGAGGTTTCTGCAGTCTACCTTTCTTCTCCTCCTCAGTTATTTCTCCTCATGTTTTCTATCCTTTCACTAGCTCTTCTTATACTTGTTTCTCTCCCAGCACCCCCTCCCCATCACCAGTTGAATAAGTGGTAGAAAATGTACCTATGTTTGCCGCATATTCAGGAAGCCTCACCTTACTCTGCTGTCAGAAGTGATCTCTGGCTTCTCTGGGTTTGCCTAACACTTGATCCATCTCCACTTTGCCCTTGCCTCCTATCTTCCAGCAACCTGAGTGCCTGTCTGCTCTGTTCTATCACAGGGGAGGCTCCTTCCATAAAAGGATGATGTCTTTCCCACCATTGTCTCCATAAATCTCAGCGTAACAGCTTGCAATTGGTAGAATCATTTATTCAATAAGTATTTCTGACTGTGTATATAAAATGGTTAATATAGCAATTTAACATGTGATCAGAAGTTACAAGTTTCTATCTGCTGAGAAAATGCTACAAATAGATCTCAATATTGTGCTAAAAGATTTATTTTAAGATGAATTTCCAAGGAAACATCATTTTAGAAAATACTTATTCAGATATTATGAGTTTAGAACCAGAGGAACCACTGTATTTGTCATTAGGTGTAGTGGGGCCTAAATGAATGTACGGGGTAGAGGTTGGGGAAAGGGAATGAGTCAAACCATGGTCTTGGGAGCCAGGAGGACCTGTGGGCTCTGAAGCACCCCGTAAGGTAGATGCACTGTAAAATGCAAATGATAGTATTTGGAGAGACCTTGATGAATTCACCTCATTATTTAATTGTAGATTTCTATGAGGAGCTCAATATATGTCTCCTATGCACTTCCTCTTCTTTCAAGCTCAAGGGAAAAGATACATTAACAGATAATTATTAAAAATATTTGAGTTTTTACTGTGGTAAGCACAGGTATAAAACTCTATGTGGGATTTTGTGCAATGTCACCCATAGTAAAAGCCAAAGTATTTAGTATGACCTGTGAGGCCTTGCATGATATTTGCCTTGTATCCTTCTCCCCATGTCTATAAATCTCTGGTTTCATATTTCGTATTCTTTCTCTCCCTTCTCTACTCCAGCCACTGCTTCTTCAGTAGACTGGGTGTAGATATGCTTCTATTTTAGGGTTTTGCGCTATTAGGACTCCATGTCACTATCCCTCCAAGCTTCAAATCTTCAGTTAAAAGTCATTTTCTCAGGCCTTTCCTCTTTACCTTTCCTGAAAAATCTCAAAGCTGTTCCTCTACATCATTTGTTCATACTTTTTTACATTTACCTACACATACTCCACCACTATGTATCACTTCACTCAAGGTCAGTTTCATGGTTGGTTTTATGCTGTGTTATCACCATCTTGAAATTTTTTTAATAACTTTTGAACAGGGGGCTTTACATCTGAAGATATGTAGCCAGTTCTGAGTTTGCTTATTTTTAATATTGCTTGTCTTTCCTCCCTTCTTAAGGCTGAATAATAATATTTCATTGAAGGTGTAGGTCACATTTTGTTTATGAATCATACATATAAATGTATGAATCATACATTTGTAGATATTTGAATTGCCACCTCCTTTTGGCTATTGTGAATAATGATTCAATGAATATGTGTGTGCAAATATCTGTTCAAGACCCTTCTCTCCAGTCTTTTGGGTATATATCCAGAAGTGGATCACTGTATCACATGGTTAATTTTTTTATGTTTAATTTTTTGAAGTATCACCTTATCATTTTCCATAGCAGCTGAACCATTTTAAGTTTCATTAGCAATGCAGAAGCATTCCAATTTCTTTATATCCTTGCCAACTTTTAAAAATAATAGCCATCATAATTATGGGTTTAATGTTCATTTTCTAATGATTAGTGGTGATGAAGCATCTTTTCATGTGCTTGTTGGCCATTTGTATGTCTTCTTTAGAGACCTGTCTATTCAAGTCTTTTGCTTGTTTTTTAATTGGGTTGTTTAGGTTTTTTTGTTGAATTATCGGAGTCCTTTTATATTTGGATATTAATCCCTTATCAGATACATAATTTGTAGTTTTGATTTGTATTTCCTGATCATGAGTGATGTTATGCATATTTTTATGTCTGTTGGCCATCTGTATGTCTCCTTTAAAAAAATGTCTATTCATGTCTTCTGCCCATTTCTTAACTGCATTATTTATTTTTGGGGAGTTGAGTTTGACAAGTTCTTTATAGATCTTGGGTGCTAACCCTTTATCAGATATGTCATTTGCAAAAATCTTCTCCCATTCCACAGATTGCCTTTTAGTTTTATTGACTGTCTCCTTTGATGTGCAGAGACTTTTTATTTTGACGAAGTCCCAAAGTTTATCTTTACTTTTGTTTCCCTTGCTTCAGGAGATATAGCTATTAAGAATTTGCTACTGCTCACATCAAGGAAGTTACTGTCTCTAGGATTCTAGTAGTTTCCTGTCTTACATTTAGGTCTGGAGAGCAACATGTAAAAGAATGAAATGACCACTTTCTTATACCATATGCAAAACTAAATTCAAAAGGGATTAAAGACCTCTGATCCATTTTGAGTTAATTTTTGTATGGGATAAAGGTAAGGGCCCAACTTCATTCTTTTGCATGTGGATATCCAGTTTTCCTAGCACCATAAAAAGGACTGTCTTTTCCCATTGAATGGTCATGGCACTATATATGTGAGGATTTATTTCTGTGATCTCTGTTCTATTCCCTCGGTCTGTATGTTTGCTTTTATGCCAGTTTAGCACTCTTTTGATTACTTGGATAACTCCATAGTAAGTCTTGGCTGTTTGAGGTCCCTTGGAGTTCCAGGGCACATGTGACCTCAAAGTAAATTTAATTAATTTTTGGTTCCAATTTACTTTAGAGATCTTTGTGGACAATAGCCAGACTGCATATTTTACTGGGTCAAGAAGATCCAAGGGGCACTGATAAATATTGGGGGAGCAGCTTCACAAAGGGAGAAGTCCTAAAACTGGGGAAGAGCACTGCTTCATCCGTTATTAACTATAAATACTAAGAAAACCAGAGCAGGAGAATACTCCATACTCTCTCCTCATTCCTCTCTTTCCATAGATATGAGGCATTTCTACCAATAGTCATTTCCGATCTTTCTCCCTTTCCTTGCTTGTGTAACAGGAGGAAGAAGTTACTTAGGTATGGAGGTTTATCTGGATTTATCATAGATTATATTACGGTTTTAAGTTTTTCTTAACTATTTTATGATGTGAGTTGGTCTCTTAGGGTTGTATTTTTGTTTAGTTCCCCATGGCAACTAAAGAATGACAGTTCAGGAATACAGAATTTACTGCAGGTTGCCACACATTGGATATCTTGCCCATAGCAGACATTGTTAATCAGATAAATTGCTTCTCCCAACTGAGACCTGGTATTACTTGAATATCCTCCTTAGAGTAATTCTAAGCACAGCTCTCATTGAATTGAAATTGGCTACAGAGAGAAAACTTATTGTTGCTCAGATGATGAACTTTATAGTTCATCATTAAATAATCTTCTTTCCTGAATATGTGTATGTAAATTATATCTGGAAGGATACAAAAGAACCTATTAATATAAATTCCTCCAGGGAAAGAAACTGAGAACAGAGATTAGGAATAGGAGAGATGTGTTTCACTATGTAGTGTTTTACACCCGAATTTTGGACCATAGTGAATATTTTAGTTATTCAAGAATTAAATAGAATAATATTTGAAAGCATTGAAAACTATTTCCCTCTAATTCTGATATATTTCCTTCCTTTTCTGTATACTGTTGAGGGGTAGTGGTCAAAGTGGACATATTTGTCTTACGTGATACTGAAAATGTTCTCTAAAAGTTTTATGCTAAATTTTAACATAAATTTTTTTCAAAATTATAATCCTACCATCTGTAGTGGTATCCATTTGAATTTTCAAAATGCTTAATTATTGCTAACTGTAAACTGAATGATAAGCCAGGTAAAGTGTTCATAGGCATTACCTCTAATTCTTGGGGGAAAATATATTAATAGTCTTAGATTGTTCATTTAGTTACTTTTACATAATAAGGAGAAAAGATAATCTAGCATTGAAAAAAATAAATGGCTAAGAGAACAAGTCAGTGACCCCTTTGAATGACATTTTGATGTTTCTATATTAAGCTCATTTCATTACCTCTTCAAGTTGTGCACCATCATCCTAGCTACTCAGTTATGGCTTATCCATATCTGGTAAATGGATGTGTAAGGTCACGTTCTTCCTGAAGGTCTAGCTGGGAAGAAATAAGAAGCATGACTGAGGACCTTGGCCTCTACCATATTTTACCAAATAGCATTTATAACAGAGGATTGCATTAATGTACGAAGTACTTTTTCAATGCTGAACAAAGTAGTGCTTTGTTTCTCCTTGGCTATTATTGCTTGTGGGTATCATCTCCAAGATTTTTGAAGAGGAGATAATGAGGGTTTGGGTACTAGTACTCACTCCAGATTTTTAACAGTTAAGCCCAATTACATCAAGAAAATAAATAATAGAAAATAATTTTTTGGTGTTTTCATTAAAGTAGTAAATGTTAATCTGATAATTAAAAAAACTGAGGAATGCTCTTAGGAAGCAATTCTTAGAAAATATCATAATACTTCTTTCAGGATTTCTGAGAGTTTGGAGATCAAAAGAGATAGAGAAATATAGAGAAAGATTTGTGGAGCCAGCTGACAGGAAATATTGGTGTCCATGAATCAAGAGAGCGTTCACATTCTTCAAGTCAGCACTGGGCTATAAGGAGAAGTGGAAAGGAAAAAAAAATGTGTGTGTGTGTGTGTGTGTGTGTGTGTGTGTGTACGAAATGAATACAAAAGGCAAAAAAGACATTAGGAAAACTTGTGATACAACATACCGTTGTAGTTCTTACATGACCCATCACTGGGTCCTAGAAAGGTAGGGAAAGCTTAGTATTAAAATTTACTTCTTGATTATAGCTTTCTACCAATTGAGGTTTTTAAATTAAACTTAAAAAAAATTAGATTTATGTACAGTTATAGGATAATATAGACAGATCATTTATATCCTTTACCTAATTTCTAGCAAAGATTACACCCTGCAAAACTAGAGTCCAATATCGCAACCAGGATATTGAAATGGATCCAGTCAATATTCAGAGCATTTCCATCATCACAGGTATCACTCATGTTGCACTTTTATGATCACCTACTTCCCCTCTCATTCCCATCCCATCCTTAACCCATGGCAACCACTAAACCATTCCTCATTTCTATATTTTTGTGATTTCAAATTGATATGTGTGTATAGATATACATATCCATTCAATTCATATGTATATATCCTGTCATAAAATATGTAATCTTTTGGAATTGTCCTTTTTTTTCCCATTCAGCATAATTTTCTGGTGATTCCTTCAGGTTATCACATGTTTCAATAATTCCTTTTTATTGCTGGGTAATTATTTCATGGATGAATGTACTACATTTAGTTTAACCATTCATCTGTTGAAGAACATCTGAGGTATTTCTAATCTTGGGCTATAAAAATAAAGCTGCTATAGACATTCTGGTACAGATTTTTGTGTGACCACAAGTTTTCATTTCTGTAAGATAAATGCCCAAGAATGCACTTACTAGAATGAATGGTCATTGTATGTTCAATTTTATAAGAAATTGCCAGGCTGTTTTCCACAGTGACTGTACCACTCATTTTCTTTTACAACCACATCCTTGCCAGCATTTGGTGTTATCACTATTTTTTATTTTAGCTTTTCTGAGAGGTGTATATAGTGAATCTCAATGTAGTTATTGTTTTCATTTCCATAATGATCAATGATGCCGAAGGTCTTTTCTTGTGCTCATTTTTTATCTTTCTCAATGGAATGTCTTTTGATATCTTTTCTCCATGTTCAAATTGCATTATTTGGTTTTTTTGGGGTTTTGTTTACTGTGGAGTTTTGAGGGTTCTTTATATATTCTAGATACAAGTCTTCTGTTGATTTTATGGGTTGCAAATATTTCCCTCCATTCTTTAGCTTAGTCCTAATAGTGTCTTTTATAGATAAAAAAGATTTTTACTTATGATGAAATGAAATTTTTATTTTATAGGTTGTGTTTTGGTTTCAAGTACCAGAATTTCTCCTTTTTTTCCTAACAGTTTTATAGTTTTAGATTTCAATATAAATCCATGATCCATTTTGAGTTAATTTTTGTAAGGTGTGAGATTTAAGTTGACATTTATTTTTTGCCTATGTTTATCCACTCAATCCAGGACCATTTGTTGATAGCCCATCTTTTCTCCATCAAATTGCTTTGGTACTTTTTCAAAAACAGGCATCTGTGTGTAGGTGTGTTTCTGGGTTCTATATTCTTTTCTATTGATCTATGTGTCGTTACCACTGAGAATACCACATAATGTTACTACTATAGTTGTAAAATAAGTCTTGAAATTGTTTAGACTGGCCCCCTTCATTTTATTAGTGCTTTCAAAATTGTTTTAGCTATTCAAATCCTGAGCCTTTCCATATAAGTTAGGATAATTTGTGTGTATCTAGAAAAAAAGTTCTGTTGACAATTTGATAGGATTGTATCAAATCTGTCTATCAGTTTGAGGGAGTATTGACATCTGTAGTATGTGGAATCTTCCAAACCATTAACACAATATGTATCTCTATTTATTTAGACATTTGGTTATTTTTTTAAATCAGTGTTTTGTAGTTTTTAGCACACAAATCCTGTAGATGTTTCCTTAGATTTATATCAAAGTATTTCATATATTTTAGAGATTGTAAATGGTATTATAATTTTTAAATTTCAATATCCACATGTTTAATGTTAGGATTTCTATATATTATTGGTGTTGCATGTGTATCTTGCATCCTGTGACCTTAGTGAACTCACTTATTATTTTTAGGAGTTTTTTTTGTTGTTGTTGTTGACTTCTATGTAGACAGTCATGTCATCTACTAATAAAAACAAGTTTTACTTCTTCCTTTCCAACTTATATGTTTTCATTTCCTTTTCTTATTGCACTGGCTAGAAATTCAAGTACTAACTTGAGTAAGTGTGGTGAGAGCAGATATCCTTGCCTTTTTCTCAATATTAGGGGGCAAGTATTCAGTCTATCATAATTAGGAACAGTGTTAACTTCAGCTTGCTTGCTTATTTATTTATTTATTTATTTACTTATTTATTTTATTATTATTTTTTAACTTCAGCTTTTTATTTTATTTTTTTTTTAAATTTTTATTTATTTATGATAGTTACAGAGAGAGAGAGAGAGGCAGAGACACAGGCAGAGGGAGAAGCAGGCTCCATGCAGGGAGCCCGACGTGGGATTCGATCCCGGGTCTCCAGGATCGCGCCCTGGGCCAAAGGCAGGCGCCAAACCGCTGCGCCACCCAGGGATCCCCAACTTCAGCTTTTTAAAATATGATTTATGAAGTTAGGAAATTACCCTATATTCTTATTTTTCTGAGGGATTTTATCATATAGTGGTATTAAAGTTTGTCAGATGCTTCTTCTGCATTGATTGATACTATCATGTGATTTTTTTTTTCTTCTTTAGCCTAGTATGGTGGATCAGATTGGTTGGATTTTAAATATTGAACCAACTTTGTATCCTTGGAATGAACTCCATTTGGTCTTTCTGTATACTGCTGAATTCTATTTGCTAATACTTTTTAAGGATTTTTGTATCTATATCATGAGTTGTGGGTCTAAGTTTTCTCTTTTTCTTCTACTGTCCTTGTCTGTTTTCATATCAGAGTGATACTAACTTCATGAAATAAATTGGGAAGTATTCTCTCCTTTTGTGTGAAAGAGATTATATAGAATTTCTGTTAATTATTCTTTAAACATTTGGTAGACTTCTTCAATGAAACCATTTGATCCTGGAGATCTCTTTTTTGGGAGATTTCTGATTACAAATTTGATTTTCTTAATTGTCATAGAGCTATTAAAATGATCTGTTCAATATGAGGTGATTTGTGGTAGCTTATATTTTTCAAGGAATTGGTCCATTTTTCTAAACTGTCAAATTAACATCTGTAAGGGGGGGGGGTCTTAAGGTGTTTCATTGCAGTGTCACAAGAATAGACGTCTAAGCTCCCAACTCAGCCTTTGTTGTCAAGAATAGAAGTAGAGCTATTGTTTTTTTAGGGATGTGTGGTAGAGATTAGAGTTAAAAAAAATTAGAGATTGGTTAAAAGGTTTTTATTTTGTTATGCTGTTCCTTTCCTGGTCCTTTAGCTAGACAGTGTAGGCTTTTGTTGGGGCTTACAGGGCCTGTCTCCAAGTGTAGGCTACATGAAGCAAAATAAACAATAACAACAACCCTCTCCTCCCCCAGAACCAAAAATCAAGCCAAACAAAGAAGCAGAACAAACCAGAGAAAACCACCTTGCTGTTCTTAGGGTCCTGAGAGCCCTAGACAGTCTGCATTCTTTCATCTTTTAGAGCTTCTTTGTATTGTTTTATTTATAATGTTCAGGGATTTTAGTTGTATTTAGTGAGAGGAGGAATAGGGAAAAGTATTCCAGTTTCCTACCAGCAGAAGTCCATTATATACTTTTAAAGTATATATATATGCTAATATTAGACAGCAATATATCTGGTGTATGCCTATTTTTTGTATGCAAAAAAAAACAAAATAAAATTATCATATATGGGAAATATATCATTTACAGTGTATAAAGATATAAGTACATACTATGTAAATGGAACATACTATGAAATGAAACATACCAAATTATTATAAAATTGCACTCTTGAAGTGCAGAGGAGATAAAGTAGACATACTTTTATTTTATACTTTTAAACTTCTGTATTAATATTTTTGCCTTATAAGCTACCTTTCTTTATTTCTTCCTTGATTTGCCTTTCCTTTTTTTCAGATTAATAAAATCGTAAACAATTTTTTAAAAGATTTTATTTATTCATGAGAGACACACAGGCAGAGGGAGAAGCAGGCTCCTTGCAGGGAACCTGATGAGGGGCTCGATCCCTGGACCTGGGATCACACCCTGAGCAGAGGCAGATGCCCGACCGCTGAGCCACCCAGGCATCCCAATCCTAGACCTCTTTCTACCTAGGAGGACTTAATGCTTTAGTTTAAAAAAATCTTAGTTTGTAGGCATGCTGTTCTGATTGTCTTCTTCATCTGTAGAAAAACACTTTCAATCAGTTACACAGTCCTCAATACAGACTTGTTCTCATAGATTGAAGGGCTTCAATTTTGTCTAGTCTTTCACACTCTTCAATCATAGCACCCAGGTTCTCATTTTCACCTATTTTCTCAGCACCTTGAATGATCTTTCAAATAATGTCCTTAAAAATCAGAGCAATTTGGTATTTTTCTTATACAGAAGGTTTATCAGTAGTGAATAATTGTGCACCTATGGATGAAACATATAGTTTATTCAGATGTTCTTTCCACTTGAAAATTAATGTCATTCTTAAAGTTTCCTCTTGAACTAAATTATTGAGTAGTGAGCTAATACCTGACAACTGGCTAGATCTGATCTTGATAACCAGCTGTGATATTAGATGTCTACCCAGCTTCCTTCCGGATATTAGTTTGTTAATTGGCTAGGAAATACTCAAGATTCTCTTACATCTGATACAATCTGAATTTGTTCATTGGTCTCAGTGGCACTGTTTCCTATGACTCAAACATTCCATAGATCCCTGGAGCTCACTAATAAGGAAACAACTTTTGTTTTCAGATCTACTTCAATTAGTTTGTTTAGATCATCATTAATGTGCAAATTACTGGTATATATTTGCAAAAAAAATCCCTTCTTAATGAGTATTACATATAGGAAAATTTAAAAGGAAATTGCTTAACAGTTTCTAATAGGAGATCAGTAATTTTGTTGCAACAAACACTTAAAATTATCCAAGACCATAATCCCATTTTTAAGATGATGTTTAAGGACATACAAGTGGAGCTGATAAAGGATTCGTTGACCCATACTTGATAACCCAGTAAGAATTCTAGCTGTTACCTGCAGTGTTCCCTAGAGTGCAGGGTATTTGTTCATTTATGTGAACTTGGGTAGCTTGGAGTTGGCCTTGCTAATTGCTACTTGTTTATTCTTCCTACAGGATCCTTAACAGACCAAGAGACCAGTTTCCTTTGTTATTTACTTTCTCGCTGTGGCAAAATAGTATCATTTAAAAAAAAAAAAAAGAGCTTACCTTTCTCATTTCAGCATCTGCTTATTCTTCTGGGCTTTTCTTAGTTCCACAGTCTCTTCTATGAGCTGCTGCCTCTAACTGCATACTTTTCCCTAGCAATTAAATCAGTTGGCATGAGGAGCTGATGAATAGGCATCTATCCTTGTAGAGATTCAGACACCAACCAGAAGATGCATAAGCCTGGATCTATTCCACTTGCACATCTGTGTCAGTTATACTAACTAGTGTTTCTATGTTATTATTCAGAAAATAAAGATATTTCCATTTAAAAAAATAACTTGGAAAGGAAGAGTCCTATCTTTTAAAGAATTATTTACTTATTGGCATGAGTTTGAAAATGACCAAGTATTTTTTTCTATACCTATAAAATTAATATAACCTGTTTTCTTTAAGCTGCTGTTATATACCATGAGATATACATGATTTTTTTTCCTGGTTTTGTGAAAACTTTACCAGCTTTAGAGATTGAGATGTTCATTACCTTGTAGAGCTCTCTTCAATAACTTTCCTCTTGATGCATGCTTTGGCATAGATGACATTATGAAATCTTTAAAGAATAATTTGGAAAATCCTCTCACACTGGTGATCCTCACAGCTATGGCTAATCTTTAAAAATTTTCTCTACTTCTTCTTTTGTTGTGTTTAGGCTTTCTACCTCTTACTGTATTAACTTTGTGATAATTTGGGGGTTAGTTGTGCTGTTATTGTAGTACTTGTTGGTCTATTTCCTAGGAAAAAGTTCTTTCAGTGAGCTACTTTATTTTATCACAAATTTGTGAAAATAATCCATTAGTCATCTTATTCATTATACTTTTCTAATATTGATTTTATTTTGTTAAACTAGTTTTTTTTATTTTTTAAAATTTTAAAGCATGTATTTTGAAGTTATGCATCAATTTTGCTAACTTAGTCCTGTATTTTTTTTTTTTGGAATTTCCATGTATTATTTCATTCCTTCATATTTTCTTGGGGTTTCTTTTTCTCACCTTCTGAAATCCTTGCTAATTTGCATTTCAGAAAATGAGGTTTCAGTGAACATCCTCCATTGTGGGGAAAAATAATTTCATATCTTTGTTTTAAAAATGTTCATTCCATCTGGGACACTTGGATTTAATTAAGAGAAGACTGAATAAATATGATGCAGCCAGGCCTGCAGGGCTCAGTTCCTCCCTGCCTTATAATGCAGGAGATTCTAGTTTATGCCCTGACCTGTCATGTGACCACACATACGTGGTGCATGGACAGTACAGCGACATGTTGCCAGAAGTGACATAGAAACTATACACAACTAGATGTTAGTACCAGGTAGCATAGCTTAGTAAGAGAGTTTCAAGGTAGCATGTATTCTATCTGGCAGGATTTTACCCTAAAAAGGTAAAACACCTTAATAGCCATCTCTCTCATGAGGAAATTGGAATGATTAAAAACCAAACCAAACAAAAAAGAGGTTCTTTAGCTTTCCCATCTTGATGCTTGAATATCCTTCATTACAATATATCTTTGAGCTAATTACTAGTCATGCATGCCACAGAGTGGTCATTTTCACCAAGCTTCAAGCCCAGTCCTCTGTAAGATTATTCCAAATGAGTTCCTCAGTGAATAGTGTTAAAATATAATTTTCAGGAATGCAAAAGCATGACTCTCAGGCAAATATAACATGAGCATATGTCAAAGATTTTCACTCATTGATTAATGAGGAAACCAGTAAATGTTGTGACTGATTCAAATAGCATTTAAGAAGCCAGAGTGTTGGGCAGCCCGGGTGGCTCAGCGATTTAGCACTGCCTTCGGCCCAGGGCCTGATCCTGGAGACTTAGGATTGAGTCCCACATCAGGCTCCCTGTCATGGAGCCTGCTTCTCCCTCTGCCTGTGTCTCTGCCTCTCTCTCTCTCTGTGTATCTCATGAATAAATAAATAAAATCTTAAAGAAAAAAAAAAAGAGGAAGAAGCCAGAGTGTTAATAGGCAGTTTAACAAAGAAATGTTAAAACACCACTGCTAGGTTGGATATAAACTGTTTAATGTCTAATAGACTATACACTTGTGGGGGGTAATCTGTCTGACAGAAATTATCTGCATCACTACTGACCAAAAATACATATGTTCACAAGTGACTTCATTAAGGCTGTAACTTTCAATTTGTCTTAAGAGATGAACTAAGTATATTCTCCTAAACAATCCGTTAACCTTTGCCCCTGTATGATATTGGGAGGATGTGAGACCCATATTTTTATTTTCAAGTTTTAGATAGTTTTATTTCTGATAATGAAAAGCCTCCTACGCAGTGGCGAGAACGTCCTGGTAAAGGTTTTGATGATTAAATCTTACCATTTTTAGTGCTGGAAAGAGGATTGCTGGTAAGAGTGTATTTTCTTTGAAAGTCAAAAATCATTTCAACCCATTTGGTGAGAAACATTCTTTTCCAATTTTTACCAAGTCATGTGGAAAATTATTTAGGCAACTAAGCAAGAAGGATCCTGAGCAGAAATAGATTAATCAGTTGTTACTGGAGCAAAAGAAAAGGAGAGCTTCGATGCCACTGTGGCCCAAGGACTTAGAGCTATGCTAAGGTGAACCAGACAAGAAGGGTTGTGTGTGTGTTTTACTAAGCATTAGAGCAGTTCTCAGACTTTTGCTCATGCCAAGTATAACCTGGGGGAGGAGATTTGATAAAACACAATTTCTGGTCCCCATCCCCAGCTGTTGTTCTCAATGCATGGGGCACCAGACCAGCAGAATCAGCCTTGCCTGGGAACTTTTTAGAAATGCAAATTCTTAGGCCATACCTTATGTAGAAACTTTGGGATTGGGGCCCAGTATATTTTGTAGCCTTCAGGTTGATCCTGATGCATGTCAAGTTTGAGAACTTCTCCATTAGAGTAAGCCATGAGATTGAGAACACTTCATATTGAGAACAGTCAAGGATCACAGGGAAGTGTGTAACGCCAAGCAGTGTTCTAAGCACGTTAAAGGTTCTGCGTCAGTTAACTTCTTGTAACAAAACTATTGGGAAGATGCTATCATCATCTGAATTGAGAGAGAGGTGAAGTCATCAGTACAATATCACATAGAGAGAAATGGTGAAGCCAGGATCTGCCCCTGAAATCTGTGTTTTTCCCCCTTCAGATTTGCTTCAATACATTTAAATTTAAGTTAATGATTTTATGATTTTTGTAGCTGTCTTAATGTCACTCTTTCTAATGCCATCTGTGATGTGTTTCTTGGAGACCGCAACATCCACGCATAGCACCTCTACAGCACATTGGACATGCAGCTCTCTACTGTGATCTCCCTGATGTTACCGCTTTTAGCTTTCATCAGTCACTCCCGTGGTGATTTTCTAGAATTTAGTATTACCAGTAAGTTGCATGCTCTTTGCAATCTCAGTTCTAAATTTACTATAATCTGGCCACCACCTTCCACTTTTCCAGCTCACTCCTCTAGTGACCTTCCAAAATTTGACCACAGAGGAGCCTACAGTCTTATCTTATTGACTTTTCACAGTTGATACACCCATTGATCCCTTAAGTCCTTCCTTACTCAGCTGAGCCCAGCCCCCATCATATGAATCATCTCTTCCCCTACATCTCAGCCCCCTTGCCTTTCTTTCCCTCCATTACATTCATCTGGTTTAACCTAACCTTAGTTCAATCTAACCTACAACCCACTCCATAAGTGCACACATATGCTGAAACTGGTGGGGGAACTGACCACATGCCCGTTGGTCTTACATTAATATCATGACCTCTGACCTCAGTTCTGTCCCACAGCCGTGCCTCACATCCCCAACCCAATGCTCACCAAATTTATCTGCACATTGATATCAACCGTGGAGCTTCAAAAACCACTTCTACCTAAATCCAGCTCCAGATGGTTGTGATTTGGGTTGGTCTGGGAGATGGCCTGGGCTGAGTTTTTTAAAGATACCTGTAATCTTGTCCATTTACACTTCAGCTGTCCTAGACGACTTGTTCAGTTTCTTTCCTCAAAGCTCAGACTCCTCCTTAATTATCCTCCCTCTCAGCTTGCTTCATTTCTTACTGAGAAAATAGAAACCAACAGAAAATAATTTCTGAATACTCCAGTTGTGTGTCGACAAACCTATAGTTATCTGGGTTCATTGATTGTGCATGCCCAGCTGGTATCAGGGATGCACTTCTCGTGCCTCGAAGGCCAACCCGCCTCTCCTATGCATTAGATTCCATCAACTCTTCTCTACTCAAAAGCATCATTTCAGCAAAATACTGGTTTTCTATTCCTACTTAAAATTAAAGACAAAAACTTAATTGTTCTTATTTACTATGCTTCCCCAATGCTAAGAACCGAGATCTGTAATAGTCAACATTCAGGAAATATTTGTTGAATGGATGTGACTTTATCATTATTGGTTGTGCTGGTTATTTGTTGTTTGGCTCTAAATGCATCTGTGACATTTTTTGCCTTCTCTAAGCACAACTGAGGCTGGCTTCTAAAGGCTGCTTTTCCTGGGTTTCCTGGCCCATTGGTTTCCTGCTGGGCTCAGTTTAAATTTAAGCAGGGAATCTGGGGGCATGTCTCTCTAGGTGCAGTCTGCGGCAGCTGTGTCTTTTCCTGATCCCTGCTCCTGCCCAGCATCCCTCCTCCACTGCTCCCCCTTTCACTAGGATCTACTAATGTGATATTCTCCGTCTCTGCTTCAGTTTTAGGGGTGGCCATGGATCCTCACTGTGGCTTTTCCAGAGTGTGTCAATATCCTTGTTGGCTTCTTTATTGCTCTGCGTGCCTCTAGCCCTAGTGCCTTCATCTAGTTTGCTTTGTGTGACCATCAGGAGAGACATAAGTCTCTATCAGGACCTCAATTACTTAAATTAGTTATGTTTTTATGTTAAAAACATCAATGCCAACCTTACTTGAATCTTGAAGGACTATGCTGAGTGAAAAGACCCAATCCCCAAAGGTTACATACTGTATGATTCCATTTATGTAACATTCTTAAAATGACAAAATTATAAGAATGGACAACAGATTAGTGATGGCCAGGAGTTACGGATGGTGTGTGTATACGGTGGCGGGAGAGAGATGGAGTTGGGTATGGCTATTAAAGGGCAGTGGAAGGGATCCTTGTGGGGATGGAAGTGTTCTGGACCTTGCATATATTGATGTCAATACCCTAGTAATGGGAGTGTAGTAAAGTTCTGCAAGATGCTACCACTGGGGAAGACTGTGTAAAAAAAAAAAATGCATAAGACCTCCCTGCATTACTTCTGACAACTGTATATGAATCCAGAATCATCTTAAAAGTTTAATTAAAATGTATGCATATGCACATGGAAAAGATTAGTTTTTTTAGAATTGTTTGCTTTACCTGCAATATACATGAAAAGCCTTCCTGTAGAGATCATGAAGCCATCCATGCTGAAGCCATCACTGTTCACCTGTGATCAGGTCCCTAACTGGCCATCCTAGGCACAGGCGCCGTAGGAAGTCCAAAGCACTCACCTGTGTAATCTCGAATCCAGAATGACAAAGGCGTTGTTATCTTTTGGGTAACTTCAAGGTGTCATCTACTGCACAGAGTATTTCACATATTAACATATGTGATTTATTTAACACTTGAGATGCATTCTTAAGGAAACTATAATTATTATTCCTATTGTTTTATCATGGTGAAATATACATAACACAAAATTTACTATTTTAACCATTTTGAAGTTTAGTGGCACTAAGTACTATCCACCTCCAGAACTTTTCCATCTTCCCAAGCTGGAACTCCCCCTCCCTCCCAGCCCTTGGCAACCATCAATCTACCTCTGTCTATAAAAATTTGATTCCTCTGGTTACCTCAGAAGTGGAATCATACGGTATAAATCCTTTGGGCTCCGGCTTGTTTCACTTAGCATACCATTGCCGATCAAGAAAGAACTGAGTATTTAAGCAAATAGGCATTTATTTGGGCAATTAGAATTGGCAGTTTGGAAGACACAGAATCAAGCAGAAACCTGAATTGTGTTCTAAGGAAGATAAACCGGGGGCAGTTATATAGGCAAAAGGCTATGAGTATAATTCTCATTCAGGTCCTCCCTGCCAAACAGAAATTGAAATGAGGCTAATTACCAGTGGTTTTTACCATTGCAAATACAAGATTGAAACTTGTTAAGATTGAAGAATGTGGAAGATTCATGTGTCATGAGGAGGAGGAAGTTAAACCCAGCCTGAGGGCTTGCAGTTGGCTGAAAGGTTTAAAAAAAATTCATGGTTTCCTTAATGAGGATGTGCATAAATCCATCCTTCCTCTGGGCCTCCTGACCAGGTTTTAAAAAGAGACTCTCTTAGCTGGGCTTGCTTGCTCCATTTTGAAAATCTTCCTTATAATGTCTTCAAGTTCCATCTATGTTGTGGCGTATATCAGAATCTTATCCCATTTGGGGCACCTGGGTGGTTGGGCGTCTACCTTCAGCTCAGGTCATGACCCCAGGGTCCTGGGATCCAGTCCCGCATCAGGCTCCCTTCATGCGGCCTGCTTCTCCCTCCACCTGAGTCTCTGTCTCTCTCTGTGTGTCTCTCATGAATAAATAAATAAAATCTTAAAAAAAAATCTTCTCTCTTTTTAATCTTCTATTATGTGTATATGTGAGTGTGTGTGTAGATACCACATTTTATTTATCCATCTACTGATGGACATGATAATTGCTTCCACATTTTAGCTTATTGCGAATAATGCTGCTATGCACACGGGTGTATAAATATCTGTTTGAGTCCTTTCAGTTCTTTTGTGTATAGAGTCAGAGGTGGAATTACTGGGTCACTTGGTAATTCTATCTTTAAGTTTTTGGGGAATAGTCATACTGCTTTCCACAGTGACTGCACCATTTTTTAGAGGGAAATAAGACTCAGGTTAAATGACTTGCAGAGTTTTGTCTACTTAGAAAATGGTAAAAACCAGGACTCTTATTTGAGCCTCTTTTGCTTCAAAGCCCCACCGGAGCATATTTACAAGCTACCTTGGCAAATAGTCAAGGCAAAGGGCAAATATTTTCTGTTGTTCAATTAGCTTTAAAAATAAAAATTAGTCGCCCTACTTCTGTATGGAGATCCACTTACGTATGTATACATTTCCACAGCTTCTTCACTTTGAGCCTCTCTTCCCAAGCAAAGACTGGTACTTTTCTTGAGGATACAAAGAGCCCAGCTGTTTAAATATTTATATAACAGTATTGCAAAATGTATGCCCAGCCAGGAAGCCTTTTTTGCATGTAGACATAATTAAACAGGCGGATGAGCCCATGAAATATTTAAGGCTCCTGTGTGAAGTCTTTAAGGAATCCTTTCTAAACCAATATAAAGATGTTAGAAGAAACTCCATCCCCTGTGTAGGAAAGATCTAGAAGACTCTGAATGTTCATAGAGCTGCTGGGGCTGCATTGGCAGGACTTTGAGTAAGTATTCAAGACCCAGGGGAACAACCCTCACAACTCTCAGAGAGTTGGTGTCTCCTTAGGCCTGCAAAGAAACCTCGGCCTCCACACCCCAGAGGCCTGGTCTCATTTAGATGGTCAACAGCACTTTGCATGGCTTCCAGGGAATGAGGTGAATGAAATCAGACTTAGAGTTCAGTTTAACAAGATCTCACTATGATGTCCTTTTTTTGGTCAAAGGCTTCTAGTGCCATTGGCTCTTTCCCGGATGGTAATGGGGTCATGTTAAGATTAATCACATAGTCATTTTTTGCTAAATGTTTTGCAGTAAACTCTGATTACTTTCATCAATTTAAAAATAGATTATAAAAAAATGGCAGTAATAATAATAGTGAAAACAGTCTGAATAATAATGATTACTATTATTGAGCTCTGAAAATGTGCCTGGTACCATGCTAACTCCTTTTACCGAAGTTTCCACCTAGGTCCTCGCCACGACATAGAAACCATGTTTACCCCAGTTTTTCGTGAGGAGTCTGAGGCTCAAACTCACATAGAAAGTAGTTGAATTTTATCTGAGCTCCATAGTTCTGGAAAACAGCAACAATTAAGAAATGGTTTACTGCATAGACCCCTCCTTTGCCTTGTGACTTAGATAAGACTCTGAGATGTACTTCTTGTTTACCTATGACAAGGCCAGACATGGACCTTCCAGATTCCCTTTCTTTGTCCTATAGATGATTAACTAGCTCAATTGTTTGTACTCACTGACTGGCATGGACACAATACCTGCTATGGTGACTTGGACAAACTTAGTTTCCTCCCCTTACACCCTTGAGGTTTGACCTGCCCCCAAACTGGCCCTTCCCAGGAATGGATTCTCGTGGTAAAACACTCTGATCATCTCTCAGACCATGCCACCTGCCACCTCCACCCACACATCGCACTTCCCCACACTCGGTGCTTCCTGTCCCACTTTACTACTACCTGTGTAAGAAAAGCTTGCAGATATTTGCAGATCTCATGGTGGGATCCTTCTCCCTAATGAATAGTCCCTCCCCAGGACTGCAGTAGTCTCTCCTGCAGTAATCCATTGGAATAAAGTCTATGTTAACCTAAGTCCAAATTTATTTTTATTTCATGAAAGTGTCATAATTAAAAGTTTGTCTGAATCAAAATATCCAGCACCACAATGCATAGTAATTAAAACTCTAGAGAGCCTACGTAAACAACTCTCATCCCCCAAATCCAGTTCTTCCAGAACACTCTGTGAATGTATCTATCACATTTGGGTTGCTTTCTCTCTGCTCCATTGCACTGTGAGCTTTTTGGTGGTAGGCCCTTGGCTTTGAATCTATAACAAGAGGAAAGTATCTGCCAAAATAACTGTTTTTTGAAAGAATGTTTAGTAAATTTTATTTAGGGTTGTATGAGGGTGAGAATTATGGTGAGAATTTCTTTCTTTGGTTCTCAGATCCATGTTCCTGTAATAAGCCCTAGATCTCAAATGGTCAGGCCTCAAAATGCTCTCATGATGTTATGTCTGCACTCAAAAGTACTCTCTGGATGCTGGTTAATTAGACCACAGCTATTAGATAAAGCAGGGTCAAGAATTATGCCAATATGTTGCTGTTGCTGCCAGCATCTCTAGGAGACCATTGTCACTGCTGGAGCAGGAATCTGGACAGTCTGTGATCTGTATTTCCATGGCTTTGGAAAATGCTGTTACCAGTTGTCATGCCCAAAGAGCCAGCTTTGGTGTTTCTTTCTCTTAAAGTCAGAATGTAGACTCCCCTGTCTGCCTCTGGCTGGAGAACTCCTCAGCCTATGGCTTCATCCCCACATGGGCTCTAGTGCTCGATGGTGTAGCACCACTGACCAGTGCACCAGTGAGGCCTGGGGGTGGACAAAAAGGCCATGAGTGTAGAGGGGCATCATGGCTGAAGGCGATGACAAGATGGGTGGTCCTTGGCAGGGACTGTGGCCTAAGACCCAACAACCTGCAAAGGCCTAGATTCACTTGAGCCTGGACAGCAGGCAAGATAAGGGGTCAGTGAGGACCTCGGAGGGCAGAGGGGGCAGGTCACTTTTTTGGTGTACCTTGTGGCCTGGGCATGTGTAAACCTTATCTTACACCCAAAAGCCCTTGGGAAGGGTTGGGGAAGGGAAGATATATTTCAGAGAGGAGAGAAACACTCAAAGGAAACTAGGAAACTTTAGGTTAGTTTATCAACAAGAACGTGTTCTGAACTTTAAAGGAACTGAGACAACTTTCATCACATCCCAAACCCCACTTTTTGTCAGCCACAGCGAGATCTGCACAAGAAAATAACGTAGCTTACGCTGTACACATCGGCGTGGCAGTCCAGAAATCTGCTATCACCAGGGCTGCGTCTCTGGTTAGAATCACAAACGAGAACGCACTTAGCAGGAGGATGTCTTGAAGAAGTGAGTGGAGGCAAACCTACTCAGTGAAGCAAGGAAGAGAGGCAAGATCATTCCAGGTGGATAGAGAGTACGTAGAGAGTGGGCATAAGGGCCGCAAGGAGGAGGGCACAGGGCACATGTAAGGGGAGAGAAGAAGGCCAGGGTGTTCCACAAGGAGAACAGGCACTGCTGAGTGTGTGCCTGAGTGTGTGCGGTGGAGAGGGGAGGACATGGGGGCAAGGTGATGTCAGAGCTCCTGGCAGACAGCTGTTGTGCAAGAAAGAGCTCAAGGTTACAGTTGTCCCTGGTCAGACATTTGACTTTTCTTAAAAAGAACGAAAAAGTAGATTTCGTGTACATTTAAATAGAGACAATTCTCATTTCCCAGCTGACTTGATACTTCAGTTTGCTTTTCCTGGACATGTCCATTGCTTTTTAATGCGACGTTCATGCTGAACCGAGGAAAATCATGATGTGTCCTGAGAGTATCTCTGAAGTTAGGATGTGAACCATAGTCACTGTATCTCCTGCCCTTTATGAGCTGAAATGTGTCTTAAGGGGGCAGGGAGTGTGTGGAAAGTGGATCTAAGAGGTTGCTTTCCCTCTTTCCCCTTGTTGATCTGCAAGTGTGATAAAGTGCAGCCGAACAAGTCTAAATTTTTTTTTTTAATCTCTCACTGTCCTATGTTGACTCTCACAAATTCCTGGACACTGGTGATTTTTCAATGTCCCATCATCTCTTGTATCTGCTGGCAATTGCTTCCGATATGTTTCTTTCTGTCCTACAAGCACTTTCTGGTAAGGACCAACCATGCCCCCCAGCTTCCAGCCTTGACCCTCCTCCCCGCTTCCTTCACCAGCTTCCTGCGCATTTCGGGGGCGGGGGGAGCTTTAAAGCTTCCCAAGGAGCTTCTCAGTATGACAAAGTGGTGAAAACTGATTTATAGAATCACACGTGGGGGATTCACGACCTCACACAAGGGCCTTGGCTTCCTATCTAGGATTACTTTTTGGATCAACTAAATGTGAATGCAACGTTGGTCAAGGGTCCACTCTCTCTGCCTTTCCCACTTCCACACACATGCATGTACATGCACGCACGTAGCCACCTGTGAACACATTGGTAGAAAGATTGGTTTGAAGAGGACTATCATGGTTTGAAATCCTAGTCTCTAGGAGTGGCCACACCATCGTGGTCCTCATGGCTGCGGTATAAACTGTGCTTCTTACCAAGGTTGGCGATCAATCATGATCAATAACTGAATGGGGAAAGAGAAATTCTCTGAATTCAGGGAGACTGGCTTGATAGTAGGGAGCCAAGGGATAGAAGGCAAAGTGCCAGCTTCCTGTCTGTAGTGAGTCTGTCACAAATTGATGCTGGAAAGTGTAGCCACAGGGAGAAAGAAGGTAAATTGCAGACAGTCTGAAGGCACTGCTGATGAAAATGGGGAGCAGAAGGTCACCATGGAACAGACAGCTAAGCTGAGGTTGGGAAGGACCTGAGTGAGGTACGAGGGCCCCAGGCACTACCCAGGAGGCCTTGGAGCACCAGGCATTCCCTTGGGAGGTTTTAGGGCACAGCTGACAGCTGCTCGGGAAGAGAAGAGGCATTGACAGATGTGGTAAAGGCAAACGGGAGGGGTCACAGATCCTTTTTGGTCTGAATCAAGTTTAACATTCTACCTCTCTTTGCTTGTCTCTACGGGGATTCTCTAAGCACAAAGCATCCCCCTAACAATACGCGTTCACTTCTCAGCCTTGTGCGCTCAGTGGGATCTCCACGGCTTTCAAAATTGCAAAGGATGGAGAATACCCCCAAGCTTAATGGGCTGCACTGTAATTCCAGGATGAATGCCTAGCACAACCGGCGGCGTACGGTACCATTTCAGTGTGGAAGGAGGGATTTTAACCGGCCTGAATGCAATGATACAATTCTTCTTCCACTTTTCGGGTTACCAGCCAGTTCCATTTCAGAGCAAGAAGAACAATAATAAATAGTGAGCCTAAATAGGTTTACCCAGAGATCTTAATAAATAAAAGTTGGCTGCTTCAAAACCTACCAGTGCAGGTTTGGAGTTCGTTACGACAGACCGTTTGTTTTCATAAAATATAAGATGTGCATTAGAGACTTGAGACTGCTGAAGCCAGCAGAGAAGAACTGTGGCTTAGCGGGCAGATTTATGTGGATTCAAACCCCAACACTACCCTTTGTGAGTTGTGGGACATTGGAAAAAAATCATTTATTTGCTCCTCAGTGCATTGATTTGTAAAGTGGGTACAATAGTGATACTTTTCTCTTAGATTGGCTCCACAAAGGACAGCCCCTACCCTGTGTGAGGGGCAAGTCAGACTTACAGAGGAAGCTCGAAGAATGTATCCTGCTGAAGGTCTTTCCAGCTGGAAATGGGATTTGAGTGGGCGGGCTGTAAGCGTGAAGTGGGTGTCAGGTTTGGGATGTTCTCTTGGCCATACAAGAAAGAGTCCTGGGGGGAAGGCTCACGTGTTAGTGGGGACTCTGCATATGCCAGTGGAGCTAGAACTCCTCTCGAGAGGAGCATAGCATATGATGTGGAGGATCTGGATTGTGTTCGCCCGAAGCCACTTAGAGCAGAAAAGTGGGAAGTTTCCAGTGTGACTCTTTACCTGGGAATTGGAGTGTATGCAGTCGTTGAATCAGCTCTGTTTTTGTGCCTTAATTCTGCAATAGCCCCTAAGAGAAACACAACACATTAAAACAAAAAACAACCATCCACCCACAGTAAAGCCCTTCTTCCAAAATGGGAGCTGTACTGGCTTTTTTTTTTTTTTTTTTTTTTTGGCATTCTAGATTTCTGTAGATACTCCCATGGATAGACTGGTTGGTCAGTGCTCAAATGACTGTTTTGATAAGTGTGATTTCAAAAGTCAGTTGACTAACTTTTGTGCTCAACTGGCCTTCTTCACAATTAGCTTGTTCAAGCAAAAGCTCACCTCCAGCTTTCTCTACGTGAAGAACAGTGCTCCGTTACCTCTACTTTAGCCCCCAGAAATGTTAAACTCTTTCATTTTTCACATTTTACTCTCTCGGTTCTGGGATGGTTGGTTGTTGGACTAATGGAGTCCCAGCCTCTGGGAAATCCAAGTCTTTATAAGTCCTCTCAATGAAAAACAAAACTAGGGTTTTCCTAGTTGTTACATTGTGGGAAGGGGGGGGGCGGTAAAAGTCAGGGAAAGATCTTGAAAAAGACCAGGAACTACCACAAATGTCCAAAGATCGAGGTGAGGTGCAAAAGGTCTGGATTTGGTTCCCCCAAACACTTCGAGATACTTCACTAGGTGTCCTGGGGAGGCTGGACTGAGAGGGTCTAGCTGCTGAGGGGTGGGAGGGAGGCTAAGGTACGGAATGAGAGAAGAAGTTGAGAAGAAGTTGTAGAATCATGTCCTCTGAGGCCGAAGGGGGGTAAGGGATACTTGGGAAAAGCAAAGCCATCCGGGCTTGTTTGTCATCCCCTCAGGGCAGGAAGCACCCTGATTTGGAGTTCTGGATTCGAATGCTAGCTCTGCTCTTCCTTCTTCTGTGACTTGGCTATGAGCGCAGTAGAGGTCAGGATCCTCCCCTCTCTCACTGAGTCCTGGGACCTGGATTGGGACAGAGCAGCACTGCCAGGACTGTGCCATGGGCTCCGCCTCTGAGGCCCATGCTCCCTGCATAGTGGAAGGGCCTGACAACTGGCTGAGATGCTTGCTTCCTCCTCTGGTCTGTGAAAGCCCTGGGTGCCTGAGCACCTTCCTTGCATACACAGCAGCGAAGACCTTCCTAAGCACCCATTCCTGGCCCCTGCAGTGACTCAGGGGGCGCGTGGACACACTTTCTACCCAGGACCTAACTGACCATGACCCCAACTGCTTTCCATGTCCCCTGGCCATGCTTGGCTACTTGCACTTCGGGCAGTCAGCTGCTAACCTGATTCTCCGGGCCTCTAGGCCAGGCTTCCCCTGCTCTTCAGATGACACCCAGCCCTGGGGTTCCCCACCAGCGCCTGCTGAGAGCTGCAGGGTGGAAACTTAGCAGATCTATCATCCTGAAGGAATGGCCCACCCTGGGCTCTCAACCTGAAAACTGAAGTCAGACCACCTGCCTTGAGTCCCAGCTCTGATACTCAGGGCTGTGACTTGACTTCCCTAGGCTGCAGTTTGCTCATCAATAACATGGGGGTAATAATACTTTTCCTCATATCGTGAAATCTATTATTAGCTAGGCACGTGGTAAGGGCCCAATAAGTGCTAGTCTATTATTATTGCTTCGTGACACCCTCTCTTTTATGCCAGACTAAACTACAAAAATTAAGAGTCTTATAAATGCCGCGTGGCCCAGGATCTATCCTTATCCTCCTGACCAACCATGTGTTCCCAGAAAAAGATTGTCTGAGGACCCTCCATGTCTGTATCTATTTGAATTTCCCCAGACAAGAGCCTGAAGGTACTTGCTCCACTATAAACTATTCTGCTGAGGTCAGTGTGAATTTAGCTGAATCGATTCCCTGGTGATTCTGTAATCACTGCCTGCAAGATCAATCTTGATCACATAAGCGTAGTTGGGAAGGCAGGCCTGCACATAACGTGCACACTCCTTCCGGTGCTGTCTGCGATGTGCATGACGGTGGCTTCTCCTTCCTCTGCCGATGAAGGTAGTCCCAAGGGCTCGCTCTTTTGGGGATGGGAATTATTGGCACATCTCCACACACAGTTCTAGGAAATTACCCAGTGCTGTCCTTCCCCCTCAGCTGCAGCCTGAGATGCTGTCAAATGAAAACATTAACAAATTGCAAGAAGATAAAATTCAATAAACAAAAATTTTTTTACAATTTTCATCATCTTGAAAGGCAATTATGAAGCAAAGCGAAGTAACTGCCTCGATCTCATTTGGTTCCAGGGAGAAACTGTAAAACAGAGGGCAAGCAAGGCATAATTTTCCAGGTAAGACAAAAGAGATCTTTGAGAGGAAAGGCAAGAAAGTCGACCTGAAGCCAAGCTATGGACTTCAAGAGGCAGACATTTGAGTGAGCAGTGCTCATGCCAAGTGGAATTCCTGCCCCTTTGCTTTTCCCACATGGTGGTACCCTATACGTGAGGCCCCGTCTACGGCAAAGAAAAAGACCTTACACTTCATCCCTAAGCATGAATGGGCACATTTCTTGAGAGGACAAAGGGGTATCTTTTGAAACCCAAGGGCAAGACTGGAGGTGAGGCTTGATAGTTTCTCTCTATATATCTTATTTCTCTGCAGACCAGTCCTTCACTTCCAAGACTTCATAATTTTTAAAACCAGGAGCCTACATTTTTTACTTTAACACATTGGTATTATCGGAAGAGATATGGCTTCCTATTCAGCTCCAAACTTCAATACTTCCAAATAAATTGCTGATTCCACCTTGTCCCAGGAAGTTGAAATCTTGTGATCTGATCCAAGTGCTTTCTCATCAGTCCCAGAGGTGGGGTCGCCGCTAAGCAGCTAGCCTTGCTTCCTTTGCTCAGGGCTCATCTTGGGCTTCCATGAATTTTCAGGGGGCAAAGAGGCCTCCCAGGTAAAAGATACCCCTGCACCGGTGCAGCCCTCCTCATGGCTGACTGCCCTAGCAGGCAATGCTGAAGGGTGCACAGCTTTTCGAGTTCCTTCGGCCCTCACCTAGGAGCTCCACCGTGTAATCCTGTGAAAGGTTTCCTTGAGGGAAGGAAGCAAGGGCTGAGCACTGAGGGGGGCACGTGGCAGGATGAGCACTGGGTGTTATGCTATATGTTGGCAAATTGAACTCCAATAAAAAAAATAAATAAATGAAAGAAAAAAAGAAAGAGAAAAGAAAAGAAAGAAGAAAAAGAAAAGAGAAAAGAAAAGAAAAGAAAGAAAAGAAAAGAAAAGAAAAGAAAAGAAAAGAAAAGAAAAGAAAAGAAAAGAAAAGAAAGAAAAGAAAAGAAAAGAAAGGTAGGCATTATGATTCGGGAGGAGTCCTGGGATCAAGTCCTGCCTCAGGCTCCCTGCTCAGCGGGGAGCTGAGCTACTTCTCCCTCTTCCTCTGTCCCTCCCTCTGCTCATGCTTGCTCTTTCACTCACTCTCTCAAATAAATGAATAAATAAATAAAATCTCTCTTTTTTAAAGATTTATTCATTTATGATAGACACACAGAGAGAGAGAGAGAGAGAGAGAGAGAGGCAGAGACACAGGAGGAGGGAGAAGCAGGCCCATGCCAGGAGCCTGATGTGGGACTCGATCCCGGGACTCCAGGATCGCACCCTGGGCCAAAGGCAGACGCTAAACCGCTGAGCCACCCAGGGATCCCCCAAATCTCTCTTTTTTAAGAAGGACGTTGTAGTTCTGTGCATAGTGGCTGACATTGAGCGGAGCAAGAATCAAGAGGAAAGGGAAGAGTGGGGAGGAGGGTAGGCTTAAAGTCATCTAACACCCCCAGGTCTCCCATTGTCTATCAGAATATAACTTGAACAAATAATTTAGAATTACATAAAAGTTAACAGCACAATTATAGTGAACCTTTTAAATTTTGGCTCAGGGTGCCTCAGTTGCACAGTTGGCTGAGCATCTGACTTGGTTTTGGCTCCTGGGTCCTTGGGTCGAGCCCTGAGTTGGGCTCACCTGGAAGTCTGCTTGAGATTCTCGCCCTCTCCCTCCACCCCTACCACTTGTGCACACTCGTGTTCTCTCTCTAAAATAAATAAATAAATCTTTAAAAAGAAATACATTTTGGCTTAAGTTATTTTTCCTTTAAAGAAACTTGAATATATATATATATATACACACACACACACACACACACACACACACACACACACACATAGGAGAATGTACAAGGCACTGGTGTAAAGCTAGAATAATTTTTTTTAATTTAGTTTTGGATTTATGAGAGTGAAAGGCAAAAGTGATATAAAATTAAGGTCAACTAGATTTTCATACATTAAAGTTTCTGTGCTTCTCTCCATCATTTTCCCTCCAAAAGTAATCATTGTCTTGACTTGACTACACCGTTGGGTAGTTTCATATGTTGCTGGGATTTACGTAACATTCTTTTATTCTGGCTCTTATGCTATGCTCTTATGTCTAGCTTCTTTTGTTCAAAAGTATCCAGAACTAATCCAAGTTCGCATATTTGGGGTGTGAAGTATGTTTTCTTTCTTTCTTTCTTTCTTTCTTTCTTTCTTTCTTTCTTTCTTTCTTAGGATGTTCTCAATTCCGTATAAAACTACATTACATGAATATGACACAACATAATTGATGCATTCAAATGTTGATGGTTATTTGCATTGTTGGCATTATGAGATTATTACAAACAATGCTGCCACAAATGTCCTTGCAAATGTCTTTTTGTGAAAAAAATACATATGGAATATAATGAGGACTAGAATTGTTTGCTGTGTCAGAGTCTATATAAGATGAGCTTTAGTAGATACTGTCAGTATACTTAGGTGGCTGTACCAACATACATTACCAGCGGAAAACTATGGAAGTTTCCATTGCTCCCATGTTTCCCCAACAAATATTATTTTTAGTATTTTTTTAAATTGTCAATTCTGGTACTTTATATTGCTTTTTAAAAATTTGCTTATATTTGATGATTGAGCTGAGACCTTATTCAAATGTTTGTTGGACATTTGGATCGTAATTGTGATATGTCAGTTCAAGCATTTGGTGCAGTTTTCTGTTGGGTACTTATTGTTTTGGCCAGTCCTGTGCGCATAAATATTCTGTCAGCTATGTACATTGCAAATATCTTCTCTCATGCTGTGACTTGGTTTCTGACTCTTAATGGTGCCTATTGATGAATATAATGCTTAATTTTATTTATTGATTTTTTAAAGATTTATTTATTTATTCATGAGAAACACAGAGGGAGAGAAAGAGGCAGAGACACAGGCAGAGGGAGAAGCAGGCTCCATGCAGGGAGCCTGATGCAGGACTTGATCCCAGGACCCTGGGGTCATGCCCTGGGCCAAAGGTAGGCGCTCATCCATTGAGCCACCCAGGTGCCCCCATAATGCTTGATTTTAAAGTAGTCCAATTTATCAATCCCATATTTATTTATTTATTTTTGTGTCCTTTCTAAGAAATCTTTCTTATGACAAGGTCATGAAGATATTTTCTTTACTGCTTTACTTTTCACATTTGGGTCTATAATCTACCTGTAACTAATTTTTGCATATGATGTGAATTAGGGATAAAGATTTTTATCTGGTTATTCAGATGACTCCTTATTAACAGAGAGTATCATTTCTCCTTTGCTATGGAATCATCATTGTTGTGAATCAAGTGATCATCTATATGGGAATCTCTTTCTGAGCTTTTATTCTGTTTCATTTTTTTCTTCTTGATACCAATGCCATAATATTTGGAGCTTTATAGCTTTACAAAAATTTTGATATCCAGGAGTATAGTTGCTCTTATTTTGTTTTTCTTCCTTAATTTCCAGATATATGGAGACTCCAGTTTTTTTTGTTATCAGTGTCTAGTTTTAATCCCACTGTGCTCAGAGAATGTGCTATGAATATACTATAAATGATTTAAAGTTTTTTGAATTTCCTTATGATCCAGCATTCATCAATACCGGTAAATATTCATACTTGAAAAGAATATTTACTCATGTACTGCTTTTTGCAGGGCAATGTGCATATCAATTAGGTCAAGTTCAAAAGAATTTTCTGTATTCTTTTCTATAGGCTTTTTAATATTTTGTCTTCCTATTATATCCATTTCTGAGGGACATGTGTTTGTCTTTTAGAATAATTGGAGATTTGCTTATTGCTCTTTTTATTATAGTTAATTTGTGCTTTAAGGGATTGGAGCTTATATTGTTAGGCACACACAGATCTAGAATTGAGAAATTATCTTTGTGGGTTGGACTTTTTATCATTATGAAACTGACTTTAACTCTAGTAATGTTTTTTTTTTTGTTTTAATATCGGGTTCCATAAAATTAGTATAGTTATATCTGATATTTATGGGGTTTTGTATTTATATATTTCTAACCAACTGCTCCCATTCTTGTTCCAGCATTTAAAATTTATCTCTTTTGGGGTTCCTGGATGGGTCAGTCAGTTAAGTGTTTGCCGTCTGCTCAGGTCATGATCTTGGGGTGGGGATCCAATGCCACACTAGACTCCCTGCTGGGCAGGGAGTCTGCTTCTCCCTCTCCCTCTGCCCCTCCTCCCCATTCATGTGGTCATTCTTTCTTTCTCTCAAATAAATCTTTAAAAAAATAAAATTTCTCTCTTATATTTTTAATCATCTCACCATTTTTAAATTTTAATTAAAATGTTTAGTTTATTTAAACCAATTCATGATATATTACATTTTTAAATTTTAATTAAAATGTTTAGTTTATTTAAACCAATTCATGATATATTACATTTTTAAATTTTAATTAAAATGTTTATTTAAATCGATTCATGATATATTAGGTTTTAAGTCTATCATTTTTTATGTGTTTTCAATAAGTCACAGCTAGTCTACTTTCCTTTTACCATTCTTTTCTGGTATTTTTTTAGTAATTAAGTTATTATTGTATGTTCTCTTCCTTTAGATATTCTTTTGTTACATAGGCATTTACTATCTTGTTAGTTGTTTTAGATGGTAACTAAGTAATCAAATACTTTGATTTACTTGCGGCTAATAATAATTAGTTTCTTTTTACCACTTCCCAGATAATGGAAAGTTGTTAAAACATTTTTATTTCATTTATAGCCCCCACCATTCTGTGTTGTTATGATCATATTTTTTAATCCTGTGAATCATTTAAGACTTCTAACAAATTGTTATTATAGTTTTATAAGATTGATATTCACTTAGTGTTACTAACATATAAAACCATTTATTGTTCTTCATTTCTTTCTGATTTCCATGGTTTCCTCTAGAATTATTTTCCTCCTTCCATGAAAACTCTCCCTAGTATTTTTTTAAAGATTTTATTTATTTATTCATGAGAGAGAGAGAGAGAGAGAGAGAGAGAGACAGACAGGCAGAGGGAGAAGCAGGCACCATGCAGGAAGCCTTTTGCAGGACTCAATCCTGGGACCCCAGGATCACATCCTGGGCTGAAGGCAGACACTTCACCGCTGAGCCACCCAGGGATCCCCTCCCTAGTTTTTTTTTTAAATGGTAGTCTGCTAGAGATTAATTGTCTCTTTTTCTCTGTCTACAAATACGTTCACTTCACTTTTGTTTAAAGGGATATCTGCTAGTCATATTTCTTCGTCCTTCATAGATATCTTTCCGCTGTCTTCTGCCTTCCATCACTTCTTTTGAGAAGTCACACAGTCTTATTTTTTTCTTTTGAATTTATTGTGCCTTTTGAATTTTTAAGTGCTTTCCATTCTCAGGTTTTTGCACCACCGCATTGCACTTTTGGTTCACACTTTCTTGCCTCCAAGCAGATAGACTTCAGTTTGGGGCTAAGCTAAGTAAGTGTGAGAAATGAGAAATATACAGTGCTCCTAAGAAATATGGTAGTGTTGCTGAGCCTAAGCATATGGGATCTTAGAAATCTCAGGAAATCTTTTTATTGCTATAAGTGATACAGGAGTCTAAGAGAGTCTAGAAGTATGAGCAAGGGCCACTGTAACTAAAAGATCCTTGGGTATCAAAACAAGGATCACCTCTTCAGGCGTATGCATGGCTTGTCAATGAAAGACATCATAAGAGATGCCATGGTGCACATTATGGAATGAACATCTCCTCCACACTCCCTCAACCTAAATTACAATATAGACACTAGTCCAGAGAAGGCAGGTAATAGAGACCTCAAATTGAGACTAAGCTTTTATCACCCCAGAATATATAATGTTTGTGTATATACACAGTGTAAGAAGAACAACTTTTGGGGAAAAAGTTTAGTAAATGCAAACTTGTCTACAATTCGGAGCACAAAGAAATTTTTCCATATATATGTATATAAACTATAAATGCAGATATGTAAATATGTGTCCATATGTGTGTACACACGTGCATATATATTTCCCTATATATATATATATATGTATGTTTTCCCAAAAATTAGTCTCCCTACATTTTGAAGTTTCTGTCAACAAAACTTATTAGAACTAGACAATCCTGAACTGCCCCTTTTTATTAAGAGAAAAGAATGTTTAAAACAGAAAATAAAAATGATTGCATGGTTTATAAATGGTTTTTAGGTATCTTATTCTTGTAACTAAGAGTAAAGAACTGAGAAACTGTCAAAGGACAGTCTCAAGGACTGTCCCAAGGGCTACGTCCAGACTCTCTTGAATTCGTGTCGTAGAGACATGACATCTCTAGGTGGACTCTAGCAAGGATGTTCTTGCTCAATTGCTGGCTGTCCAAATAGCCCTTAATAAGTCCTTATCCCTCATAAACTTCGCTAGATGCTTCTCATTAGCTATTCCTATATTCACTTACCTATTTGTTTAGTGATTATTTTCTCTCGCTTGCTTTCCTACCCTCTTCTGTATTGATGACTTTGAGGGATTCATACATTTTCCCCTCCAGTCCCATTGTCCACCCATTTTCACCTTTCTCTGAGGCCCAGGTGCTCACCAGTATAGACTGCATCAGTTTTCAAATAGTTAACACCAAGTGAATCAGATATTAGATGTCTCTCCCCTTGCAGCCTCCCAAACTGCAGATCAGTGAGCAAAATAACTGTAGTAATTGTGAGCCACTAAGTGTTAGAGTGGTTTGCCACTCCCGACAAGGGGAGCAGTTCGGAGCCAGGATGATTTGTAGGTTTTGTGTTCTGTGCATCTCGTGCGTGCCTAAAGTTGGACATGGCTGCTCATGGGAGTTGGGCAGGGCTGGCCAGGAGGCTAAGCAGGTGTGGGAAGAGTGACGTGATGGCATCATTATGTTTGTGCTCACCTCGAGGCATGGCCCGGTTCTGAAGGATGGAGCAAGTCCTTCAGTGTAATTTCCCTACATTGACCTACATTTGTGTTCCAACAGCTGTTTAAAAAACTGCCAGTCTCCCAAATAAATGATGCTGTTAATGGGATTGTGGCCATTGAGGCTCTTCAGTGAAACCAAAGTTGTGTCTTTCAAAGCCATGTACATTCCTTGCTGACGGCCTCCTTGTTTAAAATCTTAATCATACTTCTTTACAGTGGACAGCAAATGGGGCATGTGACCTGTTGGCTAGTATTAACCTTGTATTTCATGGCATCATAATAAAATACTGTCTTGGACACTGTTGGCAAATGAAAAGCAGCCACAGCGCTTATCAGCCACCATAAATGAATCATGGCTAAAAACAACAAGTGTGAATATAATAGAAATTTTCTGTAGAATTTAATTGTGAGGAAAGAGTTTGTCTTCCTTTGACAATTTTATCCTGCCTGCAAGCCTATGGCCCCTCAACTACCCTGTATGTTTTGAGAGCAATGACTGAAGTGTCATTTGACAAACTGGTGTCTTAAGTGATAAATAACTCCAAAAATATATAAGAATGGATAAAGAAGAACATCAGAAAGGTAATGATGCGTGTAAATGGACAGTCAGGTGCAATGTTGTCTTCTAACTCTCTGTTGAGAGCTTTGTCCCCCAGATAGATATTTGGCCGTATTTAAAGGAACGGGCAACGAGAAGCAAGAACCGGTGTTAACAAGCGTGACGTCGGTGCCGCGCACATACAGCCAAGAGTGAGGGAAGAACATGGAGAAACAGAGGGCAAACAAGAGAGACAGGAGAAAAGGGGAAGGGAAAGTAAGAGGAGCCGAATGGACACCAGCTGGAGCCTGACCTACTGAGAGGAGCAGAGCGCTAGAATGAAAATTGGTAGGACAGTTCTACACTTCTGACCTTTTCTTTTCTTTTCTTTTCTTTTCTTTTCTTTTCTTTTCTTTTCTTTTCTTTTCTTTTCTTCTTTCTCTTCTCTTCTCTTCTCTTCTCTTCTCTTCTCTTCTCTTCTCTTCTCTTCTCTTTCTTTTCTCTTTTTTTAAAAATTTATTTATTCATGATAGAGGCAGAGACACAGGAGGAGGGAGAAGCAGGCTCCATGCCGGGGGCCCCATGTGGGATTCAATCCCAGGACTCCAGGATCATGCCCTGGGCCAAAGACAGGTGCTAAACCGCTAAGTCACCCAGGGATCCCTTCTTTTCTCTTTTCTTTCTTTTCTTTCTTTTCTTTTCTTTTCTTTTCTTTTCTTTTCTTTTCTCTTTTCTTTTCTTTTCTTTTCTTTCTTTTCTTTTCTTTTCCTTTCTTTCACAAGAGACACACAGAGAGAGGCAGAGACACAGGCAGAGGGAGAAGCAGGCTCCCTGCAGGGAGCCTAATGTGGGACTTGATCCCAGGATCAAGGAATTTGATCAAACAGGATCCTCTCAGTAGGACAGGCTCCAGCTGGTGTCCACTTGGCTCCTCTTACTTTCCCTTACCCTTTTCTCCTCTCTTGTTTGCCCTCCGTTTCTCCATGTTCTTCCCTCACTCTCGGCTGTATGTGCGCGGCACCGACGTCACGCTTGTTAACAGCGGTTCTTGCTTCTCGTTGCCCGTTCCTTTAAATACGACCAAATATCTATCTGGGGGACAAAGCTCTCAACAGAGAGTTAGAAGACAACATTGCACCTGACTGTCCATTTACACGCATCATTACCTTTCTGATGTTCTTCTGGTCATGACCTGAGCCGAAAGCAGACGCTCAACCACTGAGCCATTGGGTGCCCCTAAACTTCTGACTTTAGAGAAGAAAAACAATCTAGCTGAGGTGCCTAATGTGTACAGCTAAGGTTCAGAAGTGAAGGTATTGTCTAGATCTCTCTAGCAGCAGTCTCCCCTATGGAGTGCTTTCCTTCTGAGAAGACTATGGATGTCTCTGGAAGGGAAGGTAGATCATCCTTCCATTCTGTGGCAGCCAACCTAGTCCAGCATCTAGCCCATCAAATTGGATTGGCTTGCCTTGCAGCTGAGGGATTTGCCTAATTTCTGTTTCACACTGGGCTGAGGCAGAGTAGCTTAAGAGCATAGATAGATTTTCTGCTTGCACGTCCCATTCAGAGTTTCTCAAGGGTCACAGGCCAATATGGAGATACTATTCACTAGGAACTAATATTTTTAATAAGCTGATTCTTGGACTGGTTCTCTTTGATTGCAAACTCTAGATATCAGTGTGATTGCTAATAGGCTTCTCTGTGTGGAGATTCAGTCCTATTTTCAAGAGTGGAGGCTCCATTTCATTTTGAAGAGTGGGGGAGTTGTAGGATTTAGAATCTCACGGAGACTTCTTTTCCGTCATCAGCGATCCACTTGGCCTGAAGTTAGAGAAGACTTGCTGCACTCCTCAAATCCCAAGGTCCTAATCTGGAGTCCCCAAGTCAGGTACAATATCCCCTAGCCCACATCCATAGCTCCCTTTTGTTAAGCTCTCTTGCCAGCCTACTGTGAGCTTCGTGAGGACTAAGTCTCTGGTTTATTCTCCGTACTTGTTCTCTCCATAGGATGTTGTGAGTTTAGTAGGTAATTAAACACCCTAAAGGAAATAACATTAAAATGCCATTCTGCAGGACACCTGGCACATTCAGTGGTTGAGTTTCTGCCTTTCGCTCAGGTCATGATCCCAGGGTCCTGGGATCGAGTCCCACATCGGGCTCCATGCATGGAGCCTGCTTTTCCCTCTGCCTGTATCTCTGTCTCTCTCTGTGTGTCTCTCATGAGTAAACAAGTAAAATCTTAAAAAAATAATAAAAAAATAAAATGCCATTTTCCTGAGTACATGCTGGTCTTCTGATCCCTGCAAGGTGTTATTACCTACGTGGATTAGATTTGTCATGAGACAAGAGCACTTTGTATCAGAAGGAGAGAAGTGGATTGTCCTCAACTTTGGAAAGGTAAAGGAGTAGGGAAAAGGGACTCATTTTGTTGAGCACCTACTCTATGCCCGTTAGGCAGGAACTTCAAGTGATTTCATTAAATCCTCACAAGAGTACCAGGGTATTTGGTTGGAACTAGAGATCAGATTGAAAATAGAGACAAAAATACAGGTAAAAATGAATTTGTGCCTTGACTCTCCCGAACGTGACAGCTGTTCGTTCAGAATGGCCTGATATTCCATAAAGCATGAAAACGGCAGGCCCAATGTGCACACCACACACACAGCTTCAATCCTTGCTGGGAGAGAGCTCTGTTCACTTCTTTTAGAGATGAATTGGATCTGGTCTCTCAGGTGCCTGGCTCTCATACCCTGGTTATTAATGGTCTTAAGGCCAGTTTTTTTTTTTTTTTCATCTTTAGAGCTTAACAGAGGAGGCATGGGTCAGATTGAAAAAGAACAACATCTACTTTGTCTCTGTTGTGTGACTGGCAACCAAGCCTTCTAAGAAGTGAGAAAAAGAAAGGAAATCATATTCTGGGAGCTGAGGGACACAGTACTGGGCATTAGGCATGAAATGCCACAGGCAACATCAGTCCTTTCCTCTGCTTCCCTAGATACATTTTTCAAAGACCAGCAACCTGGAAAACAGGTGGCAGCGCTCAATACTGTACTGACTTAGACAAAAATCTCAGATGCCATATTGGCCAGTTGTCACAGGCAGCTTTTAATGCTGTGTCTACTTTTGCACAGGTATGATCATCTGTCCTGAGCGCCACACATCGATCACATTTTAAGGCAAATAAACAGGAAGAGAGAGAGTTAGCTTTACAATTAGGTGGTCCCGGAGCTCGTCTAGTGGCTTAGACACTAACTCTGTGACCTCAGTGAAAGTTCGTGTGGAAAAGAAGCAAATGTCAGCTACTCCACAGATGAGCCAGGGAGATGAAATGACGTAACTTAGGTTAAGCGACTGGAGCGATATGTGGCTGGGTGATTCATGTTTTGTTGTTTTACTTGTGTTTGTTAATTGGTTTGCCTTTCAAGTTGAGGATTTTGATTGGATTGATAAACCAGTTCTGTTCCTACTGTGAACTTGTGTTGTTAGAATGTCAAAGATCTTTGAAAAATTAAAAAACAAATAAAGAGGAAGCATGACTACCTTACAGCGTATGTTATGGAATGGGAGGAAGGCCATGTACCCGGATGTTGCTGCTTTCCATAAACTGAATGATTCAATAAGCAACTTTAATGAAAGGAAAAAATTTTTTCTTTTCTCTCAATCTCCCTCTCTCTTTCCCCCTCATTTTTTTTTTTCTCTCTCTCTCATCCAGAGTAAAAAAATCAGGGAGACTTTATTTTCAAGGAAAGAAAGAGAGGATCTCAGGTGGAATTGGAGAAGAGATTGAAAAAATGAGATTAAAAATACAGAGAAAATGAAATTTGTCTTTCGAGTGTCCAAATGTGATTGTTGCTCCTTTAGAAGGGCCTGGTGCTGCAGAGATCATGGTGCGTAGGGTGGGCCTAATACCCATGGACCTCCCATCACAGGCTTGATTTCAACCTTGCCCACTGAACGCCAAGAATTCCATGCCCAAGTGTCCTCACCAGGCTCTCCCTTCTTGCTCTGGGTTCTGAGGACATCTGCCTGAAAGTACTGACTGTCTCCTGCTGCTTTATCACTACCTGAAGTCACAGGATAGTGGTAGCCATAGCAACACCTTCGGTATTGCTAACCTGGGGTTATAAACTCTCAGGTAGACAGATGTATTGAACCAAAAGAAATCTAAGGGAAAAAACATGACTTTAAAGGTACCACTCCCTGCAACTCCAGACCTCAATGGATTGTAAATCAGCAGCAAGGAGGAAAGGGGAGGGAACAATGTTTATTAACCATCTCTTACGTACCAGATACGGTGCAAGGAGCTTACCTATATTTTTATTTTTATTTTATTTATTTTTTTAAAAGATTTTTTTATTTATTCATGAGAGAGAGAGCGAGAGAGAGGCAGAAACACAGGCAGAGGGAGGAGCAGGCTCCATGCAGAGAGCCCTACGTGGGACTCGATCCTGGGTCTCCAGGACCACACCCTGGGCTGAAGGTGGTGTTAAACCACTGAGGCACTGAGGCTGCCCTAGATTTTTAATGTAATACAGAAAATAATCCAGTGAGGAAGGTGTAATTTTTAATTTCCACTACTTATATACAAACAGAAGTAAGTTGTTAAGGAAGTCGCCCAAGGATACAAATTTGGTTAAATGGTAAAAACAGAATTTATACCAGCTCCATCAGATTCCCTGTGTCCCTTAAGGTTGGTCTCTAGTTCGTGACCATTTCCCCTATGACATTTCATTTCACCAAGTGCCTTTCCTCCACCCTCTGGTGGGGTCCCCCTTCAGTGGACTCTTTGTTCCTCACTGCTCGTCTTTTCGGATCTAGTCTGGACCACTCTAGTGTCACAACCAAACTAGTCCCATGCCCAAGAAGGAATAGAAGAGCTCTCTACTTGATCCTGCAGTGAATATCAAAGGACATCCCTATCCACCAAACACAAATTTTAAAAAATCATTCTTTATATATGAGGAAGAGAAAGGGAGACTCAATAGATAGAGATAGGTTGAAAGCCAAAATGCTGGAGTTAAAAATTGTTGAGTGTCAACTTCCGGCTTAATTTTGATAAGGGTCCAAAGAGTGCTACTGGGAAGTGAAAAAGACCATAAGAAGCAAAAAAGGGACACATGTAGTGACTCCACCTTCACCTCATCCTCTTTATTATCAAAATAGTGGATTTCAGCATTTAGAACCTCTGGAATGAGACTGTTCTGTGCAGTGGGGCTATAGAACATTTTGATCTTTTGTGTTATTCTGAATTTCCTTAAGTTTTTATAATTATTATACATTATACATTACCTTTATAATTGCAGGTAAAAGTTATATTTTAAAAGAACAAAATACTGAATTTCTACTAAAATACAGTATGTGTGTGCGCTCTCTCTCTCTCTCTCTCTCACACACACACACACACACACACAGGTGTTCAGCAGTCCAGACACATGATTAGTGTCAGTTTAAATAGATAGCAGGAAGGGCTTGACTTGTATTTTAATGAGTTGGTACTGAGCTCCTTATTAACATTGGCCACACTGATGTGATTTCAATGTGTTTTAGTCACAGGATTTGGAGAGATGACTCTGGAAGTTGACACATTCAAAATCTCTTTCCCTGTGGGACCCTAGATGAGGCAGTTGAGGCTTCTGTATTGATCACTTCAGAAACACCTGTTCTGGTAGAGAACAAAGCCCGTAACTAAAAGTACTTCTTGTTTCTGGGGCCATTGGGAGCTTCAATTGGGAGAATATTTGCATCATGTAGCTCTAGTAAAGGAAAAAAAAAAACATACACTCAGCATGCACCGTCTCCATTCACTACAGCTGTGCTGCTCTGTGCTCTAAAATCAGGTGTCAAAACGTTAAGCACGGTCTTTCTGTCAGTATGAAGCAGGGGGATGTCATACCAATGATGCTTGCAGTCGGCGCCCCTGCCATTCTGCTTAAGGAAATGCTACTGAACGACAAATAGGCAAAATGAAAAAAATCCATCGTGAGAAGCAATGAGGGAATATGATCGAGTCAACTCAGTTATGCTTAAGTATTTTATCAGTTCTTTGTATTCTCAGTTATGCTTAGATCAGTAATTGTTTCTATCCTTGAAATTATAACTTTTGAATATCTCACCTTTTCCCTGTCCATCCTCTGTATCAGCCCATGTCATTTTGATCCTATCCCATGATACTGGGAATAGCTTTATTTAAAAATTAAAGTCATAAGCATTGCTTTAAAGACAAAATGTTGCATCCCACATTTGCCTTCCCTGACTCTGTGGACTCGATCATAATCTGTCTGGTTTCTGGAGCCCTGATTCCTTCCCCACACCAGCAGAGACCCATAGCACTTTTGATAAGATGTTTGCAAGTAGCATTGGCCCCACAAGACTGCAGCCTATAGACTGCAATGCTGAGCTCACCTTTCCCAAATCACTTGTTCCTCTTTCTGCCCATTATTATCTCCTTCTGCTCACTTACCACACTGGATATGAAGATGAACATAGCAGCTTTAACCTAAAGTTAAACACCTTTTGATGAATGTGCTTGTGCTTTTGAGTCTGTGGAATCAAAGAATATTAAGGAAGCGTTTGGAGGGAACTATTCAGGGATCAGAACTCCACAGCCAGAGTTTAGTCCCAGTGGTCAAATAGGAACAGCAGGGAAAGATAGGTACAGATTGGGAATCAGAGCAAAATCCAGCTGCTTGGGGAGATCCCATCCAGTGGGGACTTTGAGGGCAGCACACAGAGTATGATTGGTATACACATCCATGATAGGTTCCAAAATTATTCTGCAATCTAGACGGAATGGAATATGAATAGATATATATCCCTTAAACATTCACGTGCAAGCTACCAATTTATCATCTCAACTTCTATGAAAATGGATTTGGGACCTTTGAATATTTTTTGCTTTACTAGTAAGCACATGCCCGATTTTGACAGTAGAGGGTGTCAGAGAATGATTGCAGGGGAAAGAAAGGAGTTTTCCTTCCTGGTTCCTGGGTGCTCCTTGGGCAGGCTCCTGTAGAGGGTGTGGCTTCCCCAAGTCTGGCTCCTATAGCTCACAGGACATCCCCAGCTGTGGATGCAGTTTCTCCAGCATCTGAGTTTTGCAGTGTATAGCAGACAGCAATACTAGCGCTCCCTCTCAAGGGCTCCTCAAGTGCTTATGTAGAAGAGTGCCTCTAAAAAGATACCTCCCTGTGAACAGCTTTCTGAAAAGTTTTGGAAAGTAGAATTCCAGAAATTTCTTTGGCTATGTCATCTTGGGACTTGTCTGCCCTTCAGTGAGCTGTGGCTCTGCTTCCCCAACAAAAAGAAATAAGATGCTTTTATTTTTTACCATCTCTCCTTTAAGACAAAAACTCATATACTTGAGTTCAATCTTATGTATTTCAAAATTTGAATGGAAATATAGTAAAAGTTAATTCAATTTTTCTGTATGGGATCAAGTCATGGCATTTCCTTTGAAGAAAAAAAACCTACGGAGGTGTTTAAGAGAATAGAATCATAGAACCTCAGAGCTAGGGGACCATTTATTTCAATGACTTCATTTTGTAATAAGGAACTACAACAAAGTGGCTTTTACCAGGATGAAATGAGGTCAAGGCCTCCAAACTCATCATGTGCTCTTTAGGGAAGTTACTTTAATTCCCCAGGTATTTCTAAGATGCATCCAGGAGTAAGAACCATAGATCTAGATGGAAAAGTCAAACTGTTCACAGATGTGGGAAAGGTATATGTTCAAAGGATTTCTGTGTATCTCATTTCCTTCAGGTCCCATCCACCTAGTTCTGACTATAGGAGCCACTTTCCCCAGGCTTCACTGATCAGGAGCTATCCACTAAAAATAAGATTATAGTGATGATAACAAATAGCAATCTTTACTGCCTATCTTATCATCAAAATCACTAGGACTCCAGTCCCTAGCCCCCTCCTCATAATCTGTGGGCTCCCCAAATGGCCCCACAGGCTTCTGAGCAGCAATGACGCTTGTGCCTCACCTTCACTATGGTTAACACCTCCTTTCCTTTCATCGCACCAAGACTCACAGTAGAGCACCTGATTATTTTGTTGATGTCATATTCACAGCCTCGCCACTGGTTTCTGTTCTGGCCTCATGGCTCAAGTGCAGTGGTATTTTCCTAGCAGGTCTTGGTTCTACTCTAGTAGTCTCCATGCTGAACTGGGGAATATGTACTTCTTTGATGGTGTTAAGTTCCTTCATTTGGAAATTGATTCCCAAGCTTCTAAAACATAGATTCTTATTTGATTTCATGCCTTATATGTCAGTGGTCCAGATTTTTTAACTTTAAATATTAGCAAAATTTAAAAGGTATTTTTAGGGGTGCTTGGGTGGCTCAGTCAGTTAAGTGTCCGACTCTTGATTTTGGCTCAGGAAGTGATCTCAGGGTCCTGGGATAAAGCTCTACATTGGGCACTGCACTGGGCATGAAGCCTGCTTGGAATTCTCTCTCTCCCTCTCTCTCTTTCTCTCTCTCTCCTCCTTCGCCCCTGCCCCCCATGCTTGCAAGCTCACATAGTCTCTCTTTCTCAATAAATAAATAAATAAAAGGTACTTTTAGATTGACATATTTTACTAGGCCAAGTCAAGGAATAGAGAAAGAAACTATTTAAAATTGCTGTCTTTTCATAAAAGATATTTAATCTCCAGAATATAAAAAGAATGTGACATTTAAATGGAGAGCATTGCTTTAAATTTCATGAAATGTATTTTATAAAAAAGTAACCATACAATACTTTTTTCTCATTTTTATGCAAATCATCACAAATGGACTCTGGTCCATTAGGTATGCATTTCTAGGAATGTGTAAGGCATTTGGTTGGAAGATTATTTATACAGAAATTTTAGTTATGCCTCCTCTGTGTCACTTCATAATTTACTCCCTTATGATTCTTAGTCAAAGATCCTCAGTTTAGCTGGGGGCCTTCCATAAGCAAGAGTACTCTATAGACTCCCCTCAGTGTTATAGATGGTCAGACCTTCTCAATTTATTGGGACATGTTTTAGTTTCATTCTTTGTTTATAAGGAACAGGTCACCTGTTTTATTTCCCAAAAGAGGATGTTGATTTTAAGCAAACGTGTACCAAAACTGATATTGACCTGGAAATCATAAGTTCTCTTTATTTCATGGGACCTTACTCATGATCTTTGTACATAAAAAAAGATGAGATCAAAGAAAATGTTGAGGATGAAAATGAAAAAAACATATTTACTTTAAGTGTTTACTACAGATAAAGTCCAGCCTTCAGAAGAAGTGGGTTCTCTGAATAAAAAGTACCGTGAGATGCCTGAGGAAAAGAAAGTTTCAAATAGTCTGATCATTGGTAGGAAAACACAAGTTGCCTCTTATAATAATTATAATCTGTGACAATCTAGTTGTATAATCCGCAAAGTATAATCTACAGTGAGGATTGGTACATGTCTGTGCATATCAGTATTGTGAAAGTCTGAGGTAAAGTTGTTTTCATTAGGAGATCAGAAATATACAGGAAGGGCTCAAGGCAGTGTTTATTTTGGGGAAGAGAGGTAGATAGGGTGTTGTATTTTATGGTTTATCTCTTAATGCAATGTTTATATATATATATATGATATATATGATTACATGAAATAATAAATATATACTCATTCATATGGAAGCAGGGAAAGGCATGAGTCTAGCTCTTTCACCTTTCTGTTATAGATCTCCCTCACCATGAACACTTTCATTATTACTTGTTTCAAATTCCTGGAAGAAGACTCTAATTGACCACATTTGCTTTTTCATGTCAAGTCATGAATCACTGTCCAGCCTATTATCTTACTGTGTTTGGATGCAGTGCTCATCTTTGGTTCGAGTAGCTATAGAGAGTGGAGATTATGGGTCAGAAAGAGGACATATGAAGGACAGGAAGATTCTTCTAGAAGGGAGTTTGGGCAAGCAGCTAGCATAAATACCAGGTCCTAGTGTAATAGTCTTCGACCTTGGCAACCATTAGCCTAAACTCATTCAGTCTTTAGCAGTCCACAAGATCCATTACCCCTCAGGCAAATTAAAAATCTGTTAACCTACCCCACTACCCACTATCCTGTCCAGGCATTTCTAGAGGCCCATGGGGGGTATGGTTGTGAAAGAAATGAGGTCAGGAAAGCCTAGTTTGGATGCACACAGAGAGAATGAATTAGATTTACTTGACCTGTTACATCAAAAGTACTTATAACTGATTATTTTTCCTTAAAGATATTCTGGGTAATCTAGGCTAATCAAGGTGATGCTTGGTGATCCTTGAAATAAAGACACGAAGGAACTAAGTAAATGAGATTTTCAAAGCATATATAAATTGACACAGATGTGCTAATGATGTGATGCCTGTTCATAAATGTGTCAGTAATGTTGCAAATATATTTTTATGCTTTTCTAATATTTATTTTATGAGATATCACAATAAAAGCTCTGCCTTAGAGATACCTTTGGTGGATTCTGAAACTAGTTGCCATAATATCCCACTGATGAAATATGTGTGAACCCATTGTTTAAGATTTTAGTGAGTTCAGAGGAAAAGAACTAAAACTTTTTGAGTTTATATAGGTACTGAAGGAAGAAAACTGTTGCCATGTTACTAATAGTATAATGAAAGTCATAGGTCACAAGTATTAACTAGAATGGGAAAAAAGCGACATGGTTATAAGAAATAAAACAAATCTTGAGACTGACAGTGAAGGTAGCAGAGTTTCAGTCCTATGGTGTATGTGGAGCTGTGTAAACTTGGGCAAGACACTTATCCTCTCTGAGTTTCCATTTCACAAGCACCAAAAACAGAAACCAACAAAAACTCGTTCATGTTGAACATACATGTGAAGAATGTTCCTACTCTTTTTGAAGGAAGATCAAAGGAAAAAGTACAGGAAATAGACAACAAATGAGAAGATGATCACTGAACAATGAATAAAAGAATGAAGGTGAAACGGAAGCAAAAGGAAAGGAGAAAATAAGGAGAGAAAGAACTCAGACTTAAATGGGTGTGACTTTCCCCCAAAACAAGAGTGGAGAAACCCAAGGCCACCAATAATGGGAGAGATGCAGGCTCCCACATACATTAGCTTCCTGGCCACAACCACATTCCATCAAAGCCACAGAGGCCTCAGTCACCTCATTTATAAAATAAAAGTAGTGGATGAGATGATTTAATGCTACCTTTCTGATTCATGACTTAGCTTTATATAATTGTAAAAGGGAAAGATTTCATTTTATTTGCTTTAAGCTGCCAGACACCAACTGTGCCCCTGCAGTACTGAGATGCAAGTAAACCCAAAATGCTTTCATGACATGAATATGCATATGCTCATGGATAGCCTTCAATACCTTGTGCAGTCTCATTCATTAATAAAATATCAAAACTGCAATTTCTGTGATTACTCTGTTTGCTTAACTGATGAATGCACTTGCCAGGAAGGCCCTACCTGGACCTGGACATTTGGTAAACTCCGCAGGAGGTATCCCAGCTCATCATGACCAAAGCTAGACCCCCTCCCTAGCTATATCTGGCTTAGGTATTAAAGCAAGTTCAGTTGAATCACATGGCTGGGCCTCCTAGAGCTTTGGGGACTTTTGTGCCATATGGAAGGTCTTCCTCATTGTTGCTAGTGCCTGGGGCGGGCAAGCAGACTGTGCATCAGCCTCAGTGCTGAGACAGCAATTTGGCAACTCACAGTCAGATCTGGCTTCGCCTCCAGCAAACAGCAGCTGCCCTGCTGTTTAGTTTTATGGGGGTTACCACCTTCATGAGGCAATGCTCTTTAAAGATCTAACAAATTCTGCCTATGGCCACCTGATAGAATGCAATGGGAGCACATCTTAGGGAAAATGACTGGGTTCAAATCTCAGTCAATCTCTCATGAGCTGAGGGATCATGAATTCATACCTAGATTTCTCTCTTTGTCTATAGAGTGGGGATCATCAGGATAAATGCTCGATTTGCCTCCTTCCGCAACTTGGATTCTCCCTCCCCATGTAATAATGCACACATTACATGGAATAGGATGTGGACATCCCTAGGGAGTCATCCTTCTGCCTGCCAGAAGAAGTAATTACTTTCTGGCCATATACAGTGGGGTAAGGGCACTGAGGATGGTAGGAAGTTTAAGAAGGCCATTCCTGCAGGTGAGAATGTCTAAGACTTATTCAGGGAAATGTGGATAGTGGAGTGATGGAGCTTGCCCAGGGGTGAGAGAGGGAAGCAGCTAGACATGAATCTGGAGCCATAAAATCAGGGCCAGAGCATTTTCAGGTGGTAGGCATCCATCAACTGTTCATGGAGTGATCCGTGAAACAAGCGTGTTACTGGGGTTGGAGGAAAACCAGAAGAGGATAGCTCTGAGGAAGAACAAGAAGTATGGCTGTGCCTCTTGGATATGCGGGCAGGAAGTATTGAAATAATGTCACATTAAAAGACAATAAGACACTGTAATGGAAAAGGAGACAAGAAAAAGTTTAAGAGCTTTTTTTGTTGAAGAAACAACATGGCTGAATGCTTGTCTGGGTGAAAATAATTGCCCTTTCCGGTTTGGGTGCCTGAGCAAATTCTGACACTGTTTTCCTAGTCGTCTCTCCAGGTACTCCCTCCACACTTATTCATGTAACTAGTTACCAAGCAGTATGACCGAGATTTCCAGGCCAACCCACTACACCCAGGAGTGAGGGACTGGTGAGCTGGGATGCTGTGTGGGCAGAACCATGCTGGCGGTTGTATCAATCAGAGCTGTCCTCAACTCCCACCACATCACAGCTCTCAAACCTCCTGCCAAGACTATTTCTTGGATGAGAGGTGACACACCTATCTTTTGACACATCAGAATATTTGGCTAAATGCTCACTGCATTCACCATGAACCTGCTCTGTGCCACTGTCAAATGAAACCTAAAATTGGTTTCTCAAGGGCAATAAATTAGAACAAAGCTTGTAGATATATCGCTAGTGATCACTGACTTAGCTGGGGCTGCCATGAAGAAATACTGGAGACCAAGGGCTTAAACCACAGAAATTTCTTTCTTGCCATTCTGAAGCCTAGAAAGTCCATTATTGGGATGCCTGGGTGGCTCAGCGGTTGAGTGTCTGCCTTCAGCCCAGGGCGTGATCCTGGAATCCCGGGATCAAGTCCCACGTCGGGCTCCCTGCATGGAGCCTGCTTCTCCCTCTGCCTGTGTTTCTGTCTCTCTCTGTGTCTCTCATGAAAAAATAAAATAAAATCTTAAAAAAAAAAGTCTATTATCACAGTACCAGCTAGAAAGGTTTCATTCTGAAAGGCTGCTTCTCTTGGAGTGGTGGTAGCTTCCATGACCTCCTTTTTGAATGCATGAGGAGAAGGAGTGAACTCTCACGTGTCTCTTCTCATGAATCACTAATACCATCATGAGGACCCCACCCTTATGACTTCATCTAACCCTAATGGCTTCCTGAAGGTCCCGTTTTCAAAAGCCATCACACCGGAGGCTAGGGCTTCAACATATGACTTTGTTGGGGGAGGCAGGGGGACACAAACTTTCAGTCCATAACAGTTACACCACTTTCTTCTTTATCTCAAAGATTCAAGAAAAGTCTCTTCTTATTATTACTACTCCCTTCCTATATATACTCCTACAATTTATTGCTCTGATTGTCACAGCCAGCCGGTTGCCTGTGGAGGAAGTATTCGTGGATGACCTTTCTACTTACAAGGCTGCTTCATAGGCGTCCAAGGCTTTGGTCAGAGCTCTCCGCCTCCTCAGTTATCTGTGTGATCATCTGGTCCACCAGTTCTCCAGTAGAGACAGAACATTTCTGGTTTTAACAGTTGTATGGGGCCTCATGCACTTGCTGGGCTTCCTTGCAATAAGTTGCAGCTGAGGGAATCCCTGGGTGGCTCAGCGGTTTAGCGTCTGCCTTTGGCCCAGGGTGTGATCCTGGAGTCCTGGGATCGAGTCCCACGTTGGGCTCCTTGCATGGAGCCTGCTTCTCCCTCTGCCTGTGTCTCTGCCTCTCGCTCTCTCTGTCTCTCATGAATGAATAAATAAAAAAAATAAGTTGCAGCTGAAATTTAGGTCCCACAAGGATCTTCTTGTTGCTATACATGCTTGGGTTTCTGGGCTAATGTCAAAAAAGACAAATCATTCTGGTTTCAGCCCTCTCCTCTGGACTTATTTGGGAATTTTATGGTCTTACTCTCTGATTAGTCTTAAGTGTCAGACATATCTAGGTTCCAGATAGGTGGGATCCTACCTGGATTTCTTCAACCATATGTCTTCTGCCAATACCCAGAATTCCTGCATCCTAATCATAATCTTTTATAAATCCCACATGATTTACAGATCAGAATACATCTTTTTGTACCTTGACTACCAATGATGCCATTAAAACAACGGATAAGCTTCCGCAGACTATTTTGGGATTGAGGAAGAATGCGGGATGATAGATGTAATTTACATGTGGTGGGGGTCCTGGGCAGTGACCGAAACGCAGCAGAGTCAGTCCACACCGGCTCCTCTTCCTCTAGTGATTATCATCCATTTTTCATTCAGCTGGTTCTCTGTCAATTGCCATGTGAAAAATAAAGTTGAGCAATTTCTTAGTAAAGCAGCCATTCCCTTTTTTCCTGTACCTTGATTGATCCACTAGTATGGATTCACTTTTTCTTTTCTCTTTTCCTTTTCCTTTTTTTTTTACCTAACCATTACCTAGCTCTCTGGCCCAGTAATACTAAATACAATCTAGTAAATATGAGGTAAGAAATTCTCCTGCTTTACCCTTAAAACTAGCTCCTTCTGTTGTTATTTTTGTCTATATCTGTCTGAGAATTGGCTCAGAGAGGCCAACTAACTTGTCAAGGTCACACAGTTCCTAAGTATTGAAGCCTCTGGGGTTCAGTTTACAAATAACTACTATTAAAAATTGCTCTCTAAAACTTACTATTTTAGTAGCCACCTTTTCAAGGTGGTCCAAATGACTCACATGACACCCAGGGAAATCAAATACTGCCTTGGTCCTGAGCCAACAGGAAGAAAGGTGACAGGTGGTACATGGATTTTATAAACTGTGGGCGGGCATAGACTAAAGTCATTGATCAACATCATAGAATACGTTTGCTGGTTGCCTTGCAATGAGGGAAGAGAAATTTGCATTTCTTATTTTCAGGACAATAATTGTCCTGCTGTCAGGATGCTGTCGCATGCTTGGTGCTGATTTATATGCTGAAGCCATAGGACTCTCAGGCGGGCTCTCTGCAAAGCAGAGGGGTGCCTGCCATGTATCCACCTTTGGAGGGGAGCTAATTCTACCAAGTTAGCTGTGATTTATGGCCCTGAGTCCCTGCTGTGTTTCTGACAAACCACATCCGGGGGAACAACAAGGGAGGGGCTGAAGAAGCACAGCTTTGGTGGGAGGGTATGTAGACACTGTTGCACTTGGAATACATCATAAGGGCTGCCTGGATCAGAGTGATTAGGAAAAGGCCCCAGACCATCTCTGGCTGCCCAATGGCAGTCTCACATAAGAAGACCCCAAATTTGAGCTTACTGAGAAGACAAGAGCATCAACAGATCCCCTAGTTGCCGTAGATGTGTTCTATGCAGTGATCTATACCTCGGGGAGAAATGGTCTGCTCTAGCATATTTGTCATATGCTATTAGCCGTGTACATCCCTGACCAGCTCTGCCTTCAGCTTTGACTTCACTGATTAAGACAAAAACAAACCAACAAATAGAAGTTATTCACCATACATGCCTCAGAGAGGTTGTAGAAAATTCAGTTCATCTATTATTTGGATTCTGGCCCCTTGGCTTCCTTAGCAATATGAATCTGGGAAAATTCCTGAAATCTCTGTGCCTCCAGTTGTCTGTAAAGTACAGATGGTTCTAATGATTAGGAGAGAAAGTAATAGAAAGAGCACATTCCACCTGCTTTCCTTTTAGGGCTCACAGTTATATATATAGTTCTCCTCCTCAAGGGCCAGGTACATATCTAATTTCTATGTTGTTTCTGCCCAAACCTTCAGCCTAACATAGTGATTGCCATGGAGTTGAAACTCAATGTGAATTAAATCTGAAGCTGACAGCAGAAGCTACACCTATTCAAGGGGATAGCAGATCACCAACTTCCATCATAGGAATTAGAACTAGTACAAGACTAGTAGGATATGATTATTTAATAAGCACTCTGCCCCATAATGTAGTCAAAGAAACATGAATCAAAACCCAGCTCCAGTAAGCTGTGAAATTTGGGATAAACTCATCTTACTTCTTCTCTCCAAGTCTGTTCTCTCACCCAAAATAATGATAGCTGTCTTAAAGTTGTGTAGAAATGTGGGCAGCAAATAACTATTAACTGCTAAAGGGTAGTATTGATTTCTGTTGTCATTATTAATATCAACATTAGGATCATTATTACTAAATGCCAGGAATGAAGCTAAGCACTTTTTTTTACATTGTTCCTTGACTTCCATTGACAGCCATCAGCTGTCAACTAGGAAGTAGTAGGTTAGTTTTTATTGGAAGGATTTCTTAAATCTTCATGGCAGTCATTCATCTCTTCATTTGTAAAAATGATCAAGCTACTACCATATCCCAGGCTGTGTTCTCAGATCTGGAATGCAGAGGTGTACAAGACTAATGATGATACCAACCTTCATTGAGTGCTTAGTATGTGCTAGGCACCATGCTAAGTGCTTTACATTTTTTCACTTGTGTAATCCTGACAACCCTATGAGTTATATGTTATAGTCTTATCCTAACTTTATAAATAAGGGTGGGAAAGTCCAGGGAATTGAATAACTTACCCAGGGTCAGTCAGCTAACCAATGATGGTGTTAGAATCATAACCCAGGCCATTGGGCTACTGGGTGTGTGCTCCTAACCACTACACTTGTCCTCATGGAGCTACAGTCAGGGCCAGAAAATAGATAACAAGCAAGTTAACAAATGCATATGGGAGAAACTTCAGGGATCATCAAGTATCACTAGAAAATTAAATAAGAGCATAGAGAGGGAGAGAAGAACCTTGTGACCTTGATAGTCAGTGAATTTACCTATGAGGAAGGATGGGTTGCCAAACAATTTAAGTAATGAAAATGAAGAACTATGTGTAGGCCAAAGGGCACAGTTTCTCAGGCAACTTGAAGAGTAAGTGGATGAGTAAAGGGCAGTAAGGCCAGTATGGCAAGCACGGTGCAAATATAGTATTGAGATTGGCTGTTGTGGCAAACACAAGCCCAGATGAATCTCAGTGGCTGAAGAAATTTAAGGTGAATTCTTGCCCATATTACGTTGGCGGCTGCCCCTATCGGAATGCTACCCTTTTGAGAGGGTGAGAAGAGCAAGCACTACCAGAAACGTGACATAACCTCATGCTGCAAAGTACCTTCACTTCTGCTCACTGTCTGCTCACTGTCTCCTGGCCCAAGAATGCCCAGTGGCCAACTCAGCAGTGGTGTGGGCAGTGACGCTTCGTGTCCAGTCCTGTGGCACAGGCGGAGGTGTGGCCCGAGGGAGGGGAGAGTTGCCATCCTGAGACTCAGCAGAGAATTTCTCTAGGTTTGGCACCAACTGATCCCAAAGTAAAGCCAGTCTTCTGCAAGCATTGGAAAAGCCAGTTGCTTGACCCTACTCTGTGTTGATTTTTGTCTTGGGGAGCTCTCAAGTGTGGGTCCCCAAACCAAGGGAGCTTCTCAGACAAAGGGCTTCCAGTGTGGTCACACCCCTGGTTTTCTGTTCCAGGTATTCATGGAAGGTTCGCTGATGAACAGGTTCTATCTACCTACCTATGAATGACGGAGGAAGAGGGGTGTGAATGGGCGAGAATATGCTTCAAATCCAGTGAAAAATTGGACATTTGAATTCTAGCCCAGGCATCAAAGGCAAATGACTTCGTGTTGGTGAGGCTGATGCTTCTCACACACAAAATGGAGGCCTCACGCCCACCTCCTCGATGATTATAGAGAGACACATACCAGGGCTCACGATACTAGACACACGGTGCATGACCATGAGGTTTTCCTTTCTGATGACAAAATTTTCCTTTCCCCAAGAGAAGGAGATCATTAGCATCTATTACTTGATATCACAAAAGGTTAAGGAATTGCAAAGGCCAACCAGACAGAGGAAATTGCACGATCCTGCGGTACCCAGGGACGGTTCGTGCCACACTAGCCTTGATCACATGTGGCATTGACTGTGTGTTCATCCTCTCTCCTTGAGAGCCTTCCTTTTGTTATACTACACAAAGGAAATGACTCTCCCATCTTCCCACCGTCAGGGCATCCTGGGATGGGCACAGCTTTCATATAAATCAAAACAACTGAAAAGAGATCCAGAGGAAGACAGAGCTTTGCTTACGATAAAATGCTTTCAAGATTTTGCAATAGAAATCTCAGACGTTACTGGCACTGTTCATATTAGATCCTCACCAGCCTGGCCACCTAATATCATCTTTCAATTTTCTTAACATCCTAGAACCTGGCCAAGGGCTGCAGTAGCCACTGCTGACGGAGAAGCATTGGCAGACAGGGTATCAGAAAGGACAAAATTGCCACCACAGTCAAGGAAACTGCTCTTTTGTGGAGGAAAACAAAACATTATAAAAGGGAGAGGTTCAAATGGCTTTCTGCCCACCCCAGGGCTTTAGGAAACTTGAAAATGAAAGCTGGTGAAATTATCAAGTGGGGAGGATGGAGACTATTGATCTGGAGAAAGGAGAAGGAAAAAAAAAAACCATCATGCAATGAAGTCACATTAGCAAAGGCACTGCTATAAAACAAGAGAACAGGGCAATTTTAGAAGTCCAGAGGAAGAGGGAAGATAATGAAAGATAATGAATATCTTTTACTTCACAGGGAAAAGGAAAGAGAAAGAGGGTAGATGGAAAAGGATGGGGAGGCGGGAGGGAAATGTGGATGCTGATAGTTGAACAACCTCCGTTTCCATGGGGCCCCAGCTGACTGGAGGGAGGTTCCCAGGTGCTGAGGAAACACTCGTGTTTAATGGTAAGGCCAACACCAACAAAACTCTGCTCTCCCACTGATGACCTATGTGACACAGGCTCAATTATCTGCCCACAGTAAGTTTTGGTTTCCATGTTTAAATGGTGAGCATTCTTTTTATCTGTTTAACACACTTACTGGTAGCCTGCTTTGTGCCAGGAAATGTGTTAAGGGATCATAATAGTACATAATTCATAAGAGTACCAAGGATGAAGAGAAAACACAACATTCCTGTACGCTGACGCAGAGTAATAGCAGGGTCATCGGTGTTTACTGCCTGCTGAGTGTTGTTATAATCACCTTATACGTATAGATTGCTTTTATGAAAGGAAGAGGCTCAGTAGTCAGCCCAGGGTCATGTGGTTAATCAATCAGATGTGAAATAACACAATCGGGAGGGAGCCTGGGTGGCTCAGCTGGTTAAGCAGGTTTGGGCTCAGGTCACCATCTCAGGGTCACGCCATTGAGCCCCATGTCAGGCTCTGTGCTCAGTGTGGAGTCTGCTTCAGATTCTCCCTCTGCCCCTTCCCCTGCTCACACTTGTGCTCTCTCCAAAATAAATAATGAATAAATCTTTAAAAAGTTAAAAAAAAAAAAGGCAATCTGGCGCCCGAGTCTGCAGTCTCAACCCGTCTGCCATACTACCTGGGACTGAACACAGAAGCAGGACTCTAGGATCAGGAGCATCAAAAATTGCTTAGCAAATCTTACCCTTTAATATTTATTATTATCTGTGACTCTGGGGTATACTCAGCCGTCAATATGTGCTAGATCTCAGTATCAGATAGCCTATCCCAGAATTCAAATCAGTCCACCCTTTCTCAATGGAGAGGCAGAAAGGATGCATAACACTAGACTTCCCTCTAAATAAGTAAACATAATGGGGAAAAAGCCCACAACATGTATCTGAGCTTGAAAGCAAGAAAAGGAAATACCCACTGCTATATGCAAAGCGAACTCAAATCCGCAATGACCCACACAATGAAGCTTAGCTGTGCTCAGAAATAGGAGGCTGGGGTTTTGATGCCTAATAAAGACCACTCCAGGTAGAGGCAGGAGCTGGAAACAAATTTCCTTCTCAAAGACAGAAACCTGGACGTGACTCCTGATGCGTGCAGGGGCCACAAAAATCTCACCGTAGGGAACTCAGCAGGGAAAGAGCAGTCTGCCCCGGGGCCATGGGAGAGAAGGCACCTGCACATACTGGAACAGGAGCCATATGTGTTTGTACTGGGAGGAGATGGGTCACGTTTCTATGCTTCCAGGAGGGGGAGTTGCCATAAAAGTTGTCTCTGAGTTAGCTAAGCCTGTAGGGTCCCAACAGAGGCAAATGGGAAATTCCTCCAAACCCAGCGCTCAAAGACAGCGAGTAGCTCCCTCTTTTTGGGTACAAATGAAACATTCCCAAAATTGATTACACAAAAGCAATAAAAATAAAAATCAATAGCAAAAATCATCATACATTTAGAAACTGCAAAACACAACTTGCGGATCGATAACAGGTGAAATAAAAATAGAAATGATGGACTATTTAAAATTGGTTAGCATTGAAAGCGCAATCTATCGAAACATGAGGAATAGATCTAAAATTATCCTCAGAGGAAAATTGATATATCTTCAAGTGCCCGAAGTAGAAAACGTTAGGCGTACACCTAGAGCCCATCCACCAGGCAACCCCATCTTTTTGAGGTGAAGCTAGGTGCGGGCAGCAATGCCCCGCAGGTGCACCCTGTGTGCTGGTGGAGTTGGGGCTGTGCCGTTGCAGCCAAAGTTTGCTGAGCCCCCTGGAGATGCAGCCACTGAGGCCCACGCTGCCCTGGACCCACCTTGGAGGAGGCTGGGGGGAGTGGATCCCTTAAAGTCAGGCGGGGTGGGCAGCACGCACTGTCCTCCTGTAGGTGTTCCTCCTTTGAATCCTTCCTCGCCCTGACCCAGGCACTCTGGGCCTCGGCAGCCCCAAGGATCCTGAATTGCCTTTAGGACCATTCTTCCATTGTTCCCGACTGACTAATTTTGGGGTGGGGGGGGTTACTGGGTGACAGGCACTTAGAGGGGCACTTGATGGGATGAGCACTGTTATTCTGTATGTTGGCAAATTGAACACCAATAAAAAATAAATTTATATATAAAAAAAACAAAAACAAAAAAAAAAACAAACAGTCCTTTGGTTAACCCCTACTGACCCCTCTCCAGAACAGGCCTTTTCTTTCTTTGCAGTGTGAGCTGAGCATTTTCCAAATCTTCCATGCTGGTTCCTTTTTGGTTACCAATTCCAGTTTTTTTTTTTTTTTAAGATTTATTTATTTATTCATGAGAGAAGCAGAGACACAGGCAGAGGGAGAAGCAGGCTCCCTGCAGGACTCAATCTCCAGGATCACGATCTGAGCAAAGGCAGATGCTCAACCACTGAGCCACCCAGGTGCCCAAACCATTCCACCTTTAAGTCATTTTTTTCTTCTCAAGTTTTAGGGTAAACAGAAGTAGCCAGGCCACTCCCTCAAATATTTTGCTTAAACGTATCCAGTTTCATCACTCACGAGGTCTAGCTTCCAGAAAGCACTACAACATGAACACAGTTTAGGCGTATTCTTTGCCACTTTATTGCAGGGATCGCCCTTCCACCAGTGTTCCGTAGCACGCTCTGCATTTCCACCTGAGATCTCATCGGGATGGCTTTTAGCTTCCGTATTCCCGCAGATGTTTTGCTCAGGATTACTCGGGTGTTCTCTGAGAAACTTGAGGCTTTCTCCATAGCTCTTCTCTTTTCTTTCTGAGAAACTTGAGGCTTTCTCCATAGCTCTTCTCTTTTCTTTCTGAGCTTTTACCAGATGGTCCCCTTAATGGTCCGTTCAGAGCAATGTAAGCTTTTGCTGGAATGCACTTGACAATTCTTCCAGTTTCTGTCCATCATCAACCTGTAAAAAATTGACCTGGCTGCAGCCCTTTTAGAACAGAGTGAGGCCATTGTAGATAAACGGCCTTGCTGGCCCTTGTCCAGACTGGGCCATACCGTTGGAATGGGCAAATCAGCAATCGTTTTACAAACAGTTGTTCCTAGACATCAACAGGACAGTGGGCATCTTGATCATTAGACTATGGCTTTTGGACTTTCTGCAGAGAGAGTTAACTGATGGACACCAGAAATGCTTTGTTTGTGAACATCCACTGACACAATCTTCCGTCAGCGTGTAACGAAAAGTGTCTCAGCTTGTTAATACCAACTGACAATTGTTTCCTTTTTTTTTTATGTGATTACATAATGTAATTGCCTCCATCCTTTTGCTCATAAAACCCCTTTGCTTTCACCCTATAAGCAGGAAGACTATTTGGGTATTTACCTGAATCTGTGCTCCCCAAATTGTAGTTCTTTGATCCCAGATACACTTGTTTTTCACTCATTGTGGCTCTTTATTTACGGGATGACCTATCCCAAAGCTGCTTCCGTATGCTTAAGTATTTGTTACAGCAGCCCTTCACTCTTGGTACCAATTTCTGTCTGAGTCTGTTCCAGCTACTATAACAAAAATACCACAGACTGGGTGGGTTATAAACAGAAATTTGTTTGTCACAGTTTTGGAGGCTGGAAAATCCAAAATCAAGGTGCAGGCAGATTTGATGTCTGATGAGAGTCTGTTTCCTGATTCATAGATGGCTGTTTTCTCCCTGTGTCCTTACATGCTGGAAGGAGGCCGGGGAACTCTCTGGGCTCTCTTTTTAAGGACACTAATCCCCTTCATGAGGACTCCATCTTCACGACCTAATCACCTCCCAAAGGCCCCACCACCTAATACCATCACATTGGAGGATAGGATTTTAATACGTGAATGCAGGATTGGGGAGATTGGGGACGGGGGACCTTGAGTCTGTATGGCTATGGTGCAAGAAATATTCTTTAATATGTTAACACCTTGAGATTTTAAGGTTTACCTCTTATGGCTATCAGTACTTTAGAGCAGCCATCATTACTTTAATATGAGTGCTAAGTATTGGGGAAGCGGGTGGGAATGGAGGATGACTGCAATTTAATAGGATAATCAGAGACAACCTTTTAAAGGTAGATCAGAGGCCTTCAAGCAGTAACATAGTTGGTATATTCAATAGCCATTGAAGAATCCAGTGATCATCTTTGTAATGTTTCTGATTTTTTTGGCTGTTATGAAAATAAAAATAGTATAATGGACATATCTTTGTGTACATTTTATACATGATTTTTTTAGGAAAAGATAAATCTGTAGAAGTGAAATTCCAGAGTTTAAATGTATACACATTTAAAATTTTGATATATATTCACAAAAGGGGTCCTCCAGGAAGATGTATAAATTTTACACACTCACCATTGCTGTTTTCCTATCTTTATCATCACAGCAATATCAGTCTTTTCATCTTTGCCATAAATAATAAGCCATAATGACAAGAATAGTTGGTATTTATTGAGTACTGCTTTTATGCCAGACACGTCACTAAGTGCTTTATAAATATTAAAGTTGATCCTTATATAAACACTACATGTTATCAAAGCTATTTCTACAGTGTATATAAGGAAATTGAATTAGAGGAGTGAATCAGTATGATTCTGGAGCTGGACCATTAGCTACTTAGCTGCAATCAATTTAATAATTAAAATGATGTCTTATTTAAATTTGTTTCTTTATCCATGAGATTAAACTTTTTTATACATTTTAATTGGATATTTACACTTTCAACTCTTTTCTCAGTATTCTGTTGGGGAGATTGTCCATTTCATACTACTTCTAAGCTCTGAGCCATTTATCCCAGTTGTTCATTTGCCTTTTAAGTTGGTTGCAATATCCATTGTTGGAGAAAAATATTGTTTGATGTCAGATTATCTTTATTCAGTAAGAAGCCATTTAATACTAGTGACTAGATATATACCTTTATAAACAGAAACAAAAGGTAGCATTTTAAAAATTCTGGTAATTTCAACCAAAGATATAAATTAAATGGGAGAAAATAAAGTAGAATATTATTGCATACTAAGAGAATTCAAAAGAGGTGAAAAAAATAAGTTGTAAGCTTTAAGATTTTTTTCATTGAGATACAATATACACTAAGTCCACAAAACCCATATGTCCAGTTTGATATATTTTAAACTGTATTGATATATATTTATCACCCAAATCAATATGTACATTCTCATAACTCTACAAGTTCCCCACACGCTCTTCCTCAGAAAGTGTCACCCTCTTTAGAATTCTGTGTCCATTACATTAATCCTGCCTGTTGTGTGTGTTTGTTTTAATGAGGCATAATTTGCATATAGCAAAATAGACAAAGAAATGTGTAGCTCATATGTACATGGATCCATGTAACCACTATCCAAATCAAAACAGAATATTTTCATCAGCTCAGAAATTCCTTCTTGCCCCTTCCCTGTCCATATCACTTTACAGGTAACCAACATATTGACTTCTATAATCCTAATAGTTTTACCTGTTTTTGAACTTCACGTGAACAGAATCATATGGGATCTTCTCTTTTGGTCTGGCATCTTCACTGAATGTGAGGTTGAGTGGATAACTAGCTAACTCTTTTTTTTAAAACTATAATATCCTATTATATAAATATACTACAATTAGTTATCCATTTCTCTGTGATGTACATTTGAGTTATTTCCAGGTTTGCATTTTTATGATACAGATGCTAGGAGCATTCTTGTAAGTATTAAGAATTTAATAAAGAAGCTAAAACAAAATAAAAATATCAAAGATAAAAATCATCCTATTAAACCAGCAATAGTTAACTATAAAATTATAAAAGAGGTTCCGATCATAATTGAACTAAATTACCTAAAATAATAAGGCCTAAACTTAATAAGAATTGTATTAGATCTTTGTAAAAGGAACTATAATATTTTATTGGTATAAATAGACAGAATTGATGCAGACAAATGATGTACCTGGTTACTTTGGTTAAATATTGTGAAAATGTTTAGTATTCCCAAATTACTTTATAAAATTATCATAATTGCAACCCTAATCCAAATAAAATTTTCGATTAAATAATGCTAGAATTCATCTGGGAAAACAGCAATGGGAGATACTGAAGGATATTTTATTAACAATAATGGCCCTACTGCCAATGTTACTGAATTTTATACATGATACAATGGGAAAGAATTGAGAATTTTAAAGAAAAAAAATAACCCAAAATATTTGATGTGTATATGATAAGGTAAGCCTTTCTAAAATTAAGAATATTTCACAATGTTGCCTTAGTTTTAGGGGCGACTTGGCCTCCACCTGATAACCAAATGGCACTGAAGAAGAACCACTAGGGGAAGGAAATGGTCAGACATTCTACAGTGAATTTATATTTCTGACAATACTGTTCTGAAGTGCTAAGCTTAGAGAGCAAATCTAATAGATCTATTAGAATCAGCAGAATTTTGATGGATGCCAACACCTCGCGTTTGCTGGATGTTTAGTCAGGATAGATTAGACTATGCTATAGAAGCGAAAACATCAACATGACTTGATGATGGAACAGTTTACTTCTCATTCATTCGAAGTGGGCAGCATGTCTAGGCAGCATTGTAGAGTTCCTGTCCTTCATGTGGTGCTCACACTCCAGTGTGCTTTGATCCTCAGGTGTCACCATGTGACCACAGGTTTCTGCAACCACTGAAACAGAGAAAGGAAACACGGATAAGCGTGCCCTAGCTTATACATGCTTGGGCTCAGTTTGTGCTGACAAGAGGTAGTCATGTCACCACTTAAACTTTTAAGAGTACTTGAACAGAAGATAATTATAAACCAGTGAAAATCCCACTCTACTGGGCCACCTATGTTAAGAGGGGATGGACTAAATATAACGTGTCACCATGACTTTTTCTCCCTCGTGATTTTTTTCCATAATACCAGGGCTAAGATGGAGTCCAGCAGCTCAGATGGGCAGGTTTTTGGTCCCTGTCTACTGCTCTACAAATAATCTTTCCAGGGGTTTGTAGAACTGCATGCACTCTCTACTGGAGGAGAGAGAACAAGGAGAGAACCTCTGTTCAGATATTGGTGCTTCTGCATCAAGGGCCTAAGCTCACGTCTTACAAGCACTGGATAAAGGTTTTCTAGTGTCAACCCCTCAGAGCAAGGCTCAGAAGAGATCAGAAGGGATCAGGTGCAGAAAGAGATGGGCACATGTTCCCAAGAGGACTTGGCTGGAGATCCCTGTGCCATGAACTCATGTAATGCTCGATATGAGTTAAATGTATCACAAAAATATAGTCCAAAAGCAACACTGATTCCCAGAGGATTCTCTCTAACTCAGAGACAATATAGGGTGTTTACTCTACTTTTAGGGTATCTGCTATGCCTCCGAATGTTGCATAATAAACATCTCTCCTTTTCTGTCGTATAACAGGGTACATACACACACATCTTATTTATTTGCTGAAATTTTTGGATGTTTTCATAAATTTCAAGAAAAATTGGCTTATAAATAAGAACTTAATATCTAAAATTTTAGGTGCCCAGGGAAACCTGGGTGGCTCAGCGGTTGAGCGTCTGCCTTCGCCTCAGGCTGTGATTCCGGGCTCCTTGCCAGGAGCCTATTTCTCCCTATGCTTCTCCCTCTGCCTGTGTCTCTGCCTCTCTGTCTGTGTCTCTCATGAACAAATAAATAAAATATTAAAAATAAATAAAAATTTTAGGTGCCCATTTAGGTTAAGAAATGGCACCACTAATTTAAGTATGCATATTAATACACTAGAAAACCAGCCAAATACAGAGGTGAAGGTGTTACATGCAGAGGGGGAATTAAGCTTTAGTGCCTGCTGTGTGGCACCGTCAAGCTCTGTTTCCTCACCTGTAACACAAGGTAGTGAAACCATGAGATACAGGCTTGAGATGAAATGATTTTACTTAAGATCCACTCCAGCTAATTCTTAAAACCATAGACTTTAGAGTTCAGAAGCTAGGAGTGGATTTTAATTCAAGCCCACCTATTACTCATCAGAAGGCTTTGAGAAAATTATTTGCTTTCTTTAAATCTGAGTTTCATTATTGGTAAAATAGGTATAATAATACCTCCTTCATAAGATTCTTATGAGGGTAAATAAAATAATTCATGTCATTGCACCACAGAGATCCTGGAATGCAGCAGGTTTTCAATAGATATTTGTTTTCTTCAATAACGTATTTTTTTTAAATAGGGGCTTTTGTATATTGCTATTGCTGTATTGATGTTTGGAAGGCAGCTATGCTCACCACAACCACCAATGCCTGCTTGATGTTTGATATTTGATATTCTATGCCTACCCAATAAAGTTATCATTAAAAGTCTTATGAAATTCGCTTGGTGTGTAAGTGTGCATACACATACACACACACGTGATTCTTTATTTCCTCTTTATCGCCTAGGTTTGCCAATTCATCTTTGTGCAATTTATTTAACTGTTCTAATAATCTGTTGCTATGTAACAGATGACCATGCAATTTAGTGGCTTAAAAGGGGGTCAGCAAACTATGGACCATGGACCAAATCCACCCCACAGACTGTTTTATGTGGCCCATAAGCTAGGAATATTTTTATCAGTCTTAAAATGTTGCAAAAAATAAGATAGAAAGAAAGGAAGAAAATAAGGAAAGATAAAAGGGGGGAAAGGGGAAAAAAGGCAATAAGGCTGAAACTAAAATAGCTGCTATTTGGCCCTTTACAGAAAAACTTTGTTAACCCTTGTCTTAAAACGATACAAATTTATTTTGCTTGCACATTTGATATTTGGGAATGTTGGTGAAAGCTTATCCCTTCTTCACTGAATATTAGCTGGCAAGTCTTGACTGAAACTGGACGATCTGGTTCACTCATCTGAGGCATGTTGGTGCTTGCTTCTGACTGGGCTGTCTTGGGTAGAGGGCCAAGGACTTCAGTTTGTCTCCATACGTTCTGGGCTTCCTCATAGCATGGCGGCCGGGTTCTTTTTTTTTTTTTTTTTTTTTTTTTAAAGATTTATTTATTCATTCAGAGAGAGCGAGAGAGAGGCAGAGACACAGGCAGAGGGAGAAGCAGGCTCCATGCAGGAATCCTGACGTGGGACTCGATCCCAGGTCCCTAGGATCACACCCCGGGCTGCAGGCAGCACTAAACCACTGCGCCACTGGGGCTGCCCGGCGGCCGGGTTCTAAGGGTAAGTGCACTAAGACAGAGCCAGGCATGAACTATACTAGCTTCAGCAGTCACCCAGATTCAATCCGCCAGAAGCTATTAGGCAGCCACAAAGGCCACTAATAGATGGTCTTGGTCCACTAGCAGACCCTTGGTTGCGAACACACAAAGGCAGTAGTTACACAGGAACTCCCAGCTTCCCATCAGCCTCCCTGCAAAGTATCCCCTCGTGATCTAACACTGGCAGTTGGTCATGTGTGATTTCCTAGGTTCTCCAAAGCTCTGACTTACCTGTTCACATCAGTGTTTCAAGAGGACTGATTCATAGGTTCTCTCTGTTCTCCAGTTCTCTTTACTAAACTTTATTTTCCTAGCTCTATCAAAATTGAGGAACATCTAATTCTTACAACAGTTCCTTTATTTCATAGTACTTACAGTGGCTTTGCTTTTCCGATTGATTTCTGGTTGATCAGTTATTAGTATCAGAAGTGGTTTGAGAGGGACAGAACCTTAGAGATTGGGATCTGGATTGGTTCCCTTATCTGACTAGGTTTAGAGGCATTGATTTCCCTAGTATCAGTGGCATATTGGTAGCCTAATGCATGTTGTAACAAATAGTTACTTAAACCATCACCTATGGTCACCAGGAGTTAAGTGCCGATAAACTTTGAGTGACCAAATACTGAAATGCCATAAAGCATTTAATGGAAATGTAACACTGGGACTAAAGGTTTGTTCAGATGAAAAATGTGGAGAAAGAAAATTTTGGGCTCAGGACTTTAAATTCTCACTTCAATTTCTGGATAATAAGCCAGAAAGATGCTCCATCTCTGTTGGCCACAAGATTGAAGTTTGTGAAAAATAAACCCAAAGCCTAAACCTGTGGGTGGCTAGATTACAATGTAAATGAATTCAAAACCTTGGAAGCTCTCTTTTGTTAAAGTTAGGGCACTGATTGTGAAGGGGTGGGACCTTGTAAATTTGGAAGATGACATCTGGGTAGATTCTTATCAAGCTAAAGACCTTGATATTTTGCTGAGCTTCCTTTGCCAATAGAATCAGCCTTCCCTCCCTTGTTTGAAAAGAACCTAAATGGCCTTTTCTGGAGTCGTCCTGAAGGAAATTCCTGACACTACCTCAAATGTCTCTCCTAGAAATGTTGTTCATAGACTTATAACTGAGCTTAATCCCCAATAGGTGCTAGAAATCAAGTACAAAATGTGATATTGAAGAGAGGCAGAACAAATGTAACTATGTTGGGCTGAATTTATTAATATTGATATCCTTAGGAGAGATTCTTAATGGATTCTATTAGTCTAGTCAGCTGGCTCTAACTGTGCTTAGTTGATTGAAACATGCACCTAAATGTGTCCGACAATGACTCAGGGTGAGATGCAAACATTTGCCTGATATTGTAAAGAAAAGTATCCAAAGGCTAAGGGAATTTGAAATGCTGGAGTGAATTTACTATGGAAGACCTGCTCTTTGTCCACTCCCTAACTATGTCCCACAGAAGAATGCAGATACTTCATTTAATAAGACATCAAAAGTCCGTTGGTGAGGGAAATGCTGTCATTCTTGAAGTGGTCTATTGTGGTCATTCTTTTGACCAAGAATGACAGTGGAACTGCTGCTGTTGAATGGGAGCTCCCTGAATTCAATGAGAATCATGATAACTCAGAGTGGCAGGAGCCAAATAAATTCATTTATGCATCAAAAACTCTGCTTACAGAAATATTAACCAAAACAAGTTGCAAAATGGTGAGCCTGGCGTGACTATGTATACAATCACATTAAATATAAAGAACTAAAAAGGGAAATAAGGAAGAACTTGTAAGACAGGATGAAAAAGAAAGTTCTTCCAACCATGTGTTTTCAACAGGAGACACAGTTTAATTTTAAGGACCAGAAAACCTGAAATTAAGTGAGGGACAAATATATACCATAAAAACTGTAAGCATCGTAATATTGAAGTAGCTAAATTAATAACAAATAGACCTCAAGAAAAGTGATGCTTCCAGAGTTAAAAAAAGACATCACATAATGCTAAAAAAAAAAATCAAGTTTCAAAATGCATGAAGCAAAACTAGCAAATCAAAACTAGCAAAACAGAAGAAATAGTCAAGACTATAATGATTGTTGATATTAATCTCCTCTTTCAATAATAGGACTATGAACAACCTTTGAACTAATTGCTATTTTTAAAACTACAAAACAATTGTAGAATAGACATCCTTCTTAAGTACATATAGAGATTTCACAAAGCCACGTGATGGAATAGATCTTAATCTTTAGAGTTCAGAATCTTACAGTTTTGTCTCCTAATAGAATGAAATTAAAAATAAATATCGGTATAAAATCTAAGACACACCATATAATTTGTAATTAACCTTACTCTTCTAAACACATGAGTCAAAAAAGAAATCACAGGAACATTCTTAAGAGTTGGCCTAAAAATGAAACTACAACATAGTAAAATTTGGGGGATGCAGCTACAACAGCACCAGAGGAGAACTTATTACTCAACATGCTTTTATTGGAAAAGAAGAAAGGTTTAAAATCATTTTTTCACTTATCTAGAAAAAATACATAAAATGAAGGAAATAATAAAGATGAGAGCAGAGATAATAAAATGGGTAACACAGGGCAGCCTGGGTGGGTCAGCAGTTTAGCGCCACCTTCAGCCTAGGGCGTGATCCTGGAGTCCCGGGATCGGGTCCCACGTCTGGCTCCCTGCATGGAGCCTGCTTCTCCCTCTGCCTGTGTCTCTGCCTCTCTCTCTTTCTCTTTCTCTCTCTCTCTCTGTAATCTCATGAATAAATAAATAAAATCTTTTAAAAAAATAAAATAAAATCGGTAACACATAAAAATAGAGAAAATTAAGCAAGTCCAGGTTAGTCTTGGAAAAATTAATACAACTGATATAACTCAAGGAAGATTAATTAACCAGAGGACACACAGTCTCGCATGCACATGTGCACACACTGAGGGAAATACATAGAGACAGAAAAGCATCAACCTGAGAAATGAAAAAGAGGCTATCATTATAAGTCCTACCAATATTAAAAGGAAAATGAGAGAATATTACAATTGCATAATAAGATATTGACAATTTGGATGAAATGGCCAAGTTCTGATGATAGAAAGAAAAGCATAACATATTAGGTAGGCTTAGTTCTAGGATTACAGGTTTAGTTTAGCAGCTGCACATGAATCGATGTATTCCCCACTGCAAAGATCACAGTAATGGGTAAACCAAGGACCCCCAAACATCACAGACCACACGTAGACCATGCAAAGAATATGCCAAGTACACACCCTTAATAAACAAATCAGCTCGAGATGTTGCCAGGGAAATTTTAGATTTTTTTTTTGAAAAAATTTTAGATAAACTTTAGATAAAAAGTTTTAGATAGTAAACTTCACACAATAAATCCTTACTGATTCCACTGTCTTTATCTTGGTCAATAGTCAATGCTAAATTTCCAGGCGTCCTTAGTTATATGCAGAGTAGCTATAAAATAGCTCTGTTCTTTACTCTCATATTAACATAACGAAAGAAATAATGTATTATCAATGGAGGTAGAAAAAGCATTTGGAGACAAACTTTTATCAAAAACATAAAAAAATTTCCGTCGTCTTAAAAACAAGCTTTCACAAGAGATGTATAAATGCCCAATAATCATATAAAGAAGTGCTCAATATTATTAGTAATCAGGGAAATGCAAATTAATACCTCCTTAAGATGACACTTAGTACTCATTAGAAAGACTAAGATTTTAAAAGCTGACAACCCCAATATTAAATAGGAGGTAGAGCAAATTGTACACGCCTACATTGCTAGTGGGTCAGTAAGGTATTCAATCATTTTGGAAAACTTGTTTGGTATTTTTTTGATAAATATAAGCCTACATCTATTCTATGACCCAGTAATTCAAGACATTTATTCAAAAGAAAAGAAAATATGTGTCCACAAATATATTTGCATAAAAAATGTTTAAAGTAGATTTATTCATACTGACCAAAACTTGGGGAGAAGGAATCTGAATGACCATTAACAGGAAAGTGCATGAGGAATTAATGGTGTATTAATATATTAGAATACTTCTCAGTACTACAAGATATTGAACTATTGAAATATGTTACAACCGGCTGAATCTCCAAAACATTAAGTCAAATGACACAAAGAGGTCTATATGCACAATATACACAATACTGTACATTACACTTACATGAAATTAGGGGCAAAACTATCTACATGATATAAATCAGAAATGTGGTTGTCTAGGTTACATTAGGGGCCTTTTTGAGGTGTTGGATTGTTCCATAACTTGATTGAGGAGAGCTGCTACACATTAGTCAAAATTCATTGAATTATGCACTCAAGGCCTGTGTATTTTTCACTGTCTGCAAACTTTATCTCAATAAGAAAGAACAAACATTTTAAAAGATAATAAGATGCAATCTATTGAAAGAGAGAGGACAGACACAAACAGCATATACTATACAATTCTATTTATCTGAAGTTTGAACCAAGCAAAATTTATGGTCTTAGATATCAGAACAGAGTTTATCTCTAGAGATTGGATAAACACTGGAAGATATTATGAGGAAACTTCGTGAATTGTTAGAAAAAAATGTTCTGTGTCTCAATTATGAAGGTGGTTATGTGGATAAGTACATCTGTCAATACTCATCAAATGCACATTTAAGATCTATGGCTTTCAGAGATATTAATTTAAACACAATAAATAGACATTTTAACCTTAAATGGATATTGCAAAAGAGAAAGTCTTAAAATCATTGTTCTATGTATTGATCTCAGGAGGCCAAAGAACAGAAGATTAAATTCAAATGTACAAAGAAGAAAGTAAAACAGATAAGAACAAGAATTAATGATATAGAAAACAACTTACAGCAGAGAGAGTGAAGAAAATCAATAGTTTCTTCTTTGAAGGAAAAAAATTCAATTGACAATCTCTTGCCAAAATTGATAAGGAATAATGAGAGAAGGTAAATCATCAGTATCAGGTATAAAAGGGGCATCAGTATAGATTCTTCAGGCATTAAAAAATTGTAAGAGCATTATTGAAATACATTTTAAATCAAAATACAATAAACATATTCCTAGGAAATACTATTTATACAAAGTGACACAAGAAAAAAAGATACATTAATAATTTATATAAACTATATAAAATTCTAAGATAGAAACTCTAGCTTGATAACATTGCTACAAAGAAATTTCAATTTCCAGATAGTTTTATTGGTGAATTTTTCCAAATAAATAAGAAAGACATAATACCCAAATGTGTACAAGCTCTACTGCTTAATGAAAAAAGGTAACCCATTTATGAACTCATAAAGTCTGAATAACCTTGTATATAAACATGAAAAGGATATTATTAAAAAAAAATAACAGACCAGTCTCTCATGGAAAAATACCTAAAATCCTAAACAAAACAAAAACAAATAATAAATCATTATGAACAAAGGCGTATAATAAGGCCACATATTCTTAATATGGCCAATTTAGGGATCCCTGGGTGGCGCATCGGTTTGGCGCCTGCCTTTGGCCCAGGGCGCGATCCTGGAGACCCGCGATCGAATCCCACATCGGGCTCCCGGTGCATGGAGCCTGCTTCTCCCTCTGCCTGTGTCTCTGCCTCTCTCTCTCTCTCTCTCTCTCTCTCTCTATCATAAGTAAATAAAAAAATTAAAAAAAAATATGGCCAATTTAGCAATTTTCCAGGAATGCAAAGTTGGTTTAATATGTCAAAAATCAATCAATATACTTCATAGTAGCTGAACTTCTGCAAATCAATAAAAAATAGAAAACCCAACTAAAAATAGGTAAAAATAAATAAAGGCAAAAACTTGATCGCCTACTTCACAAAGAGGATATCCAAGTGATATACATATATGAAAATTAGCTCTATTTCATTTTTATACAGAAAATTCATATTAAAATGGGAAAAGCAGTATACACACAGAAAATTTCTAACATTTACAAAAAGACATCCTTTGTAAGCATGTGAAGTAACCAGAGTTCTAATATACCACCAGTGGGAGTGTAAATTGTACAACTACTTTAGGTAACTAATTCACAGCATCTTCTGAGGCTAAGTGTGTGCTGGATATACCCCAGGACCCATCAGTTCCAGTCCTAAGTATCTAACCAATATTCATAAATGTATTCATTAAGAGACATGGACAGAATTATTCATCAAGGCACTATTTACAATAGTCCCCAAATGTCTGTTGTCAATGGAAAAAAATGGTGGTATATTTGTATAATGGAATATTATTCCACAATGAGAACAATTGCTCGGGCACCTGACTGGCTCAGTTGGTTAACCATCTGACACTTGATTTCAGCTGAGGTCATGATCTCAGAAGTGTGAGACTGAGCCCCACTTTGGGCTCCATGCTCAGTGGGGAGTCTGCTCAAGATTCTCTCCCTCCCTCTTCCTCTATTTACATCCCCCCCAAAGAAAAACCAATTTGCTGTGTGCAATAATGTGGATGAATCTCATTAACTTATATTTAGGAAAAGAGGCCAGACACAAAGGACTGTTTTCTGTATGCTTCCATTTTATGAAATATATAAATAGCCAAAATTAATCCATGGTGACTAAACAGCAAAATAGTGGCTTATATCTGGAGTCTAAAAAAACAAAAACAAATAAAAAGCAGAATCAGGCCAATAAATACAGAGAACAAAGTGATGGTTACCAGAGGGAAAGGGGGTGAGGGGATTGGCAAAATGGGGGAAGGGGAGGGAGAGATACAGGCTTCCAGTTAGAAATAAATAAGTCATGGCAATAGAAGGCACAGCATAGGGAACACAGCCAATGGTATGGTAATAGCAGATGACAGATGACAGCCCCACCTGAGGTGAACATAACATACAGAAAAGTGGAATTATTATGTTGTACACATGAAACTAATGTAACATTGTATGTTAACTATATTCAAATATTACAAAACTCAAGAACCCCCCCCCCAAAAAAAAATAGTGATTATCTTTGGGAACATTGGTAGGAAGGTAGAAAGGAACCCAAGGAAGACTTCAGGGGAGCTCATGTATCTTGATCTGGATGGTACCTACATGGTGGGACACTTGACGGGATGAGCACTGGGTGTTATTCTGTATGTTGGTAAATTGAACACCAATAAAAATTAATTTATAAAAAATAAAAAAAAAACATTTTATAAAGATTCATCTAGCTATGTAAGAATAATGTGTGCCATCTTCTATGTGTTTGCTATATTGCAATGAAAATGGTTTTGCAAATAAAAACAATAATGTAAAACAACCATGAATCGGAAGTTCCCAGATCTCTAATGCAATGCTATAGGAAGAGTGTATTTAGCCCCTAGAATCTAATTGTGACAATTTTTAGATATTGTGGGTATAATACACAGAATCATCTCATCAATCATGGGTTCCTTCTTTTTAATATCCTTAGCGATGGCTGCTTTGAAGTTTGGAATGGAAAAGAAATGAAACATCTTCCGTTTTTTTCTAGCTTATCAGGAAAGACAGATCTTTCAGTCTAAGGAAACAAAATTTCATTTTCTCCTTCACATTATTTGTTTTTGTTTTCTCTTCAGAATTCAATACAAAAAGCTGTTTACATGCCCAACTTGCCAAATAATAATGATTATTATACCAGTTTTTTGCAGATTCTGGTAAAGTACTATAGGGAGGTCCAATATACTAAGAGAGAACACTAGAGGATCCCTTAGGAAGAGGACTTCCTCTTTTGTGGTTGTAGGCGTGTGGACACAGATATCCCCAAATTGGCAAAATAAGAACTCATGCTTCAGGGTGAACTGCATTTCAACAGCTGGAGAAGGGTGTGAGGAATCCCAGGCTTGAGAGCCTAGTAGGAAGGGGGCGAGTCAGAAAACTCAGGGTTCTGAAGTTGCTGCTGAAGCCAAAAATACAACAGAGCAGGGCAGGAGGGTAGGAAAAGTGATGAGGTAAGACAGGTTGGCTGGGATCAATTTGAGGAATTCATGAATGTCATGTGAAATTACTCAGATTTTTTTTTTGGCAGTTGGAGGGGAGAAGTAGTCATAGAATACATTTGACAGACATATGAAAATACCTGAGTTTTAAATAATTTATCACTAGTACTGATGAAAGCAGCTCTGTATTTAAAATGCTTATGTTTATCTCATGAGAAAAAGCCAATCCAGTGTTTAAAAATCTTAAATCACAGTGACCAACTACATGACCAAATAATCACTTATAAAGATATTAAACATCAAGAAATTTGGAAGGAATACACATTAATATTTTAAAAGTGACTTTAATAGTTCATATTTATGGTAAATCCTTCTCCCTTCAGATTTATAGTGAAATATTTGCCCCTAAATTATTTCCACAAGTATATTTGTGTAGAATAGCATTTACATTTATAATCTGAGTTCATTTAATGGAATTGGGTTATAATGTTAAAATCAAAAGATGTCAATTGTCCAAGCAGAGTTTCCAGAGTTTTGGAAAGTAAATTTCTTGTTTTGACACCTTCCTTTCCCTACAATTTATAGCTGTTTTCAAGAGGAGAAGGAGTTTTTCTACAATATTTGTTTTCAGTAGACCATTTATTTGTAAGTACTTAACTATGTGCTATGGATGCTAGTTGCTGGCAATACAATAAAGAATATGCCGTGACTCTTGATCTGGTTTTGGTCCATTATTAAAACCTATTTTTGTTTTTCTGCCAATACTTTCTTGTCCCAATGTCCTCAAGGCCCTCTTCCTCTCTCTCTCTGACTGAGGAGACAGCCATCCTTCTATTTCTGGCTAGTCCCTAGTGCATCTTGGTTCCAAGACCCTGCTCTCTTCCTTCTCAGGAAACTTACCACTTACGTTATCCTACATCACCCCTTTTCTCCCTAGCTCCACTCTATCACATCAGAGCACATAGTAACTTACCTAAAACCAAGCCAAAACAAAAATATTTAGACTCCACTTCCTACCTCAGCTACGTTTTACCTTTTTTTCTCTCTCTCTCTTTTAATATTTTAATCATTTATTTATTTGAGAGAGAGAGAGCATGAGAGTGAGAGAGCACCAACTGGGAGGAGGGACAGAGGCAGAGGGAAAAGCAGACTTCCTGCTGAGCAGAGAGCCCAATGTAAGGCTCAATCCCAGGCCCCTGCGATCATGACCTGAGCTGAAGGCAGACGCTTAACTAACGATTAAGCGTCACGCAGGCACTCCTGTAATTTGTCTTTTTGATAACAGCTATCTTAATAGCTGCGAGGTGATATCTCATTGCAGTTTCGATTTGCATTTCTCGGATGATTGGTGACGTTGAGCACCTTCTCATAGGTCTGTTGGCCATTTTGGAAAAATGCCTGTATAGGTACTTGGCCTATTTTTCAAACAGGTTATTGGGAGTTTTTTTTTCTATTGAGTTGAGTTCCTTCTATACTTAGGTCATAACCCCTTATCAGATTTATGGTTGCAAAATATCTTCTCCTCCATAGATTACCTTTGCATTTTGTTAATAGTTTTCTTTGCTGTCCAGAAAGCTTTTAGCATGATGTAGTGTCACATTTATTTTTGCTCGAGGTGCCTCTGCTTTTTTCTTTTAGATTTATTTATTTATTTATTTATTTATTTATTTATTTATTTATTTATTTGAGGGAGAGTGAGAGAGACAGAGAGTATACAGTGGGGAGAGGCAGAGGGTGAGGGAGAGAAAGTCCCACGGAGATTCTCTGTTGAACGTGGAGCCTGACATGGAGACCTCAATCCCAAGACTCTGAGACCATGACCTGAGCTGAAACTAAGACTCAGATGCGTAACCCACTGTGCCACCCACACACCCCATAGGTGTCTATGCTTTTTGGGTCATATCCAAAAAGACATTGCCAAAACCAATACCAAGGAGTTTTTCTTCTAGGTTTCATCTTAGAAGTTTGATGATTTTAGATTATTACTTTTAAGTCTTTGATCCATTTTGAGTTGGCTTTTACTTATTTTGCAAGATCCTCATCTTGCAATTTTATTCTTTTGAATGTATATATCTGGTTTTCCCAACACCATTTATTGAAGTGACTATTCGTTTTCCATTGTGTTTTCTTGGAGTCCTTATTGAAAATTAGTTGATTATATATGCTTGGGCTTATTTCTGGCTTTCTTTTCTGTTCCTCTGGTCAATGTGTTTGTTTTCATTTCAGTACCATACTGTATAATTACTATCACCTTGTAATATCATCTGAAATCAGAAGTTTGTGGCCTCTGGTTTTGTTCTTTCTCAAGTTTGATTTGGTTATTCAGGGATTTTTTATGGTTCCATATGAATTTTAGGATTGTTTTTCTATTTCTGTGAACAATGCCATTGGAATTTTAGTAAGGAAGTGTTGAACCTGTAGGTTACTGTGGGTGGTATGAACATGTTAATGTTTAATTCTTTCAATTCATGAACATGGAATGTCTTTCCATTTGTTTGTGTCTTCTTCATTTACTTTCATTAATATCTTATAGTTTTCAGTGTACAGATCTTTCACCTTTTTGGTTAAAGTTATCCCTAAGTTTGTTTGTTTATGCTATTGTATTGTTTTCTTGATTTCCTTTTAGTAAAGCTGAAGGACACAAAGTCCACATACAAACACTGGTAGTGGGATCCCTTGGTGGTGCAGCAGTTTGGTGCCTGCCTTTGGCCCAGGGCGCGATCCTGGAGACCCGGGATCGAATCCCATGTCAGGCTCCCGGTGCATGGAGCCTGCTTCTCCCTCTACCTGTGTCTCTGCCTCTCTCTCTCTCTCTCTCTCTCTCTCTCTCTGTGACTATCATAAAATAAATAAAAATTAAAAAACAAACACTGGTAGTATTTCTTTTTCCACCAACCATCTATCTGAAAATATTATCTTTCTCCTTCTATTCATTCTCAGATTTGTCAAAAGAGAGAGGTGTTTTCTCAATTTCTCTCACACTGAACACTTTCTAGTTCAACTTTTGTCTGTAGTTCATCAAAGTTCTACTTTGAGATCATCAGTGACCTGCATCCTCCAATTCCAGTGTATTTCAGTTTTCATTTTACTTAATCATTCATGGCACTCCAGAAATAGAACATAATCCATTTCTTGACACTTGTTTCCCTTGACTTGAATAACCACTCTCAGTCTTTCTTATATTACTCTGGACTCTCCCCCAGATACTTTAACCTGCTAAGTATCCCTATCTGAGTTTTGAATGTTAGAGTTTTGCAGACTTATCTTAGAGCCTTGGGCTCTAGTCTCTTGTCAGTCTGCTTCCTTTCCCTTGGATAAAAGGCGGCAAATGGTAATTTACAATCTGTTACTCCCCAACTTTCATAACTAGCCCAGACTTTTTTCTTTGAACCACTGATTCTTATATCCAAATACTTTATTGACATCTCCACTTAGAGATCTAACAAGAGTCTCAAATTTGTCATGTTCCAAACTGAAGTTATGATTCTATTTCTAAACTTCAGTTGATCTCCCGCATCCCCTTCTTAGTGAATGCCGTCACCAAATCCACCTTCCTATCATGCACGGCATCCAAAATCTGAACAACTTTACCTCCTAAATGTCTTTTGGAATCACTGAGTAAATGAATTCAGTGTTACTCACAGTGGTACCCAATAGCCTGAAGGGTGTGTAAGATGCTGTGGGCTGGGGCAGAAGATAAAATGTGGTCAAATCTGACTTTGAAATAAGGAAAAATTGATTTTTTTGACTTTAGTTTTTAAATTAGCCATTTCCTCAGGCCTGTTTGTTCATTTTGGCAATGAAGTGGCTCAGTCCCCTGGATTGCAATTCAGTTTTTTTGTATTGCTTGGCTCTGGGGATCAATTCTATCATGTCATTCTTTGGTTGAACTTGCTGACATTTTAGATTCCCTTTTCCTGAGGAGTAAATGATATTTGATCCTCATGCAGAATTCTGGATCAGAAACATCATGAACTCAAAGGTAGGTACAGGAAAACGCAGCATACACTTTTTTTTAAAGAAGTGATGTTTCAATGACAATTTGAATTATCTGACAGTTTAGTAGCTTACAGAGTTCTAAGCTCTGTGCTTCTGAAAGCTCTCTCCAAAGAACTATGTTCTTTGATCTGAATGGTTATACAGGTGAATCTTGTTTAATGATGTTTCCAGGGATATCACAAGTGCTGTTTTGTTCAAATCTTAAAATGGAAGCCAAGTGTAAGTTTACTGAATATGTGCACCATGGGTATTTTTATTCCTATCCCAAGTAATGCTTGTGAGATGTGGTATTTGCTTGCAATTTTGTATGTATATTTGTAGCAAGAACTAGAACTACATTTAAAGCTGCATAAACTTCCTTCCCACAACTCCCACTTCTGTCTCTCCCTTTGGAGTAAAATGTCTCAGTGATTATATTAGAAATAATCCATAGTAGCTCACATTTATTGAAAGCCTACTATACACAAAGTACTTTGCTAAGGGGTCCACATGGGTTTGTTTAATTTCCACAGAAACATCAGTGAAATCGGAACTAATAGCTGTATTTTCCAGATAAGAAAACAAGCTTAGCAAGTGAAATAATGAAGTGAAATAATGTCCCTAGGTTTCCAAAGGTGCTACATAAGTGATAGAGCCATGATTTGAAATCAGGCACAGTACACTAACATCTCAGTTTACAGTCCTCACCTTTAGACTATTTCACCTACAAAGAATTATCCATTTGAGGGGACATTTCTTCATTCCCCTGTCTCCCTTCCCCTGAGTCCTATCTGGTTCACCTTCAAACAAATCCACTAAACCTGCTGTCCTATGAACCCCATATTGCCGAACGCATTCTTCTCAATAATCTAAAATGCAAAATCTTCTTCTACAAGCAGTATTCTTGCCTGGCTTTTGTGATGCAGTATATTATTTTGTTGCTCTTCTATCTTCTTTATTCCCCTCCACTACCCAAATTCTAGATGTTGGAGTTTTGCAGGGAATGATTGTCTTCTTTTTGAAACTTCTCTTTTGGTATAATTCCCAAAGCTTACATAGCATCTGAATTCTGAGAAATTCCTTTACTTTCAGCCTTTATTTGATCTAGATATTCCATTCAAGTCCAGATGTGTATATTCAAGAGCTCACCTAGACTTTCCCCTTGGAAATCTAATAGGCATCTCAACACTTAACATGCCTAAGCAAAACTTTTGAATCCTGTCCTCTTTTCCTAAATTTGCATAGCCTGCAGACTTTTCCATCTCAAATATTGGCAACTATTTCCTTCATGTTGCTCAGACAAAACTTACAAATCTTCCTTGACTGCTATTGTTCATTTATACCTCACATCCAAAGTGTCAGGAAATCTTACTGAATTTATATTCAGAATGAATTCAGCATCTGACAGCAAATTACCACCGCCTCGGCTATTGTCCTAACCCAAGTCAACATAATCTGTAGCCTGAATTTCTGCAGTAGTATTCAAACTGGCTTCGTGCTTCCAAAACCATACCACCACCACACTATTCTAAACGCAGCAGCTGGAGTTGTAAAAAGCAAGTCATATAAAGTCATTCCCTTGCTGAGATCCTTCTAGTATTTCTTTGTCTTAGAGTACATGGCAAAGTCCTTACAATAACCTTGCATGATTTACAGCCTTCATACTCCCCTGTTTTTGCCTTCTGTTCCCTCCCCCCCGCTTTTTAAAGAATTTATTTATTTATTCATGAGAGACACGGGGAGGGGGGCAGAGACACAGGCAGAGGGAGAAGCAGGCTCCATGCAGGGAGCCTGACATGGGACTTGATCCTAGGTCTCCAGGATCATACCCTGGGCTGAAGGTGGTGCTAAACCGCTGAGCCACCCGGGCTGCCCTCATTTTCCTTTTTGACTGTTCTAGCTATGCAAATATATTTTTCTGCTGTGTCTTATGTATGTCAAGCATGCCCATGCCTTCAGGTCTTTGTGCTGGCTATTTCCTCTTCTTTGAATGCTCTTACTCAGATATCTTCACAGTTAGTTTCCTCTCTTCTAGTATTTGCTCAAGCCTTTTTCTTTTCAAAGAGGCCTACCCTGACCACCCTAATCAAAAGTAGCACTTGCATTCCCATCCACATCTCTTCAAATCTCCCCATACTGCTCTATTTTCCATAATACTTCTCAACTCCTGACATAATGATTTTTAATGTTTATTGTTTATTTTCTAACTCCCTCTGTGGGAAAGTAAGTTCTCTACAGGGATGGGGATTGGTGTCTGTTTGGTTTGCTTTGTGTTCTGGATGCCTGGAACAGTATCTGGCATATGGTAGTGCCATATATAAATGTGTACAAATGTATATATAAAAGACTGAGTGAACTCAGAAAGTAGAAGGAAAAAAAAGTCAGGGCCAGGAAAGAAATATATAAATATGTCAACACTATAAGCTCAAAGTTATATTTAACAGTTCTAAAGCAATGGCACCAAAGCTCTTAAGTGGTTGCATGTGTGCATTTATCCTTTCTAGGGGGAACATCAAGACACAGCTAAGGAAGCTTCAGAGACCTAGTTTGAATGGGAGTCTGCAAATGGTGTTGGTGTAGGTGGCTTAGAGGTAGGTGGATCCAGTGTGTGACTGCAAGCAGGATCCCTAAGTAGGTCAACAAAGGGGAAACACACTCACACATATGTGTACATACACACATGATGCGCATATTCCCATCCACACAGCTCAAATAGTCTGAAATAATAAATCTCTAATGAGCAATGAGTCATTTCCAGGAAAAAGTGTGGCTTTGAAGGCACACTTGACTTGGCAACAAGCATAAACTAAGTTCACTATTAGAAAAGAATTTGGACAAAGTTTTAACCTTCCTGAGCCTCAGTTTTCTTAACTTTATTATAAAAGGGCAATAACAAGGACACCAAGACCATTGAGAGCTTAGGAAGATCAAAGTAGGTAATGTATATCAAACAGTATTAGTATTTTATTATAAGCCACTGTCTCTAGTTTTAGTATATCAAGTCATTAAAGGTTGGCAAATATCTTATACTCCTTGGTAGTATCCCCAGGCTTCCAAGGCACATTACACACCCAAGGCTGGGTGCTGTCTTTATCGTGCTTCTCAACACAGTGCTCCCGAAGCCATTTTCCATCCATGGAAGTTGGCATATGAGGTGAGATATTTGCCTTCCTGAGGCTGGGAGAGTTCCCAAGTTTCCTCCAATTCTAAGGTCTTACAATTAAAAAAAATATATGTTTCAGGCAGGATCACCATATTAAAGCATCATGAAAAGCTGTTGTTGCTAAATGGGCGGAGAACTAGTGATAATTTTTTTCTGGAGGGATAAAATTTCTCATTTTATTTGCTAATATGTTCATACTGGCAAATAAGTTTTAGTATAGGCTCTTGGCCAGTGCATGGAGATAAACCCAGAAAATCATTTAATATTCAGCTTACAATGTTTTAGCTTTGGTTTGATGTTGATTCTCTTACGAGGTATGAGATTATGAATATCAAGTAGCAAGGGACATTCTGCCTCCCTTATGGTCTTCCATAAGGGTCAAATAATTTAGTGTCCTATCAGAATCGAGAAAGAAAAGAGTCAAATAAAATGGGAGTTTCTCATGTAAAGTAGTGATATTGTTCCTCTGTTCTGAAGACAAAGCTACAAAAAGTAGAGCATGGACCTCCTGGTTGCAGGGAACCATGAGTTCTTGTCCTCTGCGGTTATCATCTGGGTGATTTTATTTATGTTGGTCCACTTCTCAGATCCTCGGGGGTTTGTTGTCCCTTCTCCAAATGGCCTTTAATAATATAAATTTCACAAAAACTTCTGTGAGGGTGATATGAAGTATTGCATGAAAGTGCTCAGCACATGGCACAGGACTAATAAGCATTGAGTGTCTTCCCCTCTTACCCTCATTTGTGTTTTCACTCCCTGGTCTTGTATTTTAATAAACCTGTGTTCCAACTTCTGCCTTGCCTTTGGAGCATTTGGTGTTTGGTTTCTGATTTTTTCTTATAGTTCTGGCCCCCACTTTACTGTGGGGATTGGATAAGTCTTAGCCTTCCAGAATCCCTGGGCGTTAGACTCCCGTTCAGACTGAAAACAGGACACCCCACCACCACCACTGCGCCCCCGCTCAGGGAACCCTGCTAGAGCAGTGACTTTCCAGGTAAAAATCCAGCTTCTCTGCCTCCCTTCACCCCAGTTGCTAATAGTGCCCCTAATAGTTTTATCTTCCAGTCCCTGTGGGTAAACACCTAGAATCAAAGTGTGCCCTTCCTTGCTTGGGGAATGGGGAAAAGATGAGTTCTTTATTTCCTGCTCAGTTCTGTTTTTCTAGGATCCACAGAAGTGACCGTTCATTTTATAGGGGTCTGGCTCCACGCCCTTCTGTGTTTGGCAGAAGGGGAAGGTGGATGCTTGGCTAGGGAGTGGGTGAATTTCTGTGCTGCCCTGAGTTAGACTCGATTTATACTCAGTTAGTACAGACTGCAAAAATGGAAGGAAAAACTAAAGCTGAAAAATTATGTATGAATATTGAGGTCGCCATAAGCAGGATGGTTAGAGACCTAACAAGACTAATCATGGTCCAGAGAAAAGATTTGAAGTTGGCAAAGAAAGCCAGAATTTGGGGGCCAAGTACTGCATGTAAGAAAAGCAACAGAGATATAACCTCAAATACCTGTTTTATCATTCAGTTTGTTTTCACTAATTGAATTATGCTATAAAAGTAGTATAGCCTGGCTTGGAGGGGCAGGTACAATTTAGACAGTAAAGGCGTTACTAACCTCTTATGAGGGAAAGGATTATGCTTAATCATTAATTTATCCGTTCGTTTACTCAGTGAATAGAGCCAGGCAGCAGAGTAAGCTCCAAGAGGTCAAGGACTCTTATTTTATTTGCCTCTGTTTCCTCGGCTTCTGTAAGAGTGCTGGCACAGAGCAGACACTCTACAAATTTCCCCAAAGAATTGATGTGTTGGGGTATTTTCCTAGGTATAGGGCGGACTCTCTAGTTAGGACTTGTATGGTTCTCGACGTTTGTCTGCTCTGACATCACACACATCCGGCCAAGGTCACGCCCCATTCAGGGTTGGCCACATTTTAGAACGAGGTCTTGACTGGGAAGACCAGCCCATCACCTTCATCGAGGAGGGCTGGATGCTCTGGTTTAGTACTGCTGTGTGACGCCCTGGGAGTAGTGAGAGGCCAGGGCCCCTTGGCCACCGCTCAGCTCAAGGGAAAGAGCCTGCAGACCCTTTGTGTGTCTTTGCCAGTGTTGTCAAATGTTACAAATCAGAATGAAGGGCTGCAAAGAACAGCTCAGGAATTTACAGGGACTGCCTGAAAATGAGACAGACTTTTAGCCGATTTATCACTGCACTCACTGTGCTTGCTTCAAGGCAGAGGCAACCATAAATACAGGGGATGAGAGTGAATCTGCAGTTGGAGCATTTTAATTCAGAGCAAGTAAATATGTGGACCTCATAGGGGCCATTGTCTCCTGACAATTTCTTTCACTGTCATTTGTCATCGCTTTGGCAGCTGGTGGAAATGTAGGGCGTGGAAGGCAGGTGGTGGATCTGTAAGGGCAGAGCACCAAGAAGTCTTGCTCATAAATTTCAGATTTATGAAAGCTGGCAGGAAAGATCTTCAAGATCAACTTGCCTACCCCTTGATTTCATTCAGGTAAAATTAGAACATTTGATTTTTCTTCCACTCAGTGACTTAAAACTCTCCTCCCTTCTTTATTCCACATTTTTATAGTGCTGGGCAGCAGGTTCACTTTGATATCTGATCACAGTTTCTCTTGCTTTATGTTACAGAGGATTTTTGAAGGACATCAAATAAACTGCTCAACATCTCTCTGGGGGATGGAGATTGAATACACACTTTTAATGTTAGCATCAAAGTCATCTCTTTTTGCTTCTCTCCACTCCCCCCACCCCCATTTCATTCAGCAAACATTAAAAAGTAACTATCATTTTCCAGGTAGATTTTTGAAGACAGAGTTCTGTGATAAATCCATTATGGTCCATGGGCTCCAAGTTTAGCTAGTCTAACCTTTCAGGAGGAACATACACAAAATCCAATAATACTGCAACATAATAGGGTCATAGATAGGGGTCTGTGGAAGGTCAGAGGAGCAATGGCTGACCACTAAGCCCTGGGGAGGTAGAAGGTGGAGAAGTAGCACATTTTGATGTAGCTGAATTAATGAGGCTGTTTTGATTTGGGGGTGATTTGATGTGGCCGGTTGGAAGCTTCAAAAGGTAAAAATGCATTAAAAATACTTCCAATCACAACAGATGTCCCTAAATCTTGTATTTCCCAATGCCATCCCTCACCATATCCTGAAATTCCTCCCTCAGAGTGGATATACTGGCAGAGACAGGGGTTCAGGTCTGAGGACGAGCTGCAACCCAGGGCAAAGGATTTTCATGTCTCCAACTATTACACATTCCATGGTCTCCAACTATTGTTATGTAATGTACAATAGTACATTGCATTCCCATTATGTAATGTACAATCGTTGGAGACTATTGTACATTGCATAATAGGTGTAATACTCTATATATGTTTTCACAGCTTTTTTGAGAAACAATTTACATATCGTAAAGTTCATCCATTTAAAGTGTTCAATTCAGTGGTTTTTAGTACATTTACAGAAATGTACAACTATCATCATAGTCTTTTACCATAATTTTAGAACATTTTCATCACCTCAGAAAGAAGTGTCATACCCATTAGCAGTCACGCCATCTAACTGTCACACAGACATACACACACACACACACACACACCACACCTCTTTCCCTCCAGCCCTAAATGACTGCTAATCTCTTCTCTGTCTCTATAGATTTTCTTATTCTGGACACTTTATAGCAGTGATATCCTGTCATATAATCTTTTGTGATTGGCTTCTTTGATTTAGCCTAATGTTTTTGAGGTTCATCCACGCCATCACAGGCATCAACAGTGCTTTATTCCTCTTCACTGCCAAATAATACTCCACTGTACAAATATGCCATTTTTGTTTGTTTATTACACAGTTGATGGATATTTGGTTCACTTCTACTTTTTTTCCTTTTAAGACTAATGCTGCCATGAACATTCATATACAAGTTTTTGTGTATGTTTTCATATCCCTCGGGTGTATACATAAGAGTGGAATTAGAATGTCATACGGTAACTCTAGGTTTAGCATTTAAAGAAATAATGTTGTAATTTTTAATAGTGAAGACGTACTGGTTTTTCCTCTTAGAGTTTATTGAAATGTATGCAATGCAGCCACGTGAAGATATTTTGTACTCACTGAATTGGGTATTACAAATGAGTAGGACTCATGCTGTTCAAAGAATAAATAAATCATGACACTACCCACAGAAAGCTCATGACTTAGAAGGGGGACAGACCATGACACTGCAAGGTACAAGGAAGCACGAGAGAGCAAGAGGAGGGAAGGTGGCCAGGGAGATCAAGAAAAATATCCAAAGGAGTTTAAATATTGTGAACAGTCAGAAACTAGTGGAGAAGGGGACAGAAAGGGGAAAATGCATTGTAAAGCAGAAAAGCATCATACACCATAGCAAGAATTGGTTGAAAATGTACAAAGTATTCATAGGAAATCAAACAAGACAACCTAATGGGGGGCGCTAGTTTGAGAGGTGGTAGCAGGTAACCTCAGACCTTTAAGCATGCTTCCAGACAATGGTTTTCCATCTAGGTTCTTTGATCACTGAAAGAAATAAAGGAAACCCGCTATGAAATGCTTTGAAAAATAGAACTGGCTATGGAAAAGTTTATTCTTAGGAGAACATTAATGGAAAAAGCAGTACTTTATTTTCAATTCAAACTATCCTATACTAAAAATTTAATTTTTATTTTAAAAGACATGAGTGCTATTGTAGAAAATCTGGAAAATACTGAAGAGTTTACAATAAAGATCAATAGTAATCTCATAATCTAGAAACAGCCATTTCTAACATTTTAGAATCTACCTATGTTCATTTCATATTTATAGCTGCTTACATAGTTGGAACTGTAAATGTAGTTGTATTTATAAAATTTGGATTAAATTATAAAGGTTATTTTAATTGCATTTTTACAATTAATTAATACTATGTCATAAGCATTTTTCTGATTCCAAACATATTATACAGGAAAAAGATATTTAAGACAACATAGAATTTCACTCTGTCAAATCTCCTGCATATGATCATTTTATGTCATTCTTTAATCTCAATATAGTCTATAATTATTTTGGTGTTAGAAATGGCCTTTGGTGTTTGGACATGGATAATTGCCCACTATAGTGACTTACAGGTGAGTTAATTGAACAAAGTATTAATAGGGAAAGCTATTTCTAAAAAGGAAGAAAGTATTTTGTATATCCATCTGGGTTTTCAAGGGAAAAGACTTGCTTGTCACACATGAAAACAGTCGAGACAGTTGCCAAGACAATAGATGAAGATGATGGCTTTGATTACATTGAAGATTTAAGCAACAAAACATTTTCAAAAAGATAAAAACAAAACGAAAACCAGGCATTTTTTTGAGCAAAAAAAAAATGAAGTGTTGATATTCTTTTTCTTTTTTTTTAGACTTCATTTATTTATTTGACAGAGAGAAAGAGCATGCTTGTGTACACAAGCACAGGGAGCACCAGAGGGAGAGGGAGAAGCAGGCTCTCGTGGAGCAGGGAGCCCAACTTGGGGCTTGATCCCAAGACCCTGGGATCATGACCTGAGCCAAGAGCAGACGTTCAACCAACTGAGTCACTCAGGAGCCCCATGTGTTGATGATATTCTTAGTATCTACAGGACTAACACATGTATGACAAGTAGTAGTAGACATTGCCTAGCGTAGTCACGAAATGGGAAAGATTATGACTGGTCATTTCTCAAAGTTATACACCTAATGAAAATTTTAAAAACATTTTGTTACTTGTTAGCAACAACAACAAAAAAAGCATGTTAAATAGAAATTAGGTATCTTTCTTTTGCATATCTATCAACCAGTTTAAAACCCAGTCATTTTTAATCTGAGAAGGCTTAGCTGAAATCTGCATTCCCAGCTTTCTTAGTGGGAAAGAGTGGTCAAGACGTTTTTGAGCGCAGCTTGACAATATGTACTACATGTCTTTAGACATGCGTGCTCATTAATACAATCTGAGGAAGTTGCAAAGATTTAGGAGCAATGATTTTCATGTCAGGTTTTTTTTTTTTAAGATATTTTGTTTATTTATTCATGAGAGACACACACAGAGAGAGAGGCAGAAACACAGGCAGAGGGAGAAGCAGGCTTCATGCAGGGAGCCTGACACAGGACTCGATCCTGGGACCCCAGGATCACGCACAGGGCCGAAGGCAGGCGCTAAACCGCTGAGCCACCCAGGGATCCCCAATGTCAGGTATTTTTATACCATATTACATACTTTCATTATCACAAAATAATGACCATAAAGAGTGTTAAGTAACCAAAAAAAACAAAAACCAGTGTTAAATAAATCATGGCACATACTATATATTATGAAATAGTAGTCTTCCACTAAAAATGATACTTAGAGAACATTTTATGATATGAGCTAATTCATAATACAATGTATGTGAAAAATCAGAATATGAAAACAATAGAATAATACCAATTATACAAAGTTTATAAGTATATATATATAAAAGAAATAGATTTATGATGTTAATATCACTTTCTTCAAGGAAGTAAGCTACAGTTAACTTAGATTTCTCTATTTCTCAAATCCTGTTTTTCATTCTGATAAAGTGAGAAGCGTTAGAGGCCTTGAGAGCCCTATGCAAGGAGATGCTTACAACTGTTCAAAAGGGTATCACAAGTGTCTTCTTGAAACTACTTTTAGGGTTTTGTAGGTCCTGACTTTGTCATGCTTCTTCAGTATGAGGATTACATTCTTGTCCTGTGTTGATCCCCATTGAGTAGGATCTCCTGTCTACTTCATGGCAGCCTTACACTGAGGACTGGATCTTGTCTTACAGCCTCGTTTGGCTGCTTTCTGTCTTATACGGATAAGACTTTGGGACTGGAGCAGAATCCACAAAGTTATCTACTGTCTGTATTTCCTGCACCAAAGCTGGCTTGTGTAGTTATATCTGGTTCCTCAATAACCTTCCTGAATTTCTTAAGATTTTGGGATCTTTTCTGGCTTTCTGTTGCCTCATCATGTATAACACTTCTGCACACCTGCTTTTCAGAGAGCTTTCATTATGTCAAAGGAGAGCAAAGAGTGATAGAGAAACTGGTGATGGGAACAGGCATGGGGACAAGTGTACAGAGTTGTGAATTCAAAGGGAAAATGCAGTATTACAGGCGTAAGGGAGAAGTGACAAAATCATGGGTAATGAAGTTCTGTTGAGTTGTGCCATCTCTGAAGGCTGGCTTGAAGTATAATTGAAGTATAATTATTTCTGCCCAGATCTTCCTAAGGGCCTAATGGGGAACTTGCTCTCAAACATCTGGAAAATTATGCAGACCATAGCTAAACCTTCAGTTATCTTCTTCAGAGATTGTTCTTCTTAAAAGACAGATGGCAACTTAAACTACTGATGCCTTCACCTGGAAGTTTAGGTCCCTGGGGTGATCCTTGAAGAAAAAAAAATATTTTTCATTCCATACACACAATAAATTGTATTGCAGATATTGAATTTTTCTTGTCATTCAAAATAATAATTAAAAAATATATATTTACCAAGTTTCTAGGCTCTAGGGTATTAGAGGATAAAATATGGCACCTGCACATGGGAAACTAATTGTTTTCCTGGAAGGATAATACATGTTCTAGCTTGGTTGCTATAGGTTTATATATTTGCAGATATTTGCATTGTTTATGTCTAGGACCAAACATAGGACTGTTCAGTGAGTATTGATATTGACAATGTAAGAACATGAAAGTAAATTTTGAAGCCAGTAGAATTCAGATTAACTCACTAACATAACAGTCTGTGTGATCTGAGGGTATGTGTAACACATATTTCTGGACTTTAATGTTTATATGTCTAAAGGGAATACTTTGGGAGACTTTGGGGGTGCACTGAGAGGGTCACTTAGTTGTGAGGAAGAAAGAGGACTGTCGTCAACTCCAATGTGTCAGAGCACTAAAAATGTTTCATAGAGGGTGTCATGTGGGGTGATAACTCTGGTAATAGATATGTCCATGTAGAACAAGGCACTTTTCAGATGGGATGCTATTCAATTTTCATGGTAAACCTGGAGGTAAATATTAGCTTCTCATTTTGGGAAGGTCCCTTCATGGATGATTTCATTTCATAATTATCTGTATCTCTATCACCTAATGCTTGGTCCTCAGTATTTGTTGAAAATCACAGGAGATATAAATGGCAGGCTGGAACTTTAATTATAGTCTGCAAGACTTCAAAGTCAGAATGTCCAGATTTCCTCTGTTTGGCCTTGGGGAAGTCATTTCTCAAATATTCAGTCTCTCTCACCTGAAGGCAAAGGTCACTGGTTTCACTGGTTTCCTAATTGGCTGTGAATTGGAGTTCAAGCCCTTCCCCATTCTGATGAGCAGAAGGCCTGAGGACATGGGGATGGGAGACAAGCAGGGGAAGGGATTCAAACCTCAGACCTTCTATATGTTGGCAAATTGGACACCAATAAAAAATAAATTTATATATATATATAAAAAAAACTCAGACCTTTTAAAACCTCCCCTGATGATGTGGCCACAGCTGATGGAACCTCTAATAGGCAAACTCTGCTACGCTCTCAACAACAGTGTCCTCTGCTGGGGTCATCTGAAGGAAGATCTGTTGTAACTCACAAGTAACTGGGATGGAAAGCAGGATGTGATTTCAGGAAAATATAGGGACACATTTTACCTCTCTACGTGTGTTGTCCATTACAGACAGAATGTGCACTGCATAAGTGATTGTAGATTGCCCAGGAACCACATTAACAAAGTCAAACAAACTAATGAAATATAGGCAAAATTCACATTTTACTTAGAATATGCAAAACGTTGTTTTTCAACATGTAGTCCATATAAAAATATGAATATTTTACATTCTTTTTTCATACCATCTTTAAAATCAAGTGTGTATTTTATATTTACAGCACATCTCATTTTGAACTAGTGACATTTCAAGTGCTCACATGTCTGTTATATTGGACAGTGCAAGTCTAGACTGCATAGTTTGCTCTTAAAATCTGAAAACTAGGGTTCAAACTTGGAAACCCAATATCGTTTGGGCTATGCACAAGGTCTCTGTGGAAGACCTACATTTTTAACCTCTTTATATGTACTCTGCACTGAATCTGAAGTTCAGAATGCTTTCTACATATACGATCTCATTTAATCAGTGCAACACTAATATGTAGGGTTTATAGTATTCATCATACAGATGAGAAAGCTAAAGATGTGTTAGTTTCCTGGAGCTGCTATAACAAAGTAGCGCAAACTGGATGTCTTTTTTGTTTGTTTGTTTTTAAAGATGTATATATTAATTTGAGAGAGAGTGAGAGCGAGAGGGAGAGAGAGAGAGAGAGAGAGAGAGAGAGAGAGAGAGCACAAGTGGGAGGGGCAAGGGTGAGAGAGAAATTCAAGTAGACTTTGTGCTGACTATGGAGGCAGACGCAGGGCTTGATCTCATAACCCTGAGATCACGACCTGAGCCAAAACCACGGGTCTGACACTTAACTAACTATGACACCCATGTGCCCCCAGACTGTGTATCTTAACAGAAATTTATTGTCTTAGAGTTCAGGAGGGCAGAGGTCTGAGATCAAGGTGTTTGCAGGGCTATGCTCCCTCTGAAGGCACGGGGGAAGGAGCCATTCCAGGACTCTCTTCTACCTTGTGATGTGGAAACAACTCCAATTTTCACATGTGCTCTTGCTGAGAGAGTATGTCTGTGCCCAAATTCCCCTTTTTTATAGGGACATCAGTCATGTTGCATCAGGGGCTGCCAATTGTCTCGTATGACCTTTCTTAACTAATTATGTCTACAATGGCCCTGTTTATTACATGTAGACATAATGGGGGTTAAAACTACATATGAATTTTGGGGTGACACATGCAACCCATAACATAGGTTTGGAGAGGTTAATTATCAGTTGGACTGCCTTAGGCTGGGTTTGCATTGTTAACTGCACACGGACTTTGCGTGTGTACATTTGTGTCTGGGTCTGTATATATTGGTTTTCCCTCAGCTTCATGGGGGCCCAGTCATCACTCCAGTCTCCAGGCAGCCCTCGGCACATAGTAGGCTCTCAATAAATGTTTACTGAGCAAAAGAATGAAAGAGCAAAATTTCTGACGACCTGGGAACCGTGTTTGTGGTGTTATTATTGTCACATTAAGGAGGTGTGCACCTTTTATAGCTTGTCCTTGCTTTGGCTAGAATCTCTGGTTTTCAGAGCTTTATAACTTATTATAAATTCCATCTGGATGGAAACTTGGCTAAGCTTCTTGGCCTTCAGCTTTTAATTGAAGCTATGTTTATTGGAATGTGAAAAATAGGAGTTCTAGTCTTTATGATGCTCTTTTATGCCTATATAATTTACAAATAGTTTGTGACCACCACAGGCTGTTTCTGAATAAGTTATCAGTTTTTATAGAAATTAAATATAGATGCCTTAAGGATGGGCCTTCAAATTAAGCACTAGGGGCTATGGGGGGCAATGTCCGGAGCAGCCAATTATCTTATATAGAAACGTGTTTTTTCTCTTAAGAAGAGCCCTCATTCTGCCACAGGTAGAGTTAAAGACAATCTACATCTAGACACACAGCGCTGCTTTCTCATAAAGGGGCTCCAGGCCAACCTCAAGTGCAACACCACCTGTTCGCAAACATACTCTCAAATCTCGATCCAGCTGGTTGGATTTTATTTCAGATTCTATGGTGTGGAACACAGATTATTGGCCTTAGAGATACTAATGTGTGTTTTGTGAGTTAGAGTTATAATATAACTGAATTCATCCATTTATTGAACTAACATTTGTGGAGTACCTATTGTACGTTCGGTGCTGGGAATGCACACAAATGAGACTGTGAAGTTGCCCTTGAAGACTTCAAGATCTATAGATATTAGCAATTCATACTATAATGAATAAATCAATAAAGTTAGAACAGGGAGGTATTGGAAGCAGAGAGGATATTTTTACTGTGCATATTGGAATGGGGTGGATGGGGGACTCACTCTAGGCCTGTATGAATTTCTTACAGAGCAAGCTGATTGTGGGAAATCCTGGAAAATCAGTAAAGATTAACATGAGATAGAGAGCACTGCAGAAAAATCATATGACTTCTTCAATCTAATAGTGTACATTGAGGGAGCCTCTTTATTTTTTTAACTTTAATTAAATTCAATTTGCCAACATAAAGTATAACACCCAGTGCTCATCTCATCATGTGGAGGGGGCCTCTTGAAACCACATCTCATGGCTTCTAGTAATTGAACCACATCCTTCTGGAGTCAAAGGAGTCTCTCTTTGACAATTCTAGATGTCCTTCTACCTGCCTCTTTGATAGTATCAATGATGATTGATACTACATTGATTGATGATATCAATCACCAATGATGATTAATATTACATTGAAATTTGAAACATTTTTGTAGGGTTTTCTCATGCAGTCATCGTCTCAAAATTGTGATGTAGCTTTCACCATATTCATCCTACAGACCAGGAAACTGAAGCTTGGGGAGACGGTATGATTTGCCGAAGATCACATGGGTATTTTGTGATTATATTGGTCAGCACTCTTGCTTTTGAAAATAATAGAAATAAAGACGAGAATTAACCTGAACAGAATAGACACATTAGTGGCCAACTATCTGAAAAGCTCAGGGGTAGATGTGCTCCCAGGGAAGACCAGAAATGGACACATTCTCTGCCCTGAATCTGTCCCATGCTGTAGGCTGGCTTTGCTTTCTCAGGCAGGTTTCTCCCGGTGGTAGTTTACCCTTCCCCTGGCAATGCTGAAGGCATATTCCAATGGCTTTATTACTGCAGGGCGTAAAGGTGTTCTCAACCTCAGATACGAGAAGTCCTACAGGTAGGCTCTGACTGGCTCATTTTGGGTTGGGTACCCACTGGCTACAAGTCAGGTGTTACCACTTACCCAATCACATGTTTGGAAGGATTTCATAGAATACAGATGATGTTTTTTAGGCAATTGTTATCATCGTTGTCGTCATCACAGTGAAAGTCCATCGTGGTAGTAGAGCTGGAACTGAGATCCCTACTTCATGACTCCAAATCCAATATTATTTCTAGACCCTGAAAATACCATCATAATATTTAAGTTGTATGTCTAAAGGCCTTTTTATCATTTGTTCTTTGATGTTTCAAAGGTGCCTCAAAACCTTAAATTGATGTCAGAACTGACTTTGACTGTCACCTTCCAGCCCCATGTCTATTTGGTCTTCTTTCATTTTCTGTCCTAATAACAACTGACTCAGAGCCACATTGTAACTCCCATGGGCCTGGGAACTTTTGCTCCATAGAAATATTAAAGATGACATTTTACTGCATTGGTAAAGATGGATATATTGCTATTACATATTAAGCACTTTCTTTGAACTAAAAGTTCATTTTGCTTTTAACACTTTTGTGGGCCTCTAAAATATTGTGGGTTCAGGACACTGTGCCCACTGAGCCTAATGGATAAGTTGGGACTGAAAAGGCCCGAATAGTGCAAGCCAGAAACATGTGATTTATCCTTCACATTTTCTCTCTCCATCTGCACATCTCAATCACCATATTCCATTGACTTTGCCAGTTAATTTTTTCCCCAAATAGCAAATCACCTGCATTCCTTTTCTTTCTACCATCTTGACTGGTCTCCTTGTATCCCTTGTTATTTTTCTTCAATCTCTGATCATTAGTGCAGCCAGAATGATCTTATAAAAACAAATTTTGGTTTTACAACCTTTCCAGAGCTTCATTTTCTTCTTAGTAAAAAGATGATCTTTGCATAGCCTGTGAATCCCCAGAGGGGCCAGCTCCTGCTTTCCTTACCAAATGTATAACATAGGACCCTGGCTGGCTCTTTCCACCATGGTCACACTGGATTTCCCTCAGTGGCTTGAATGCAGGTTTATCCTTTGCATTTCGAGGCCCTGAAGCATATTCTTTCTTCTAGAATGTCCTTTTTCTGGGCAGCCTGGGTGGCTCAGCAGTTTAGTGCCGCCTTCAGCCCAGGGCGTGATCCTGGAGACCTGGGATCAAGTCCCACATTGGGTTCCCTGCATGGAGCCTGCTTCTCCCTCTGCCTCTGTCTGTGCCTCTCTCTCTCTCTTTCTCTCTCTGTGTGTGTCTCTCATGAATAAATAAATAAAATCTTTTTTAAAAGTAGAATGTCCTTTTTTCTCCCTGAGCTGTCATTAATTACTCATCCTTCTTTAGATCTTGCCTCAAGTGTCACTTTATCAGGGGATTTTTACCCTGGACCCTCCTCACACAGCTTGGATCCAGTAATATGTTTTCTTGGTAAAACCTATTTACCTTTGTAGTAAAATATCCACAACTAGAATTCAGTATCTAATTGTGTAAATGATAATTTAGTGTCCATTTCAGTCACTGAGAGGTAAGCTCCATGTCTAATTTGCTTATCATTGGTTCCCCCTCCCCCCATGCCTACTACACAATAAATACTCAATATCTGATGAATGAATGAAGGAGAACTGTATGTTGATATATCCTTAAGTATGTTACATTTTTATTCATAACAAAGTTTTTTGAGGGCCAACACCAGGCACTCCAGTAGGCTCTGAAGACACAAGACATTAATAATAATCAACACCTTTCCTAATTTTTTGGAATTCTGGAACTCTTCCACTTAGTTGATTTGGATAGTACCCTGATGCTGATTCAGAACTGATCCGATTAGGTGGTTATTTAAGAGAATGAGGTTCTAGAAAATAGAAATTAAACCCTTAAAATAAACATAAATATTGATGGACACGTTAAATGGTCAAACCAGTATGGAAAGTCTACACTTACAATGATCTTAATCACTAATATCACAGTCCTGTCTTCTCTGATCATGTAGATCAGACAATGTCTATGCATCTTTTGAAAATTGGATGTAGTTTTGGGAGTGTGGACTAGTCCAGAAACAGAATGGTAAATGAATTACTGCACAGGGAAATTTTTTAATACTGGTCTCCTATGTAATAGTTACTTAGCCCTCCATTTCATATACCAATCTCTGGCATAAAAAGTTGGAATATCTTCATTTTATGGTTGATGCAATGAAGACTCAGTGAAATGATGATTTACCCACAGTTATAAGATTTCTTAACAGCACTACTCACTCTAGAGACTGCCTAGGAGATTTGGTGATCTTCCTGTTTCATCATTCTACTTTGTTCTTCCATTATCAATTGGTTCACAAGCAAATCTTACTCAGCTGCACATACATGTACTAAGCACATTGTGGCTTTTAGAAAGCAACTCAGTTGTCATAAATTATGTGATACTCACATACTAGCATGCCTCCTCGCTGCCAATTCCTCTGGGCCCAGAAGTCTATATCATAATAATAACAGCCTGAGGAAAACAAAAGTAGGAAACTAAATAAATGAAAAGTAGCCCTACCTGAATATAGGGGCAGACCTATCATGTGCCATAAGGTGGAGAGCTAACAGTACTCAGTGAGCATCCTTAAAACTACCCCAACAATATAAGGTATTGTAATGAAGAATTTGTTCCTTGGAGTTGGAAAAAAATTAGGAAGGTAACTGCTACTTATTTTGTCAGTGACCTTGGGCAAACTAATTTACCACTTTAGAGTCCTGGGTATTTTCCTAATTAATTTGAGATGATAAAGGCAACCAGCAGAGTTGTATGTGAGTCCCTTTCTCTCTAGGCAAAACTGATTTGAAGGGAGATTAGAATCTGGCAGCATTGCCTCTTCCCTCATCCTGTCCTTCCTCCCCTTACGAGAGGGCAGCCATTTCTGAAATGATTGCTTAGCTTGGGAGATATTTATTAGGCCAAGGAAGAATCAATGTGCATTAAACTGGCCTGGGGCAAGCTGCAGCGTATTTTCCACCGCCCAGAGTGTCAGGATCATACCGCCTGCAGGAGGGCGCTGTCATCCTACGACATAGACACAAGATCAGAGAGATCCAGGATCTTAGACTCCGAAGCTAAGCCCAGATTCACTCAAGTGTCCTGCATTGCAGCATTTGTCAGGAGCCCAGCTTTTAAAAACTGGTCCTTTTCTGTCATTTCCCCATCGGCAAAATAAGAATCGTAATAGTAGCTATCTTGAAGGTTGTTGTGGGATAAGTTGAGTTAAACCAGGTAAGAAGATTAGAAGAATGTCTGACAGGGGTAGTGCTCAATAAACACAGGCAAACTGAAAGAAATCCCTTGTGAAACAGGATAATTATCATCCCCACTTTGAAGATGAGAACACAAGAGCTTAGAGAGGTGATGCCACAGATAGAAGATACTAGAGCCAGTACTTGAGCCAAGGCCAGCTGACTACAAATTGCGTTAGCAAATGTTATGCATCTCTTGGGAGAGTATAAAAACAATACTCCTTAAACATTTCCTTCTCTGATTCCCTACTGCACCGCTGAGAAGAGAGGGGTGAAGGAAAGGCAGCTTATCTTTGAGTGACATAATAAGGGCCCTGCACATTCATGTCCACATTTGGGTTAAATCGGTTGCCAAATGATAATGGAGAATTGAGTGGGGCTCATGATAAGAACAGAGTCTGAAGCGATGGTGATCTCTGATTCAGATAATCACTGGCTGGGGATCCCTGGATGGCTTAGTGGTTAAGCATCTGCCTTTGGCCCAGGGCATAGTCCTGGAGTCCCAGGATCAAGTCCCACACGGGCTCCCTGCAGGGAGCCTGCTTCTCTCTCTGCCTGTGTCTCTGCCTCTCTCTATCTCTCATGAATAGATAAATAAAATCTTTAAAAAAAAAAAAAAGATAATCACTGGTTGTTTTTCCCAAACTCCAGTTATATCACTAAAACAAGAGGTTTACTCTTACCTGAAAGTGAGGAAGAGGAGGAATTGAATTTGGGAGCTTAAGAATTATGAAAGAAGCCACTAAGTCACTGTAGAGAGAAAGCAAATGCTGCCTGGAGCTCTGCAGAAGAGCCATATTGTCATGCATGGCACAGATTCCAGTGAAAGGTGAAGGATGGAAAGATGGAGAGGGAAGAAAAGAGAGGGAGGACGGGAAAGAGAGATTATGTAAAATAATGGTAGAATTTCCATGTGAAGACCTGTTTCCGTTTTACCAAAATGCATTAGATAAAAGGCCACCCAGAAAAAGAATCCAAACCCCCATGTCTTGGTTTTGTGTTCTGGGACACAGCCATGCTATTATAACCAAAGTGCCGTGAACTCAGAAAATCACAAGGCACACTGCACATCCTCTTCTCCCCATACCCTCGTCTCAGAGATGTACCCACTTTCCCTGGCTCTGGGTTGATACTGTGATTATTTAGCCCAACCAAAGCAGAACTGTGCTCGATATTTTTTGAAGAGCCAATTCCTGCACAACTTGGTTAATCCTGCTCTACAATTTAAAAGTATAATGTGGGCTGTACCAGGAGAGAACTTTTAATCTCAGGGGCCCTACTTGATTCATGTGGGTCACACGCTTCTTTGCATGAGTGAGCCAGCCAGGATTTTCAACTGGTAGATAAGCGGCTCTTCTTCAGGCCACCATCATAGCAGATAAATTCCAGTGTGTCCAAATATGATCATAGTGGGGAAGAGACGTGGAGGGGCCTGCACCCTGGCACTATCTTCAGACCTATAGGAGCCCCGCTCAGACAGGCTTTTGTTTAAAGGCACTGTGAGAAAATTGATGCACATAATGTTAAACAGGCTCTGCTCATCCTGCCAGATGGAAAAGTAATTCAAATTGAGTTCCAAGTTCCACCCTATAGATTTTACAGCAGTCTTCTGGTGTAAGTCATTACCCTTTTCTTCCCTTTTTGTTCTTGCATGGTATATTGACGCAGCAGCCTGCAGCACTCGAGAGGCACACAATAATGCTGCCAAAATAAGTGGTTAAAAAATAGTGAATGCAATTTTGGGGCTGGGGTCGGCTAGGGGGTCCTATGCTTGTTGTCAGAGGATCTGAGGAATGGAGTGGGGCTTGGGGCAAGAATTGAGTCAGAGACTAGTAACAGTGATTTCTGAGAATCATTAAAAGAGCTCTGTCATGCTGAATTTGGCAAGATTCAAAGTAGCGGTGGTAAAAAAACAAAACAAAACAAAAAACCAAAGCCCTGAGGACACCTCCAAGGAAGAATTCAGGAGCAGGATAGGCACAATGATTAGATTGTCCTCAGTAAATCAGATGAGATAAGGTTTAGGGTAGTATAATGAAACCCTAAAATCACATAAAATTATAACCATTTTTAACATCATCTAGAATTATGAGTGTTGGTATAGGTCCATCTCACCTTTGACTTTCATGGGGATTAGGATAAGCTCTGAGAATTCGGTGACACATTGTGTTTATAATGACATAAATTCAAAAGAACCATTGTTATTGCCTTAGAAAAGTAATACTCTGGTTCCTCATTTCCTTTGGCTTCTGTTCCAGGAAAACAAATCTCCTAGGACTTCAGGATATTTTGACTTGTTGATAGCCCTACCTGTGTAATGACATTGGTCAATCTATCTGCCACTTCTGTTCACCTCTTCTCCAGCTGAATAATGGATGGCTCAAGAATAAATCTTCAACAGTCTATAAAATTGACGGTTCTCTGATGAAAATATCTCCAAGCCGTGACAAGAAACATGGAAAATAATTCATGTTCTCTGTGCCGATTTGCTGGCCCCTTATTTCTTTAATATCACCAAACATAAGTAGGTTTTGTGGATCAGGGTAAAATTTCAGTCAACAAGAAGGTTTAGGATGTGACATAATTTGGTTAATGGAATACTCAGGGTATCCCGAAGTTAACAAAGAAAGCATTATTTTTCTATTTGCTTTTCTTGTTAAAAATGCTTTTTTGAGGAGAGAATAGAGTCCCCCATTCCTACATGTTTGGCCATCCTAAGAAACTAAGACAGGCATTTAATCATCCTGAAAAGATTCATAGATAAAATTATTCCATTCTTCCTTCTGATACACGGGAAAATATAGAAAAGAGGCTGAGAATGAGCTTGGCTTAGAGTAGAGAGTGAGGGGTTTGTGCCGCCTTCATTCTTTCCCATCACTGCCTCTCCTTTATCTGAGGTACAAAAGGGTCCCTATCTCTGAGCTCTTCAATTCCTTTGAGATTTTACTTTCAGACTTTATAAGAGAGTTTTGTTCCAGTTCAAGTTGAAACCTTTCATCTCCTTCCATGGAATATACCCTTTGCTTTGCCAAGGATTGCTATGTTTCCAGTCTTTGAGTGACTCAAATATGTAATTTTCTTATCTTTATTTATTTATTTTAAAAATAATTTGTTAATAACTAGGTGGGGGAGAGGAAGAGAAGTCCTTTCTCATCTGGGAGCTAGGAGTCTGAAGTCTCTGTTTGGAAAAAAAAAATTAAAGCAAGTTTTCCATCTTGGAATGTGGTTGTGGTGGGAATCAAAGAACGCTGAGACAGAAAGAAGCATGGAGGCAGAGGGTTGTTAAACTCACGGTGGCTTGAGCTCATTCAGACACTGAAGGTGGCAGGAGCAGAGACATTGCTATAAGAGGACCCTGGAATCCAGGAGGACTCCCAGGACTATGTGGGACAAAGGGGGGCAAAGAGTTCACCTTGAACAAAAGGAGAGATCACTCATTTTATGAGGCTTCTAGACAAAAGGAGGGATCGTTGGCAGCACAGATGAACAGATGAGCAGAGGGCAGGAAATTGAGGGGGTTCAGCCTGAAGGACCAGCTGAAAAGGGAGAGGAGATTGGGGCAGAGGACGAATCCTGAGAGATGCAATGCTTCGGTGCCTTGACTGCTTGAAGCTGGGCCATTTCTCAGTGGCCAGGTCAGAAAGGGCCAGAAATGATCATATCAAAATATCTTGCTATGCAATGCATTCTTCTGTAGGTCTTCGGATGGTCCAGGCACTGTTCAGAGCAATGTACAGGAGTCTGGCATTTGATCCTTACCCTAACCCTAGGAGGTGAGTATTGTGATTGACTCCACTTCATAGACGAAGAAGCTGAGACGCAGAGAAGTGAAGTAGTTGAGACAAAGGCACGCAGTGGGCACATGTAGGGGCAGGATCCCAACCCAAGCATATGCAGGGCCTCCACAGTTGATGGTCTGACCCATTATACTGTGTCTCCACGAGGTAAAAATGGTGCCCCAACGCAGTATCTGTGTTTTTAACCAGCTTTTCTCTGAATCTCATCCTGAAACATCTTCATCCTAGTTTGTAGGCAAACCAGCACGTTCTGAGTTTGAGCCACAGGGAACAAACAGAAACACAGTATCTGCCAGAAAATCCCAGAGTTGTTATTCAGAACACTTAATATTGAATGTGCTTAGTGGATGATGTCTTAATCTATGACTGCATTTTATTTAAAAGTTCATCTTCATTTTTCCAAAGGCATAAATTAACTTGGTTTATGCCATTTGCACCCTGGACCCTCTTCCATTGGTAGCTCCAAAATACTAGGATCTTTAAAGTCCCTCCTTTGGAGGAGTGCATTGAAACCTATAAAACTCAGGGAGCTGGAAACCTACAAAGATCAATTTCTTTTGGTAAAAGAAACAGAATTTCTAACTGGCCGGCTCCCTCTTCTCCCGGAAATGAAATCCCAGGTATTGGAGAAGCCTCCGGCTGTGATTGTTTCTTGGACAGGTATTAAAGGGCTTTGGCACCGTTTCGCCAAGTTCATTCCTGATCCTGTCTGGTTTCCGGCCAGGTGGAGTGTGAAATGCTGGCTGCTGCGGGCTGGGGGGCTGCGGGGCCCATTGCCAGCAGCAGTACCAGTTGCAATCTTTGTTCCCCCTTGAAAGGGGAATGAGACTGATTGGCATTTAGGGAAATAATTTCCTCCAGCCTAATCGCGCCTGTTAATTAAAACTGCTCAAACTGTCACTTTGGGCAGTTGCAGAAAGGTCCTGGTTGCCGAGGAGAGTGAAATGCCGCAGTGGGATTGATTGATGTGTTCAGGCCTATTTGACAGTGACAATCTTCTAAAGAAGTCAAGTTTAAAAAAAAAAAAAGATTTTGGTTTTATGTTTTTTTAGTTAGCATGAGCCAAATTACTTCTAACTCTTCGCCTCTCTCCTGCAATAGCAGCCTGTGTGACTATTCTGAGAATTGAACAAGTTATAAGAAATGGCACACATATTTTGGGATTGCCATCAGACTTCTGCTGAAGCCATTCAGTGGCTGTCATGCGCTAATATAAAGTACGGACCGAGAATCACATACTCCTTGGTTGAGATGCTGGTTCTTCTTAGATGTGTGGTAGAATGACAAATTTTTGCAGTTTTATACCTGAAAGGTCAAGAATCAGGGACGTAATATTGCATATCTCAAAATTTCTAGGGCTAAATGAGGTAGTATATACCATAACTATAGCAGATGTTTGATAACTATTATTATCCTTTATCTTTCCGTATCTTTTCTACCAGGTTATATTTTGGAAAACAAAAGCAAAAACAAAAACAAAAACACAAAAGCAAAGTCAGGACTTGAGAATTAGGAAGTATTTTTTTATTTAAAAAAAATAGCCACATAGGGGTAGTTCATAGAGTTTGGTATGTCCATATGATAGACTATTTTGCAACCATTTAAAAAACATATGAATAATTAATAACATCAACTTACTTATGTGAGAACATTGTGAAAAATTTAGGGTACTAAATTGGGTGTAAACTACCATCGTGTTTTTTTATTTTTAAAAGGACATGGGAAAAGTCTTTACTGATTTTTACAAACATGCTAATACTACATTCCTGTTGGTGGGTTTGTGCGACATTTTTACTTTCTTATATCTTTTATGTTTTAATACATGATGTATGGTTTTTAAAAGAGGCTAATATAAAAATGACTCAAAAGCTAGAAATGCAACTAAATGCCAATGAAGTGTTTTTCTTGCATGGCTTAGAAAATTATCCTGGCAGCAATTTTGAGAAAGGGTTGCGCTTAAGTTATTTAGGCAATGCCAGTGCTATTTAAGCAAGGTAGCTACTTTGAAAGAGTCAAAGACATTTACACACAGGAGGTCTTATAGTTTTCATATAAAACATTGTATTTTGTTTTATTGCATTTATTTTAGCTATCTTGTTAACTCTTCTATCTAAAAACACTCCCAGCAATGCACCAACAGAGGAGGTATGAATTCTAGGAAAAAGGAAACATATCCTTATGGGAAACTTCTTAGAGTTCTGGATGGTGCTGGCTAATTTACCTTTTTTCTTTTACCCTTCCAGTCCTTGAGGGGAATCTACTGTTATTCTGATTTTTAAAGATGAGGAAAGTTCTGGTTGGGCAATGTTTTGCAATTTACCTAAAGTCAGCAGCTGGGATGAGGAAGAACAGGAATGGAAAGGTCTGTGTAACTTTAAAACTGTCCGAATCGTCACCATAAAATTGACAGTAGGTGCTTCAGCTTGTTGGCCAATGTGCGAGCTGCTGACCACATGTAGTTACTTAAATTTTAAATCCATTTAAAATGAATAAAGTTAGAAACGAGTCATACTAGCCGATTGCAAGTGCCGTGTTGATGTAGGAACGTGTTAGGGGCAGACAGGGCTAGGCAGGAAAAGATAAGGGAAAGGCCCAGAGTCTGGCTTCCAGGAATCTGTGGGCTCCTATAAATCCCAAGGACACTGAAAGGCTCCAGAGTTGGGCTCCTACCCATCTCAAGAAAACAGAGATAAGACAGTAAAAACAGAGAAAAATAAACCTGGCTGGCCAGTTCCAAAATGTTAGGGAGTCTCCCCTTTTAATGGCTACTAGGCTCACAGAAACCCCAGGTGGAGAGGAATGTTATGGAGGAGAGATTAAACAGAGAGGAGGGCACTTTGGATCATGATATTTACAAAGAAACATCTTGTTTGTTACAAGTCCACCATGTTCCTTCCAAATATAGACATGATATTTACAAATCCATGTTGGTATTGATAAGAAATTTACCAAGTTCCCTGGTCAGTTTCCTATAAAAGACCCTAAAAGCCTCAGGGAGTAACCCTGTCAGGACCCCTCTCACTCCTGGGATCTTTCTGTGTATCTCTGCTTAATAAACCTCTATGGCTTTGCTTGCTCTCTGTTGGCCACAAGATTTATTCTTTGACTCTGTGAGACAAGAACCAAGCTCTCCCAGTATCAGTGTGGTCACACGTGGCGGGTGGCTGAGGTATCAGACTGTGCAGATACTGAATGTTCGCATCCTCTCAGAAGCATCCATTGAACAACCCTGCAAGTCCAGAGATTGGCAGATGGAAACATGGCCAAGGGTTGCCTAGGATGGTTGGAGAACACTTAGGATGAAGAGAGTAAGAGTCCAGGAGGAGGGGGAGTAGCTCTTCCTCTCCTTCTGGATTCCTTCTCTGAGCCTCACTCCTCGTCGAGGACCCCCCCGTCCTGATGATCTGGCCCCTGCCGTCCGTGACCACCATCCTGAATTCTGCACTCAAGTCCCACACTCTGGTCCATGGACATCAGTCTCCCCTCCCAGAGAACACAGGTCATTACTCGGGTCCTACCATAGAGTTCCACTGACTGAAGATCATTTTCAAAATTAATGAAAACAGGGTGATAGATTCAATTGTCTCAGTTTCCTTTTTTTTTTCCATTCATAATTATCTTTAAGCATTGATTCCTGTCCTTGATTTTCTGTTAGGAGCGCTCTCAGTGCACAAAAGAAGTGACCCTTCAAAGACTTCTCTTTGCACAGAGCTAAGGGCTACAAGCTCCCCTTTGTTCTCAGACCACTGTTCTTCCCAGCCTTCTCGCTGTTGCAGGAGACTACCCCTCCCAGGCTCCCTCACCACGGGGCTGCCAGTGGGGTGGACTGAAAAGTAGAAGAAGGGGAGAAGCCGGGATGCTTTTCTCCCTCTTTTCCTGAATCCAGAGGCATTTCTGGTAGCAGTTGTGTTGTTCCAGCTCTTGCCAGAAAGACCCACTGTGGTTCCTGATTTTACCAGCTGACCCTGGTCCCTGCACTCCTGTAACACTACCTCCTCCATATGCTCCTACAGCCTATAGGGCACATAGGCTCCCTGCTCTTCAAGCTCTAGGTTCCATCTCTTGTCCTATTTGTTTCCAACTCTTCATCCCCAGTAAAATCAACTCCTTGTCTTCTATTCTATTTGATTTGAAATATTGAGAGTGATTTTTGTTGTCTTGACTGGGTATGTCTGTCCCCAGCTAACATCCCTAGCCTCCTATGTCACCTTTTCCCCATCAGTTTCTGAGCTCCATTCACAGGATGCTTTGTTGCTCAATGTGCCCTTTCACTCTCATGTAGATAAGTCTTACTCATCATCAGAAGCTTAACTTTTCCTCCAGAGCAACCATCCTGACTCTCCTTCACTGTCCTAAGGGCTCTGCTACTTCTCCCATAGAAGCTATTCTATCATTTACCACATTTTAACCTAGCTATTGAGATTTCTATCTTCCCAGTAAGAAAGCAAGCTCTGGGAGACTATGGGCCATGACTTTCTCCTTTACCACCATCCCTATAGCTTCTGGTGCAATGCTTGGATACGTAGAGAGTGGTCAAAATATTTTCAAGTGAATAAATACGTGTGTATTTCAAATGAATTTCAATGGAAGCCAATCCATGTTGGTGGCTGATTTTGTGCTGTAAATACAAAACTCAACTTTTAAGCCCCTAAAGTCATTCTTTATCCATATGGTGGATTTGTGAGCAATTTATCATGTCCTACAAACAGTGCCTTTATCTCTAGGTGCTCTGGCACCCACAGATGCCTTAGGACCACTGCTGTCATCTTCTTTACTCAGCCCTTTTCTTGGGCCTTGTTTCATTGAACCTTGCTTTGGGGGTCCATTTCTAGTGAGCCCCATATTAATGGACTATTGGATAAATGATTGCATATATTCAAAAGAGCAAGAGCTTTTTAGAGAGCATGCTTGATTCAAAAGTAGATGAGAAAAGAATGGGATTTTCAGGCCAGTAAAATAGTATTGTTGAGGATATATTTGCAGTTTAGACTTAATAATTAAGAGAACATGGGAAAGTTGGTAAACTTAACTCATTATTCCTTCACATGTAAAATTGGAAATGTAATCTTTATAGGGTCATTGTGAAGAATACCTGATAATTGTAATGAGTTGTACGTTGTATAGGTTGTAATGAGCTATGTCAAAGCCTAAAATACCTGTAAATATTAGCTCTGACTAAAAGAGGGTCATTTAGAAGAGAGTCTCATGTAAAGGCTCAAGAGAAGTGGCACAGAGGTAATGCCCAATAGCCATCTCATTGATCACCTTGCTCAAGGAATGAATGATACAGGCAAAGCTCTCAGTTGAAGGCCTTGCCCCTCCTGAATCTTCAGACCATAGTAATCAACAGAACTGGAAGTTATCTTGGGTGACAAATGTTTAAGGAATCTTTTAGGAAAAAAAAAAAGGAACCTTTTAGGGTTTTCCACATATAAAAGAATGATTGGACTTGCTCTGTGTGATTTTAAGAGGCAGTAGTGGGTCACTTCTGGGACGTTTCGTGCCGAGGCATTTTAGCTATATATTAGCCATACGTTGACCTTGTGAGGGTATAAGCTCTGGATTTCAAGGGATGTGAGTAGAAGCTAGTGAACATGTGGTAAGAATGCTGTCCATATACTTTGAGCCTGGCTAGAGGTTGATCCTTAAGGATTTCTTCCATCCCTTGGTTTATGCCCATCTGTTCCCTGACCTAGAAGCCACATGTTCTGCTCTGACATATACATGGTATAGAATCCCAGTGTGTTGCCCCAGGAAATCAGTGGTTTCTTGTCTAGAACAAAAGGAATAAAGACACTTAGGATAATACCTCTTAGGTATAACAGAGCAGACACTATTTTATATATATTTGCTCAATGAAACCTTATGCTTATTATAAGGTGTATTTTTGGACACACTTAAAAATAGCATTTTAAATGGAGTTAGGGAGAATTATGTTAAGCAAAATAAGTCAGAGAAAGACAAATGCCTTATGATTTTACTTATATGTGGAATTTAAGAAATAAAACAAATAAGTAGGGGCCCCTGGGTAGCTCAGTCAGTTAAGCATCTGACTTCAGTTCAGGTCATGATCTCAGGGTCCTGGGATCGAGTTTGGCATCAGGCTCCCTGCTAAGTGAGGAGTCTGCTTCTCCCTCTTTCTCTCCTTCTCCCCATGCTTGTGCTCTCTCTCTTTCTCTCTCTCTCAAATAAAGTCTTGAGAAGAAAAAATAAAGTAAAAGGAGGAACAAGAGAGAAAGACAAACCAAGAAACAGACTTTTAATTATAAAGAACAAACTGGTGCTTACCACAGGTGAGGTAGGTGGAGGGATGGGTGAATGTAGTAATTCACCCATCCCTCCACCTACCTCACCTGTGGTAAGGTGATGGGTTTAAAGAGAGCACTTGTTGGGATGAGCCCTGGGTGTTTTATGTAAGGGATAAACCACTAAATTGTACACATGAAACTAATATTACAATGTATGTTAACTAGCTGGAATTTAAATAAAAACTTGGAGAGAAAAAAAAAGAATGATTATCCTTTGAAAATTAGCACATATAAGAGGTGTTCCATGCCACATGGATACTGCCCTTTTTTAAACAATGATCAGAACACGGAGATAAGAAATATTCCTTTATGAAAACATGTTTTGCCTTTTTTTTCAGCTATGCCAATATTCCATATTTGCTATCTGACTCTGCCTAGGATCATACCCCTAAGCTTTAGGTTTAGGATGCTTGGTCTCAATCCTTTTTCTCAGAGATTAGCCTTTTTATTTTTTTCCTTCTGAGGATTAATTCTTTCTTCTGAGGCAGGACTATTTTGCTTATAAAATGTCCTAGAGAATAAATATTCATCCATTAAGGAAATAGAGCCTAAAAAGAGTAAGGAGAGCAGAAGGGCTGTGTACATAGCCCCTTTCCACCACCACTTGTCAGCAATACTTGATATCTCCACGTAACTGCTTTACCAGGCATGGCAGTTAAATAAAATCAGATGAGGAGCTCCGTTAATGCGGTCTTTAAAAATAGTCACTATTCTACTGCTGCTAGATAGCTTCTTCATCTCATGGTCTAGACCTGGAAGATGGTCCCAGGCTTTTCTAAAAGTAAAATTGGCTACACAGGTAGATGGGAACAGAAATGGTCTTAATGGTGCATTAAGTGTCCAATTACTTGAGATTATTAGAGCTCAGTTGAATGACTGTAACAGCGCAGATTTCAGATTTCACACTTTCTGGGTTGAAGTGCCATTTAGAATGCATATTGTCTTACAGCAAATGCAAAAATCAAAGCAGATTCACATATGGTAATTTACCAGCTAAGCCTTTTCATTGCAGACATCAGATTTGTTCTCCCCTCCAACTCGTTCTCTGACAAGAGAACCTCCTTGGAATGGAAACTGCAATGATAGCATCATCATCATCATCACCATCAATCATTTTAATCATTATATTCATTACTATGAGTGTTTAGCCCAGAAATTAGCACTGTGAAGAGGACATTCGAAATGACAACCAGCCCAAGAGGCTAGTGGAAGTCCCAGGAACGTGAAAGGAGTAAGTTTGAAGCACCTCTCTTCAGTATAGTTCAAGACGGAAAAGCTTCATCCCAAAGGGGGCTAACTGGATGGATACCTGGAGCTTTACTCAGTTGTGTTCTGAAGCGTCTGTCACTGTGTCAGCAAAGCTGACCTGGAAGTTTCTCCATGTTCGCCACTTCCTTGTATTTAGTCATTTCTAGTTTCTTGCGTCGAAGTTGGCCATGAGAGCATGATTCGTAATTCTCAGGAACTTCAACACTTCCAAGGTCAAGTTTACCTTCTTTGGTCAAGATGATCTCCACAGCCAGCAGCAAATATGTAACTTTATGCATTAGAAGCACATAGTACAGATCAGAAAAGGGATATACCTACTCCTCTCATGGCACCTGCTCATTTATTTTGCAGGCCAATAGTGAACAGGTAGTGAAAGAATTATTCATGCAACTTAGATGTATTTGTGTCTTGATGTTTCAAGTTTACATACATGGGAAAAAGAAAAGTCTGCATCTTAGCATTCGACAACTTAACCATAAAGATACACCCAGGAACGTAAGGCATCTGGAGGCAGCGTCCACTTGGTAGGGGGCCAGTAGAGGCCTGCGTTCTTATCCCAGCTCAGTGATGAAATGTATGCCTGTTCTACAAATTCTGATTGCTTCCTTTTGCAGGGAGCTGAATGTGATACAGAGGCTTGTTTTCCTATTTTTTTTTAAAGATTTATTTATTTCTATTTTATACAAATAGAGAGCACCAGGGTGAGGGGCAGAGGGAGAAGGAGAGAGAGATGGAGGCAGACTCAGTGCAGGGTGCAGAGCCTGATGCGGGCCTCCATCCCAGGACCGTGAGATCAGGGCCTGAGCAGAAACCAAGAATCAGATGCTTTACGGACTGCACCACCCAGGCGCCTCTGGAGAACTTTTAGTTGGATTGAAGCTCATTTGTGTCTTGCTCTACCCTTAAACTTTCTTATCTGTCAGATGTAGATAATGATAGTGCTATCAGGAGACTTGAATGAGGCAAAGCCTGCAAAAATGTTCATCGCCCTGCTCGCTATATTTCATGGCAAATGCTTAATAATGTTAGCTCTTGGTTTCATGAAACTGAAAGAATATGAATAAGTGATCTTGAACCTTCTTTGACCTGATTTACTTTCTCATTGGAAGTACTTTGTGTGTGCGCACCTATCTCATAGGTAAGAATTAGCTTGCAATTGGATGAATTGAGGCATAATATCCTCTTGATATTTAGAAGGGAAGTATGTAAATATGATGAAGGCACAGAGGAAGCATAACTGATTCTTGCCCATTAATTTTATTAAGATTTCTAGTTTGTGAGAGAGAGCTGGAGTGGGTGGCCTTTGACAGCTGGCGTAGCCTGATGTCTTAGAGAGGCTCTCTGGTTCAGTGTGGTAGAGCTCATATTCATTCCATTGTTTACTCTTTCCATGACCCTAGGCAAGTAATTTGGCCTCTTGGAGCCCCTGTTTTCCTACCGGAGATGATACTTGCTTCTTTAGAATTGTGGACAAATAAACTAGGTAACTGAATGCTGAGTCCCTGCTGCCCTGCTTGGCATGTTGCAAATGTACAAAAATACTCTGGGACTAAGTCAAGATTATTAGGAAGTGGGAGATGGAAAATAACAATAAGAAACATCCTTAAGCCAAACAGGCTGAAGAGGCAGGGTGTGGGAAGGTGACAAGAGAGACTCCAGAAAATGAAGCCGTGCTGTCACTGTGCAATTTTCTAGTTACTTCTTTGTCCCATTAAATTGCCTTTTCCAACAATGACAATGACAAAACAATTGCGTCTTTGGCTTTCATAATAGATTTCACGTTAAGTTTTGTTGTTCCAAATAAGGCAGGTGCTGTAGACTGAATGTTTGTGTCCCCACCCTCACCCCAACTCCTGTGATGAAGCCTAATCCCTGGTGAGATGGTACTTGGAGGTGGGCCTTTAGGAGAGGATCCAGTCAGAAGGGTGAGCTCCCATAAATGGGATTAGTGACCCCACAAGAGAGACCCCAGAGAGCTCCCTCACTCCCGCCACCATGTGAGGACACAGTGAGAAGATGGGTGTCTATGAAGCAGGAAATGGCTTCTCACTTGGACATCAGGTCTGCTAGTACCTTGATCTTGGACGTACCAGTCTCTAGAACTGTGAGAAGTAAATCTCTGTTGCCTAAAAACCACTGAGTCTAAGGTATCCTATTGTAGCAATCTGAAAAAAAAATTGTTTTAAAAATTTATCTGGCCCTTTTAAAATTTCCAGACAAGCAAATTTGAGATTTCTTTGGCTCCAAATATTAGTCAGGGTAATATCTTGGGATCAGAATGTGGGAAGGTTACAAAGAGACAAGGACTCTGACTGTGTCTGAATTGAATCCTAAGCAAAAATACCTGGTTCCCAACAGGAAGTGGAGCTTTTACCATGAGATCCTAGGGTGCAGAACAGACAAATTTCTATTTCATCATTCACAACATGTCTTCTGAGCCACGAACACATCTGAAGCGATGACACGAGTACAGATACATGAGTTTGTGTGTTTCCTACAGAAGCCCACATCCCAATCATCTACTGAAATCATGGACCTGGTGCTAGTTCTGCTCGGGGTGGGGGGGAGGGAGAGATGTGGAAACCTGCTCTTCACCCTTCCCCCTGAGCAAGACCCTGTGAGTTGCACAGTATTCCAGGGGGGTAATGCGATGGTTTGATCACAGAAGTGCCTGGGATGCCAGAGCTGACTCAGCTTGACCTTGGGAATCTATTTGTCCTTTCTGAACCCCTCCTTCCACATCAATATTACACACAGCTTTGTTATTAAGTGAACTTATGTAAATTGTAAGCTATAACAGGGTATGTAGATAATATTTAATTTTAAGCAGCACAATTAGTAGAGGCAGGTTTATGGAAAAGAGGGAATGTGGGTGGGTATTTGTCAGTTCTGTGCTGCTTTGTTGGTTGTTGTGGATGGCACGTGAATGTGGATCTACACCCATACGTGTGGTCAGAGCTCACTGCACTGGGTGAAGTCACAGCTCTGGTCTGGCTTCCTAAGGACAGTGGGACACGAGGTTGAGTGAGGAGCTCAAGGGATCAGTGGCCCATGACTCTGGCCCATGGAAGTCACACTCCCTGTGTGCCTGCCACATGCTCTCATTGTTATAGGTGCCATAGGGGAATGGCGGGCAGGAGACAGACACAATCTGTATTCTCATGTTGCAGACATACATGAGGGTGATGGAAGGAACACACCTGAAGAGACAAAATCAAGCAGGAATTCAACCAAGTATGAGTAGACAGGGGAAAGGAAATGACTTGGTGATAAGGCGTTAAGCTGGAGGAAATCTCTGGGGTTATTAGTGTCAATCTTTTCATGGTACGGAGCAGATACAGAACCCAGAGGAAGGGATGTGTTCAAGGGGAATTTTCAATTCATACAAAGTAATTCGGTGAAACCGTAACATCTTGCTTATCATACACGTGAAGTTGTATTACACTGTACATACTTTCCACTGTTAAGTCTTCAGAAAGCTGTTATTGCTTTTTAAGGGCAAGGTCGGTGGTACTAGTGTGGCTATGAGCAGGGTTCCCAAAACCAAACTCTACCATGAGCTGGTACATCATGTACACTCTGCAGAGGCTCTCAGGAAGCAAGGATGGGAAAAAGAGGGAGCATGAAGCTGAATTGTATCTGCTGTACCTGAAGGTGAGGCACAGGTGAGGAAAAAAAAATCAAAGTTTCAGTACTTGGGAGGACAGGCTCTTCAGAACCATAAAGTGCCAAGAGCCTGTTGTGACCCCTTTGAATAATACTTATTTCTATTCCACAGTTGAAGTAGGATGTGAAACAGGCCTACTTTTTAACTTAGATTGCATGTTTTGGGATTCCGTTTGATTGGGGCTACTAATAAATACAATCTGGTGGTTAAAACAGCCTCTGTCCCAAGCTACCCTTAGGAACAACAACCATTCACCTTCTGAGGATAAAATTGCAAGCTGCAAAGAAATAAGTAAGACTTTGTGTTCCCTGTTATTGCAGCCCCAAGGTGGGGAGTTGGCAGAAAGATTGAAACGCCAATTTTAGTGCTTCCTGACTTATGCAGTCTTAAGCTCCATTTCCCAATATAGAAAATGGAGATGATAATCCATTATTTAATTTGGAATATAGCATATTTATGTATCTGATATGTGAGGAAGAAACGTTTCAAATTAATACTGGATAGAATATTCAGACAGGCTTTAAGTTGGAAGTTGAACTTGAGCATGGAAGACGTTTCAACTTAGCTAAAATAAAGCTATGAAGAAGTTGGAATGAAAGATCACAAGCAACAACATACAACTTGAAGCAATGGTGCTGTGTTTCCTGAAGTGTTTTCTTATGTTTGGAGCATATCATTTAATTGATTTGAATACTATTTTATAGCTTTTGAAGATTAGACAAATGGTAACGTCTGTTTCTGGTGTTATAGTAGATACCAGGGCGGACCCTTCTAATAACAGGTAAAAATGCTGGATTAAAAAAACATATATATTAGACACCTGGGGGGATCAGTGGTTGAACGTCTGCCTTCAGCTCAGGTTGTGACCCTGGGGTCCTGGGATCGAGTCCCGCATCAGGCTCCCTGCATGGAGCCTGCTTCTCCCTCTGCCTGTGTCTCTGCCTCTCTCTGTATCTCTCATGAACAAATGAAAAAATAAATATTAAAAACAAGTATTGTTGAGTAGACAAAGAAAGACCAAGTGCTAGAGCTCAAAACTATGTCAGAGTAGGAACCCATAGCAATAAGCAACTTTTTCATATAAATCATCTGTTGAATCCCAGTGAGCTTGGACTTAGTTTTTGTGACCTTATGGTGTGGAGTGAGGACTAGAGAAACAGAGGAACAAAAACTTAGTCTCAAAAAAACAAAAAAACTATTCTTAGCCTCAAATGAGAGTTTCATAGGAGGGTCCACAGAAGGTTGTCAGAGTGGACTAGAAATAAGTCAGCTGCCCCTGTATCCTCAAGGACTTCACGAATAGTACACTAAAATGCAAATATTTTTACTGTGTTTAAGTACATCAGAGAAGGAATTTATCTCTAGTTCTTTGGTGCCGGATATAGCAGAAAGTAATTTTTCTTTGGACTAGGTAGACAAAAGCCAAATACCCATATGGGTTTACAGCCCATATTTACACTGCCTGAGAGGTAATTAAAACTGGAAGTTAAGAATTTAGGTTAAAGCGATTCTGAATTGGTATTGTCCCCAAGAGCCTGGAGAAGCAAATGCAGACTCTCAAGAGCAATCCACCTTCATCCAATACCTCAAGAATCCCTACAAAGTTTTAAGAATAGATGAGCTCATAATTAGAAGCTAAATTAAGAAAAATAATAACACGAAGCAGGTTAAGTAAAAATGAGAAAAACCAACAGAATCATACCCTCAAAGGCTTAGGAGCAGGTATATTAGACATAAATATTCTTACCGTTTTAAATAACTTAAAGAGGGAGTGAAGACTATAGAAACAAAAAAATAGAAAGGAAAAATTAGATTTAAAAATAATAACTGGAAACGAACAACTAAATATTGAAAAGAATATGAAATAGCAGATTAAGCAAAACTGCAAAAACAGAATTATGGAATTGGAAAAGGTTACAAAGAAATTATTTAAAAGGCAACATATTAAGACAAAAAGTGTTGACTAGAACATTGTACTGAAATTTGAGAAACAACTGAAATTTCTAATGTTAAATAAGTGTCAAATTATAAATTATTCAATTTTAAATATATATTAAAATGATGCAGTCTCTAAAATTCCTTGTTCCTGGAAATAATTTACTCATTCAACATTTATTAACTCCCAATTGATGTAGTAGGTTTTGGTGGTACAACCGTGGGTGAAAAACCCCACGAGATTATGTACTTTTGTGGAAAAAAAAATGGCTATATGATAGTAAGTAGTTTTGGCACGTAGCACACTTTGAATTGACAGAAAGTGTATTTTGTTTTACTTTAGACAATCTTGAGTTTACTTTATTAAAATGTTTTTTATTGAGTATAGCTAACACAGTGTTACTTTAGTTTCGGGTGTATGGCACAGTGATTCAACAACTGTATACGCCATGTTATGCTCACCTCACGTAGCTCCCATCTGTCATCACACAATGCTATTACACTTCCACTGACTATATGCCCTATGCTGTGCCTTTTACCCCCATGATGTATTCATTCCATAACTAGAAGCCTCTGTCTTCCACTCCCCTTCTCCCATTTTGCCCATCCCCTGATCCCTTCTCTCTGGCGACCATCAGTTCCCTGTATGTACAGGTCTGATTCAGGTTTAGTTTGTTTATTCATTTATTTTTTTTTAGCTTTCCCATATAAGTGAAATCATATGGCATTTATCTTTCTCAGTCTGCCTTATTTCACTTAGTGGAATACCCTGTAGGTTCATTCATGTCACAAATGGCAAGATTTCATCTTTTCATGGCTGTATAGTATTCCGTTGTAAGTATGTACCACCACTTCTTTATTAATTCATCTTTTTATAGACCCTTGGATTGCTTCTATAACTTCACTATTATAAATAGTATTGCAATAAACATAGGGGTGTATGTAAGAATGAATTGATGAATTAATATTTTCATTTTCGTGGGGTAAATATCAGTATTGGAATTACTGGAATATATGGTATTTCTATTTTTAAGTTTTTTAGGACACTCCATATTGTTTCCCACATAGCTGCACCAGTTTACATACTCAGCAGTGCATGAGAGGGTTCCTCTCCATATCCTTGGCAACACTTGAACTGACAGAAAATATTTAAAAAAAAATCAAATCATGACAGTCTTTGTTATGTTATAGTGAAAAAGAAAATGGGGTGCTTGTACACCAGATATTGTGAGACTGCCCTGAAGGACAGAAGGCAGATAAGATTTTCCTGGTGTAAAGAATAGCCCATAGCAGACTCAGGAAAGAATTAAATAAAAAATCAGAGAGGTAGGTGAGGTTTTCCAAGCTAAGAAAATGGAGGGATCACCTGGGAGCACTCAGAGCTGGGTGGCTGTGGTACCATACATGATTATCCAGACTACCCGGTCTCTTAAATCTGATGCTTTTTGGGCCAGGCCCTGGGTCTCAGAAGCAACTGAACCAGATAATGACAAACAGTGGGAATGTGGAGCCTGAAAGTCAGAGGAGTTGCCTGGAAGGCTGAAAATTCCAGACGGTATGGTCCTCACTGCTCACTGAGAACTAGATATTTCTATACATTGCTGAAGACTGCCTTGTGCTGCTTCCCCATGGCTCCTAAAAGAAATAGCACTGTTAAGTCATAACATTCATACACGTACCTACAGGGAAGCCAAAAAAGATGAGAACCCTCACAAAAGACCAGAAAACATGGGAGAACAACTGAGGCAAGAGATTTCCTACAATGATGAAAAGCAGAGAGAGAGGAAGACAAACCAGGAGAGACTCCTGGCTCTGGGAATCAAAGGGTTGCCAAAGGGCAAGTGGTGGGTGGATGGGATAACTGGGTGATGGGCACTGAAGAGGGCACTTGATGGGATGAGCACTGGGTGTTATACTATATGTTGGCAAATTGAATTTAAGTAGAATATTAAAAAAGAATGAAAAGCAGAGTTTCAAAAAGTACAGAAATTTAAGAAACAATATTATATCATAAAATATATCTACTTGTCATTACATGTAATAAAAGAGTGACTTTTATAAAGGAAAATTATAAACATTACAAAATCAATAGTTACATTACAAAATCAATAATTATAATCAATAGCAAAGGCACCCCTGAAGAGCAAATCATTAAAACAGGAAGACGGATTGAGAATTTTTTCTATAATAAACAGCAAAAAAAAAAAAAAAAAATCTGGAAACTTTAAATTAAAAAAATTGAGAAATATGATGTTTCCACCCTCATCTATTGGGCATTCCAGAAGAAATGACCGGAGGACACACAAGAAGGAAATAATTAAAGAATTGACAAAATATTTCATTGACTGAGAAAAACACCTGTCTCTAAATGACAGGCCTCACTGAGTGATGAGCAAACTGAAGAAATATATAGTCTCACCTTGGGAAATTTTAGAAAAATTTCTGAATGAGCTTGCAGGAACTACCTACACAAAATGTACAATAAAAAGGAAAAAGAAAATAACCTCAGAGCAATTCAACAATCAGATCGACACTGGGAACCACAGACTATACCACTGAATGCGTAAAATAAATGGTACAGTAGTTTCATATTTCTGTGAAGCCACCTTCAGAGCTGTGATAGCTCTACAAGGGCCAAGGATGCTGTGAATGTATTTTTTTTTTTTTTTTTGAGGAGGCTGACTGGATTTGGAAGTTGGCAAAACTCCGTATCTGTGAGTCTGAGATAGTCGTGATCTTGGCAGCAAAAGAATGTGTTAAGGTCAACAGTGGTCTGGAGTTATGATACTGGTTGGGTCAAGCCACAGACTGGTAGACAAGCCAGGGGGACACCCCGGGAATCCAAGAATTGAAGCATTCATGGCGAGTGTAGGGAGGCTTCCATGAGGCCAGCTGTTCTGGAAGGTCGCATGCATCTGCCGGACGGTGTGCAGCACAGGACAGAGACACACACCCTTGGCTGAATGTGAGGTCCTGCACGTGTGCACAAGAGTTACGAGAAGGTTCAAGGCAGGGGACACCTGGGTGGCTCAGTCAGTGAAGCCTCAGCCTTTGGCTCAGGTCCTGATCCTGGGATCCTGGGATGGAGCCCGTGTCGGTGTCGTAGGGCTCCCTGCTCACCGGGAAGGTGTTTCTCCCTCTCCCTCTGCAGCTCCCCCTGCTTGTGCTCTCTCTCTCTGTCTCTCTCTCAATCTGTTAAATAAATAAATGAAAGAAAAATACTTTTTTAAAAAAAAAGCCCAAGTGTGGGGAGGGGGGACAACCTGGAGCATACTTTTAAACTTTGTAAAACTCTGAATTTTTTTTTATTTTTTAATTTAATTTATTTTATTTTTAAAGATTTTATTTATTTATTCATGAGAGACACACAGAGAGAGAGAGAGAGGCAGAGACACAGGCAGAGGGAGAGGCAGGCTCCATGCAAGGAGCCTGTTGTGGGACTTGATCCCAGGACTCCAGGAGCATGCCCTGGGCCCAAGGCAGGCGCTAAACTGCTGAGCCACCCAGGGATCCCCTAAAACTCTGAATTTTTTACAGAAAACTTCTTGTTCCATAAGACTTATTGACTCAGGGTTTCTGAGCAGAACTCCTGACCGATCATTGGCTCACCACTAAGATTTGCGGACTCAGATGTGAGCCCTAGGAAGCTACGCACAAAAATGAAAATAAGAATAAATACGAATGACCTGAGGGCTTAGTCTCTGTACAGTGTAAGGAGACAGACTCCATGGACTCAGACCAGGCAAATCACAGAACAACAACAATAAAAATCTTATAAAGAACATTAATATAAATACCCAAAGGGGATCAAAATCTAAAATTGCTATATAATCTGAAAACAAAAACAAACAAAAAAAAACCATGAGACATAAAAAGGTAACAGGGAAGTGCAACAGGTGTGACATGTTCACAGGAAAAACACAGTCAATAAAAACTGTGAGGGGGATTAAATGTTGTGCCTAGCAGATACGTGTTTTTGTTTTGACTCTCTCTTCTTTTTTAGTATAGTTGACATAGCAGATGCATGTTTTAAAGCAACTATTATAAATATGTTCCAAGAACTAAAGAAAACCATGATTAAAGAATTAAGGTGTAATAATAAAATCTTTTTTTTAATTTTTTATTTATTTATGATAGTCACACACAGAGAGAGAGAGAGAGAGAGAGAGAGGCAGAGACACAGGCAGAGGGAGAAGCAGGCTCCATGCACTGGGAGCCTGATGTGGGATTCGGTCCCGGGTCTCCAGGATCGCGCCCTGGGCCAAAGGCAGGCGCCAAACCGCTGCGCCACCCAGGGATCCCTAAGGTGTAATAATAAACCATAAAAAAAGAACATATTCATGAAGAGATTATTTTTGAGATCAACCCGATGACTTTAAAATGGAATTGCATGTGCCATAACTTAAATTTTAAGAATTCATTGCAAAGGCTTGTCTTCCATCATGACTGTCAAAAGAAACAAATAGTTGTTTTTTTTTTTAAATAGATCAGTAAAAATTATACTAAAGAAGCAGTAAGTAAAGAAGCCTGTGGGACATTATCAAATACTAGTCTAGCAAGTCCCTCCCACTCATATGTAAATTATGCCTCAATAAAGCTGTTTTAAAAACCTTAGGAACTGAACAACATACATAAATCCAAAGCTAAGTAAAAGAGAAAAAGAATAAAGAAGGCTATTTCCAAAGCTCACAAAAGAGAAGAAAGAACAAAGAGATGTGACAAAGTTTTATATATATTTTATATATATTTTATATAAATGTATTCATATATTTTATATGTATTTAATAGTGACAAAATACACACTCTGTCAAGGTTCCACTATACCACAGTACCACAGTGATAAAATACATATTGCAAAATTTGTTAGAATTGTAAAAAGTTTTGTTTTTCATTTTCTTTTTTTTTTTAATTTTTATTTATTTATGATAGACACACAGTGAGAGAGAGAGAGGCAGAGACACAGGCAGAGGGAGAAGCAGGCTCCATGCACCGGGAGCCTGACGTGGGATTCGATCCCAGGTCTCCAGGATCGCGCCCTGGGCCAAAGGCAGGTGCCAAACTGCTGCGCCACCCAGGGATCCCAGAATTGTAAAAAGTTAACAAAATGATGATTAGAGCATATTTTTAAGAACATGTTTTCCTCAGAATTAACTGGTTATATAGACAAAAATAAGAATATGGAGGGCTTGGATAACATAGCTGTCAAGATTTATATAATAGATAAAATAGTACTTTATAGCAAAAAGATAGAGAATAAAGTTACTTTTCTAAAGACACCAGAGATAATTCACTCAAATGAATCATATTTTAGGTTACAAAGGAAGTCTCACGTGTATGTCATTAAATATATAGCTGTATTTACTGCATAAAGGCAAAAAACTAAGAACTATAAACCTGAAGTGCTCAAATCTCATTTTTGGATATTTAATTACCAGCCATGGGCTATCCATGCACAACAAATCAAAGTAATTGTAACAAGTGACGATAAAGATGGAGGAGTTTAAGGTAATGAGAAGCTCATGGAAAATAAGAATAAATAGTGTATTGTTTAGACAAGCCAGAGTAACCAAGGTTCACATGGACATAGTGTTTACCTGGACAAAGAAAGTAGGCCTGACTACTGGTCTTACCCAAATTAGAGTATCCTGGGGAAATTGTGGAGCTCCCAGACTGGCCGTAAGCAGTGGTGGGGAAAATCAATGAAAAATAGCTCAGTCTCTATATTAAGTTTGGAGAAGTAACATATGATATTTAAGACTAAAAAACTTGAGATTATTGAAATGCAAATGTGTCCTGTTGATCCGTGAAGTCAAATAATAGAAGATTTGGCTCATAGATTTTTTTAAAGATTTTATTTATTTATTTGAGAGAGAACACGAGCGAGGGGAAGAGCAGAGAAATGAGAGGGAGAAGCAGACTCCCCACTGAATGCAGAGCATGGATGCCTGGCCAACCCCAGGACCCTGAGATCATGATCTAAGCCCAAGTCCTATGTCCCTCTGACTGGGCCCCCCCGGGTGCCCATTGGCTCACAGACTTAAATTAGTTGCTTGGGAGGAGAGGGACATAAGGTGAGGTTTTTTTTTTTAATAGTTTTATTTAAATTCAACTTAGTTAATGTCTAATGTATTATTAGTTCAGGGGGAGAATTTAGGGATTCATCAGTTGCATACAAGGTGAGTTTTTCTAATAAGCCTCATAAGACTATTTGGCGCTATGAATGATGGAACATAAAACTACAGAAATATATAAGAACTACAAGAATAGAGAAAAATTAATATTACAAACACTTTAGGATTAAATAGTGATGAGAGTACCATATATGGTTATTGGTAAAATCACACGGAGATATGCAGGCATACAAAACACAAACACGCACACACACTCAGATACACATATACACGTACATTTGAATATACAAAGACACAGACTGATAAGTGCAGAAACATAGAAATACACGTTCATATATATATGCATGTGACATGCACACGTACAAATGATTATACGTATGCATCCATGAACACAAACATGCATGTAACAAACACGCATGCCTGTATACATTATATCCCTGTGCCTGCGCACCCATGGGCACCCACATCTGTATATGTGCATGTGCTTGTCTACACACGTAGCCATTCGCACATATATACACCTATGCTCATATAAAATCCTGAATTTATGAAAATAAATGCACTTAAAAATATATTACTATATAGAGGAGAATTACTGAATGGAAATAGTAAAAATATTAGCAATAGTTACCCATGAGTTGTGAGATCAGGATGTATTTATTTTCCAAACTACTTTTTAATATTTTTCAAATTTTTGTTTAGAAATAAATATTTGGAGTAGAAAGTATGTGGCAAATATCACCTGTTTCTGTAATAGAATGATTTGGTCAACTTCATTTCTGTACTGTCACTAACTTCTAATTTTTTTACAAATATCGTTACATGAAACTACCTTCTTTGGACTCCACCTTCTTTGTCTTTTTCTGTAGTCTCTGAACATCTTCCTTCTCTGAAAGGAGATGTATTTCCCTTTTAAATTCTTCTTTTTAATCTATTAGTGAATAGCTAAAGAGTTTTTTTTAATGAAGGATTAGGTTTTTTTAAGACTGAAGGATTAATAACAGATAATTTATTTTTTTAATCTTTATTTATTTATGATAGAGAGAGAGAGAGAGAGAGAGAGAGAGAGAAGCAGAGACATAGGCAGAGGGAGAAGCAGGCTCCATGCACCGGGACCCCAATGTGGGATTCGATCCCGGGTCTCCAGGATCGCCCCTGGGCCAAAGGCAGGTGCTAAACTGCTGCGCCACCCAGGGATCCCAGTGACAGATAATTTAAATCGTGAAATTCACCATTTTTGGACTTTCTGTTAAAAATATTTTTGACTACATTATCTGTAATTAAGTTAGAAGATTGAGTTTTACTTGATCAAAATCTTTATCAATTATTTTTGGAGGCATGGGAGGGAAGAAATCCTTGCAAAGGACGTCAGAATAAAATAAAAAGGAGAAGTTTTGAGTGTCTACATACTATCCCAGCATGGTGTAGGCTCTATGCATACTTCAACTCACCTAATTTAAATGATAGAGACCAGGTTGCCTGGTGTGGAAGGAAATGAAGTGTAGTTTATTTACATATGTTTAACTTTGAGGCTGCTCTGCAAACTCTCCAGGGAATTGTTATTTAACTTTAGAAAGCTGCTCTTTGGGTTCATTTACAAAACCCAAGTGCATTTTGAGAGAAAAATCAATTTTAAAATGTGTTTTCTTAGTTAAGTGAAAGTTGAGTTCTGTAAACAGTCACCTCCCAGGATGATAAAGCCTTGGGTGAGTTGGTGTTTGTCTCTGGGGAAAGCAGTTGGCTTAAGTAATCACCTCTTTCCTAGGAGCCTCAGTGACCTATCCGAGAGGCTAGCTTAAGGATTCACCACACAGGATGCATTAACTCACCAAAGTGAGGCAGCGGTGCCATGTGGCTGCCTGCCTCATTCCTTAAAATGTTTAAATGGCTTTGCCAGTATATTTATATCTTAGCAGTAAGGTTAGAACCAGATTTGAAAATGTGTGTCACTTCTTATCAATCCATTGGTGACTACTGAGGGGTCTCTGTGTTTTGTTTTGTTTTTTGGCAGGGGGAGGGGGGCACTCAATGCAGAAAGGGGGTTTCTAAAAACTTCCCAGGCTTAGCACAAAAGAGCATGCTGATTAATTAGCTGTGTTTACCATGAGTACAGAATACAGGACTCTGAAAGGCAAGCATTGGTCCTCACCAGCCCTGTGACCTTGGGCAAGGCCCTAGACCTCCTCAAGCTCCAATTTCCTCATTTCTAAAAACCCCACCTGACAAAGTTCCTAGAAAGATAAAGGTGAATAACGCATGTAAAACCAAACTCTTTGAGAGTTACTTTTTCAATAAGCAGTTTTTTCTTTTGCTGGATTGATTTAGTTATTGTTAAGCAATTTTCTGTATAAAATATTGTAGGTCTAGTCATCATTTATCTGTTTATTTCCAAAGCTGGCATAGAAAAAAAGTGACATTTTTTTCTAATGTTCAGAAATTTTTCTTGGGATAGAGACTGTGCCAGTACGTCTAGGGACAATACATATCCATGCCTATGGTTAGGTCAGTGCATGTGGATTGATACTTTTAGAACTATAATATGAGCTGGTGTGCATAGACAGTTAACAGCAGACATTTCGACAGTGCTAAATAATTTCTAACCCAGGACTAAACACATAGACAACTTTGGATCTTTAAATGAGACCAAAGTTCCATATACCGGGCTTCATCTGTAGAGCCATTGGATACAAGATCCCAGCCAATCAAATGAACAATCAGGATAAAGCATTCAGCTTTCTTGAATTGGTATCAGTGTGATTTTCACAGAATTTTACCCCTTTGGGAGTGTAAGAAAAAAAAAATCTAAAAGTTGTGAAAAGGGATTTAAAGAACATGGAATCTGATTTTCTTCTCTTTCATTTTCTGGCCAGGAAATACTGAGAAAAACATTGAGTGTTCCTGGGCTTTAGTGTCTCATCTTTAAAGATTTTTATTTATTTATTTATTCATGAGAGACACAGAGAGAAAGGCAGAGACACAGGCAGAAGGAGAAGCAGGCTCCCTATAGGGAGCCTGATGTGGGACTTGATCCCCGGACCCCAGGGTCACGGCCTGAGTCAAAGGCAGATGCTCAACCACTGAGCTACCCAGGTGCCCAGTGTCTCATCTCTTAAGGGTGGTTGATAATAACTATCTCTTAAGGTCAGTAGGGGGATTATAGTAATGTATGTAAAGCATTTGGCACAATGCCTGGCACACATTTGGTGTTCACAGAATGGAGCAATACCACTGCATGGATCTTAGGCGCTAGAGCATTTAGTGATTTCTTTTTTCTTTTTCTTTTTTCTAAATTTGAGTTTCATCTTAGATACTATTCTTTGGAACAATCTTTTCATGCTGAAATTTCATTACATATGTAAATCTGAGGGTTTTTTTTTTCTACCTCCCAATACGATTAGTGCTTTGCCAAGTCACTAATTACTGAATTAGCAAAAGCAGCTGGTTTAAATCAAATCATTGATGGAAGTTAAGGTGAGGAATAGCAATGTCAGAGCTGCATTGATCTGAACAACAGACAGGCATGCCATGTTTAACCTTCAAGCTCAAATCACACCGTTAGGAAATCTACCATTGATGCTAATTGGGAGGAGGAGAAAATCAAATCATCCATTTGCTGAGTGGAAAAAAAAATAGATCAGCATTATTGGGCCTCAGCCCTCTTCAGATGAATTGTGTAACACAATTTAGAGCCTATGATGCCAAAAGCTCAAGGTCTTTAAGAGGTGAATGGTTACTTTCAAACAATCAAACTGGGCAGGTACCAACCCAACAATCATTGAGCCTTTCCTGCTAGTGTGGTGGGAAGGATCCTGGGAGCCTGATCCCTAGAATCAGTGCAGACCCCCACTCTGCATTGAGTGCTTTCCCCCAGAAACCACAGAGACCCCCTCATAGTCACTAATGGGTTGATAAGGAGTGGCACACACGTTTAAATCTGATTCTGACCTAATTCTTAAAAGGCCAAAGATATGGTTTTATTTTTAACGCTCTTCCATGAGGATCTCTGGTCTTCCTCCCATTTACTCTTAGGATTTGAAAAAGTCTTTCCAAATGCCCATGAGACCCAATATTAATGACAATCACACTGTGTTAAGCAGGATATTAAGTAGACCGAAAGCATAGTAACAGGGCAAGGGGTCGTTCTGTATGACATTGCCCCAAGGCTATGTTGATACGCACAGAAATGGGTGGTTTCCGGGTAACCTCAGGGCTCAGTGCCAGCAGAATGATCATGGAGACTAGATTAATTGATTAGAGATACACTCTTGAATGTCTGCTATGATAGGAACTCCTGAAGGATCATAATACCCTATTGAAATTTGGAGTAATAAGTGTGTGATAGTTAATTGTATGCGTCAGCTTGACTAGGGCATAGCGTGCCCAGATGTTTGGTCAGGTATTATTCTGAGTGTGTTGTTGAGGGTGCTTCTGAATGAGATGAATGTTTGAATCGGTAGATAGAGTAAAGTGAATCTCCCTCACTAATTAGGGAAGGCTTCATCTAGTCGAGTGAAGTCCTAGAAAGAACAAAAAGACTGAGAAGAACTTCTGTCTGTCTGCTTGAGCTGAAACATTGGTCTTTCCTTGCTTTTGGACTTGAATTTTAACATTGGTCCTTTCTGAGTCTTTAGCCTGATGACATTCAGACTGGAATTTATACCAATAGTTCTGCTGCTGGTTCTTAGGCCTTGGGATTCTAGAGCTCCATCATCAGCTTTCTCAGGCCTCCAGCTTACAGACTGCAAATCTTGGTACTTCTTAGACTCCATAATTACATGAGTCAATACCTTAGAATAAATGTCATGTATGAGATATGTTTAGATAGATATATCTCCTATTGGTTCTTTTTCTCTGGGAAACTCAGACTAATACAGAGCAACTCCCAGGATTACCTATATAACCAATTATAAGACGACATTAAGATCATTTTTACGATGCTATCTATCCTTCCTTCACATCATGATGGGTTACACGTAAGCCATTTCATAATCCTTGCAACCATGATGTGAGGTATTGTCACTTGCAGATGGGCAAACTGGAAATCTGAGAGATTAATTGACTCTCCAGAAACAGATATCTACTAAGAGTCAAGCTTCAAATCCTATCTAGGAATTGTGTTTTGCTGCCCTCAGCACTAACTGCTAATCCAAAAATAGCCCTCTGATCTCTCTGACTGACTCCACTCACTGATCCAGATGACCTCTCAATCCCCAGTTTGAGTAAGGAACAGATAATGAAAGGGGCATATTTAGTTATTGGTTAGTCTTCTCTTTTTTTTTTTTTTATTTATGATAGCCACAGAGAGAGAGAGAGAGGCAGAGACACAGGCAGAGGGAGAAGCAGGCTCCATGCACCGGGAGCCTGACGTGGGATTCAATCCCGGGTCTCCGGGATCGCACCCTGGGCCAAAGGCAGGCGCCAAACCACTGCGCCACCCAGGGATCCCTGGTTAGTCTTCTCTTTTAGGCTTTGGTTATTATTTTTGTGCTTCTGTATCCTTGGTCAACACATAAGCCAAGTGGAGAGGAAAGAAATGAAGATAGTGGAGAAATTACTGGTCATCCAGTGAGTAGGTGATCAAGACAATGAGTCCCTTTTATACATCTTCTCGAATTCATCTGAATCTCTTCAAGGTTAGAAAATGGATCTTTACTTTGTATTGCTTGTAGGCTTCTAAGGGTTTATAAGGGCCACTTACTCAGGCAAATGCCACAGTAGGACTATAATTTTGCACACTCAAGAGAAAAATAGAGAGAGGAAGAAAAGCAATTTGGGATTTATTTGTGTGTGCATGTCTACAAATTTGTGTACAAATGCATGCACACAGCTTGGCAGACATGCACACATGCTTACCAGGGTGGCCCTGCTTTGATAAACATTTGAGGCCTTTCAGACTACTAGAGCCAGTGGACGCTGTGGACACAAGATGAAAAGAACAGAAACTGCTCCTAAATTCAATGCTCTGGGGGAACACTGCTGATCGCTATCACCAGAAAGTGTCTTTTTAATTTTTTTTTAAGATTTTATTTATTTATTCATGAGAGCACAGAAAGAGGCAGAAACACAGGGAGAGGGAGAAGCAGGCTCCCTGCAGGGACCCTGATGAGGGACTCAATCCTAGGACCCCGGGGTCACGACCTAAGCTGAAAGCAGAGGCTTGACCACTGAGCCACCCAGAGGCCCCACCAGAAAGTGCCTTAATTGCTGTATTACAAGTATGTGCAGATTGCTGTGAAAGGACTAAATCTACTTGGGAAAGTATTAGTGAACAAAGAACATTTAAATGGGATCTTGAAAGGTGAGAGTAATTCTTCTAGGTGAAGAATAAAGCAAAGACCATTTTGGAGAGAAAAAATGTGAACAGTGGATACCTAGAGATGGGTCTGGGTCAGTCTGTGAAGTACCACGTATAAAACCCAAGGAGTTGGGCTCTTGATTGACGGCAATAGATTTTCCTCAAAAGTAACATCTTTTCCACCATCCTACCCACGACCTGGCAGGCTCAGACCTTATTTTCGGACAGTTCTAGAGCAAGAGTCAAGGCAAGATTATATATTGGGGATAATGGAGAGAAAGGATTGGATAGACCTCTAAGGGTTTTCAGTCACTGTGTTTCACATTATATTTTCCTAACATAACCCTAGTCTGCTCTGTGACAGTGCTAGAAAAATTACAACAGCAATTTTCAAGGGTTATAACAAATCCTTGTGATATATAAAACTTGAGGCAGGGATCCCTGGGTGGCGCAGCGGTTTGGCGCCTGCCTTTGGCCCAGGGCGCGATCCTGGAGACCCGGGATCGAATCCCACATCGGGCTCCCGGTGCATGGAGCCTGCTTCTCCCTCTGCCTGTGTCTCTGCCTCCCTCTCTCTCTCTCTCTGTGACTATCCTAAGTAAATAAAAATTAAAAAAAAAAAAAAACTTGAGGCAGCTATTTTAATTCTATATAAATACTTAACATCAAAGCTTGATGGCCTTTTACTGCAGTTCCAGTTAGCCACCCTGGAATTCGAACACACAGGGACATTTACAGTTAACATAACCATTTAGCCTTGGTAATGGGGCAGTGGTGGAGCTTCAGGGTTGCAGTAGTTCCAAGGCTTTGGCATTTAAATTCTTTCTGTAGCACCTCTGAGAACTGTGTGTGTGCCAGACGGGACACAAGGAGGATTCCTCTTTATTTCTCCACAAAGCCCATTCATTCATGGAAGAGCTCTGTTAGACACCTCTTCCTCATACTGAAAAATTTTAACTTTTAACAAGACCTTCCAACTAAGGTTTCTAGTTCTAAGTCTTAGAGACAAACAGTTCAGAGAATTGCAAACTTTCACACCATAGCCTCTGGGCTCCTTTTGTCATTGGCTCTTTTCTTTCTGTGTTCTTCCCCTTTAGCCTCACCCACATTCACGGCCCTACATCCCACAATGCATGACGACTCCCCAGTTCACATCTCCAGTCTGGGACTCCTTCTGATCTCCAAACTACCGTATCCAATTACCCCTGAATACCTCCACTTGAACGTCTTTCATATAAATTCCAAATATCTAAAACCGGGCTGCCTTTCCCCTCTCCCAAAGTCCACTTTCATCTTTTTGCCCTATTAGGTGGTTGCCTAATATATACCCAGTCGCCATCCTTTTGGTCACTTGACCTGCAAATCTGTCGTATATCGTTAATGGATGCTCTTTCAATTTCAATGTCCATAAAAATCACCTGAGTGGGGGTTCTTTCTGAAATGCTAATTCTGCTTGAGTTGTTTGGGGTTGGCCAGTCTCCATATTTAACAACCTTCCACGTGGTCCCACACAACTCATCCTTAGACCATACTTTGCATAGCAAGACTTTAAACTTACCCTTGTGTTTTAGCCATGCATAGATCTTAGTGGCTTGGTAGAGAAAACGTAGGCTTTGGAATTAGGCAGCTCTAAGTTTAAATCATGGAGCGGATCAATAACACTAATGTGTCTATGGACAAACCATTTAACCTCTGTGCTGCAATCACCTGCTCTTAAAATGGGGATGGCCTGTCTCAAGGGGATCTTAAATTATATAAAGTAGGTAAAATGCACACTCAGCATCTGCTGTAGGGTAGAGACTCAAAAATGTTCATATCCTGTCCTTGGTCAAACCTGGAGTCTCCTAAAAGTAAATTGGTGATCAGTAGGTGGTAAATTTCCTTGAGGGAAAGAGGCTTGGTTTTTATCTGGCTGGGTTGAGGTTGTGGTCTCAATGACCTGGTTAGAAGGTGGACTTAGAGCAGGTGATGCTCTGTGGTCCAGGGCACAAGGAGAAAAGAGTCTTCCCTCTGATAAGGAGCACAGTGACTCTACCCTTGGAGCGACTCTGTGAGTGCTCAGAACTCTGTGCATCTTCCCTCTGTGGCTTGCTGTGATCATTGTACAGATAAGGAAGGAAACTCTGAGGTCCCACCTGGTGATCTCCTCAGGGCTCCCTTGAAGAGTAGTGGTACTTAAGTGGCTGGACTGTGAAGAAGACAGATGAGGAGGGAAGAAATTGAAGCTGACTGAAGAAGGACTGTGTAGGATGGAAATTCAAGTTTTTATAAGCAATGTAACCTAATGTTTGCAATTGTGGAGTTGAGAGTCTACTGGAAGATATGAATAACTGGACAAATAACTAATTTCAAGTGAAGAAGAAGTAGAATATAGCCAGAGCACATAACCTGGTCTTGGGGGATAAAAGAAAGTTTTCAGAAAGGAGAAACAATATACCATTTACCAGTATTTCATTTAAAAATGATCCCCGGTGGCTCATTCAGTCTAGCATTTGACTGTTGGTTTTGGCTCAGGTCACGATCTTAGGGTCCTGAGATCAAAGCCTGTATTAGGCCTCACGTTCAGCATGGAGTCTGCTTGAGATTCTTTCCTTCTCCTCTGCCCTTTCCCCCACTCGTGCATTCTCTCTAAAATAAAACATAATAAAACAAAATAATGTGTGCATGTCAGTATATAGAAATCATCACCTTACATCCATTGTGATGTAGTCCATGATAAAAACTACCATAGTTTATTCACTACTGTTCATCAGTGGATTTTTTATATTTTTCTGTTATAAGCGATGTTGTCTTGAACAGTTTTGCATTTCTCTGTGTGGATCTGTGCAAGTGTTTCTCCAGGGTAGACACTAGACTTGAAAAGAGCAATGATTCAATGGACAGCTGACTTCTCAACACATAAGGTAGAAGCTGATTCAAAGAAATGATCATCTTTGGGGCACCAGAGTGGCTCAGTGGGTGAGCATCTATCTCCTTTTTGCTTAGGGTATGACCCCGGAGTCCCAGGATCGAGTCCCACATCAGCTCCCCACATGGAGCCTGCTTCTCCCTTTGCCCATGTCTCTGCTACTCTCTGTGTCTCTCATGAGTAAACAAATCTTAAAAAAACAACAACAACAACAAAGAAATGATCATCTTTAAATCTTGAAGGGAAAGGACAACAAACTAGAGGGAAGATATTTTACAAATGGAGAAAATATTTTTCTATAGTGTAGTTTGCTAAGTTAATAAACCAAATTATCAGCCAATAACTAATTATTTGGAAACTATATAATTTTCATGTTTTTAGGGCCCCTCTTGCACTCTGAAAGATGACTCGTTCAAATGATAAACTGGAGCACATGACCTTTTCTGGGTAAGAGTATGTATAGTTTTGCAAGCTTTCTTCCAAAATAACTGTACTATTTTGCATTGTCTTCATCAATGGATGAGATTTTCTGTTGCTCCACATCCTTTCCCACATTTAGTTTTGGTGATATTTTAGATTTTAGCAATTTTAGCAACTCAAGTAGGTGTGTGGTGATGTCTCGTTGTTTTAATTTTCAATTCCCTAGTGACATGTGATGTTTAATATATTTTCATAAGCTTGCTTGTCATCAGTACATATTCTTTGGGGAGGTGTCTGTTTGGATCTTCCATCCATTTTTAATTGGGTTGTTTATTGTTGAGTTTTAAGAATTTTTGGTATATTTTGGGTATCAGCCCTTTATCAAATATGTATTTTGCAAATGTAGTTTCTCAGTCTGTGGCTTTTTGTTTTCTTAACATGTCTTTTGCAGATCACAAGTTTTACATTTTGATGAAGTCCAATTTATCAGTATTTTCTATCATAGACCATGCATTTCCATTTTTGAAAATTTGTTTCTAATAATATCTTTTTTCTAACAATCAAGCTCTCAACACAGGACAATGGTACTGGTTTTGTTTTTAAAAAAATGATTTATTTACAAAGGATGAACATACAAAAACAATCCATCTCACAGTATATACAATTAAACTGAATAGTTGTAGACTAATAAAACATCTAAGACTTTACGTACACACATATTTACCTTAAATCAAGAAATGCAGAACAGTGTTAATCTTCAATACAACACTGTTTACTGGGAGAAAGAACATCACTGATTTGGGTCTAATTGTTTTCCATGTAGGCAGAAAGAAAAGTGTGGCATATCTTTCTCCATTCCTTCACTTTTAGTCTGTGTCTTTATACTTAAAATAGATTTCTTGTAGACAACATATATTTGGATAATGGTGTTTTGTTTGTCCCCCACTCTTATAGCTCCTTCCTATAGGTACTTAGACCACTGACATTTATACACTGACCACTGTATATTGGGATTAATATCTACCACAGTTTTACTGTTTATTATTTGTTGTCCGTGTTCATGGTTTCTTTTTTATTTTTTATTTTTGTATTTTTCTCTCTTTTCTGGTTTTATTTGAGCATTTTGTATGATTCCATTTGTTTCTGTTGTCTTAGCGCACACGCATGCGTGTGTGTGTGTGTAGTCCAATAAACAAAGTGGTGATCATTAGGTGGCAAAATACATACTTTTTTAGTGGTTACTCTTGAGTTTGCAATATACATTTACAACTAACACAAGTCCACTTTCAAGTAATGCTATAATACTTCATAAATAGTGCAAGTAGCTTTTAACAAAATACACCGAACTCCTCTCTCCCATCCCTTACAACTTAGCCGTTCTTCATTTCACCTATCCAGAGGATAATCTCTTAACACATCGTTGCTATTAGGAACAAGCTGTTTTCTGGTAGGTCAGTCAAGAAAAATAAAAATAAAAGGCTTTATTTTACCTTCACTTATTCTTTCTCTAAAGGTCTTCCTTTCTTTAGGTAGATCTGAACTTCTGATCTGTATCATTTTCCTTCTTTAGAATTTCTTTTAACATTTCAAGACAGGCCTACTGGCAACGGATTCCTTCAATTTTTATTTGCTTGATAAAGCCTATTTCTCCCTCACTTTTGAAGGATATTTGCTGAATAAAGGATTCTCTGTTGGTGATTCCATGAAGACTTTAAGTATTTTGTTCTATTCTCTCTCTACTTGTATGAATTCTTTAGAGAAGTCTGACGTAATTCTTCTTTTTCTCTGGCTTCCTTAAATACTCTTTCTTTGTGTTGATTTTCTGCAGCTTGAATATGATATATGTAGGTATCAAATTTTTAGCGTTTATCTTGCTTTCTGTTTGCTAAGCCACCTGCAGCTATGATTTGGTGTCAGTCATTAATTTAGAGAATTCTTTTACTGTTGCTCCAAATCTTTCTTCTATTTCTTACTCTCTCCTCTTTAGGTTATTCTCATTATGCAGGGTTTTTTATACCTTTTAAAATTGTCCCATAGTTCTTCAATATTGTGTTCCTTTCATCCATTTTTGTTTTTTTTTTTCCCCATTCTGTATTTCAATTCCCGGAAGTTTCTATTGACATTTCTTCAAGCTTGTTGATTCTTTCCTGGCTGATTCTTTCCTTTCTAGTGGCGAGTCAATCAAAGACATTCCTCATTTCCATTACAGTGTCTTTAGTTTCTAGCATGTTCTTTCTTTTTCTTTAGAGAGAGAGAAAAGGTGAGTGGAGTTGGAGGAGCAGAGGCAGAAGAAGAGAGAGAATCCCAAGTAGGCTCCACACCCAGTGTAGAGCCCAATGTGGAGCCTGAGAGTTGGGCGCTTAACCAACTGACCCTCCTAGGCGCCCCTGTAGCATTTTCTTTTAATTCATTCTTAGGACTTTTATCTCTCTGCTTATATTATCTATCTGTTCTTGCATGTCACTCACTTTTTTCCATTAGTGCTGATAGTTTATTAATCATGGTTTTAATTTCCTAGTCTGGCAGTCCCAACATCTCTGCTAGATCTGAGTGTGGTTCTGATGTTTGTTCTTTTCAAACTTTTGTTTGTTTTTTAGTATGATTGTGACTTTTTTTTTTTTAAACCTGACATGATGTACTGGGTAAAAGGAACTCAGGTAAATTGTTTTTTAGTGTAAGGTTTCAAGTATATCTGGCTCGAGGCTATGCTATATTTACTGTCATTGTAGCTGTAGGTGTCATAGGTTAGAGTTTCCTCTGATGTCCTTGCTTTTGTCTCACCTATTCGCTTTTAGTTTCTCTTGGGACTGCTTCTTAATTAGAGTTTGAATTAGGCAATTCTTTTGCTGGGATTCTCTTATTATACGGAAGCCCAATTGCTCTCGTGGTAAGGTGTGGGTGGAGGGAAAGCTTTCTAAGGTACTATGATTATGCATCAGTCTTTCAGGGGACTTCTGACCTGAGCTATGGTCATTACAAGGGCTTCTCAGCTTCGTTTTGCTTTGCTTTCCTTAGGTAAGATAGGAAGGCTAATGGGAGCTGGAGATGGGTATTTTCCTACCCTCTGTGGAAGTCTAGAGTCAGTTGGAGTTGAGTGTTTCCATGCTCTCCAGATAATTTAGGCTCTGATAAAACCCTAGTCAGATATGTGCTTATAAAATAGATCCTCTTGAGGGCAGGCCTATTAAGAAGAGCAGAATGCTCCAGATGTATTTTGTAATGGCTATTTTCCCCCCTTCCTCTGCTGGAAGGAAGTATGTGGGGACTTTGATCCTCACTGTGAGAAACCTGATGGTGCTTCTGGAGGTAAAACACAAAGTGTGGGACTCCCAGGAGTTTTTAGTGCTCAGATTTGAAAATATTGAACTACCAACAGCTCATCAGTTACAAGTTAAGTTTTTCCTTCTCTGGTACTGGTTCCCACAGAGTTTTCTTCTCCTGGGTTTCTGCTCTAGTAAATTGTAATTCATGGAATCTGCCTGTCTGTATCTCCAATTCTGGGTGGAGGCAGTGGTTTTCCTGTGACCTCAATTCTCTGGCAAATTGAAGAAGATTGTCAATTTTTGGTTTGCTTAGGTTTTCTGTTGTTGTTGGATAAAAGTGAATGATTTCAAATTCCTTGCATGCCGGACTGGAAAACACGCTTATAATGCTTTTGTTTATTTGTTTCTAGTGTTTGCTTCTTCTCACATGTGCACTGGATGTAAATGTAACCTAAAAGTGAGCTGGGACCTTTCTGTCCTTTAATGCATAAACATCATCGGCTCAAACTCCCCTATTACATATACAACTTGTGAAAAGTGCAATGTCCACTCAAAGACTTTGACATTTTTAAGGGAATCACATTTCATGGACTTTAGCTCACACCTTCTGATTCTTCTATTACCTTATTATATGAACCCACTCAATGATCTGTGCATGTGGTCCCATTTATTCCATTACAACAAATAAACAAGCAGATATTATCTATTAACCAAAGATCCTTTAGTGTGCAGATGACTTTAGTAATGTTTAGAGACAACTTAAAAGTATTAGACATTTCTAGTCTTTCAACAAGTTCCTAGGTTATTTTCACCACCTAGAGTTCTAGACTTCAACCAGGTGACTCAGTCCACTTCCCTCCTCTCTCTTCTCCCTTTATAGAAGCAAAAGAAATAAAATTAACAAAATCCATCTATTTATTTATATATGCATAAATGTATATAAATGAATAATACAGCTATGCATTATATATATATATATATATATATATATATATACACACACACACACACACACACACACATAAGATTCAGCACCCTACTGGGTTTGCACACTATCCCTCTGCTGCACCTCTCCTAACACATTGGAGGATATGGTCCTCATCGTTTGCCTTCCAGACTCTTGCTACTAACGTGCAATCCATGAAGACACTGGTATCACCTGGGAGATTGTTAGACATACAGAATTGCAGGTCTGGGTCAGAAAAGCACAGCCTTACAAATCCCAGAGAAATCCTCTTATGTCTTATTGTCCAGAATCATATTACATGGCCATCTCTGCTACAAAGGTGCTCTATTGGAAGATCTAGTCTGGATGTTCCGGAAATATGATAAAAATTGATCCAAAAAAGAGATTTAGAGTGAGCATTGAGCCAAATTTATGGACCCAGCCACAGTTATTATTCCCTCCTTTTGAAAATGAAGAAATTGAATTTAGAGAATCCATGGTTCTCCCGAAGTTCCACATGAGGCATTTTGGGATCAGAAATTGAATTGAGTTTCGCCATCCTTACAGCATCATAGTTGCCTCTGATTTTCTTAGGTGTTGATAATGAAAACCACCTGTGAATAAGTTGGGCAAAGAAAAATAAAAAAAAAAAACTTTAAAAAAAACTTACAAAATTATTTTTCTTGCTATTGCTTCCAATTCAAAACCTGGTGTGAAAGTTATTTTAAAAGAACTTTTATTTTTCTTACCCCTTTTCTTCCTGTTCCTGCCACTCACTAGCTTGACATGCACCGGAATACAGAAGGTCAGATTGGAAAGCTCTTTGCAGCTGTACTGAGCTAGAGAAATGCTGACTGGCATCAAATGAAGACAGGACTGATGAACTCGTCAGATGCCCTTGTATTAAAGAGAGCGAGGAATGGATTTTCTGTAATGCTATTAAAGCATGAAAATCAGCTGCTCAGGGGAATAAATGGGGAACTGCTATCTTTCACAGAATAGATAACTTGTTGGAAGCTCATAACTTTATTGCATGTCACGGTGGGGTGAAGAGGGCTGTGTGTGCATGCGTGCACGTGTAGAGGTATATGTGTGTTTTAGTTGGGGTGCAGGATACAGCTCACTGTTTCCACAAATATGAAAAAGTATGTTGTCTTAGAGTTGTCAGACGGGAAAAAGCTTGCTTCTAAAAATGCCTGTCACATGTTTTTCTGTGAGGCTAAATTTCCAGTATATTCTACTTATCTTTTGCTCATTTTCCTCTGAGGAAGTCCACGGAATCACTTAAACAAGAGGGGAAAAAACTGAAGGTGACTTAATACTGACCTCAAATCCTTGACAGCTTGTCAAGCAGAGAATGGTGTCTAGCTGCTATCATGATGAAGGTAGAACTGATTTCTTTTCCCACAAGAAACAAGGAAAGCTTACACACATTTAAACAACCTCCTTCATATACAGGGAGGTAAATATGTTATATAGTGCTTCAGCCCCCAAAGATACCGATGGTCTTCATGTTGGCATTTCCCATGACATTGTATTGGATACTAGTCCCATGGGACATTTTATGAAATAAGATGACATGGGCAACATGACATGTTACATGTCGTATCCTTTAGGAATTTTATCAAGTATCTCAATATGCAAGATGCTCTGTGAAATCTTGCCATAAAGAACATCCATTTAGTTTAGCTCAATAATTCCCACTTATTTGGTTTTGTATCATATGTATATATATATATATATATATATTTTAAATATTTTATTTATTTTTTCATAACTGAGAGAGAGAGAGAGAGAGGCAGAGACACAGGCAGAGGGAGAAGCAGGTTCCACCCAGGGAGCTCGATGTGGGACTTGATCCCGGGACCCCGGGGTCATGCCCTGAGCCGAAGGCAGACGCCAAACTGCTGAGCCACCCAGGGATCCCCCCATTTTTATATTAACACACATTTAAATAATGTGGAAAAACACCCTTCATAAATGTGCTCGGCAGGTGGAGGAACCTGGTTTGGAGCTCCAGCTCTGAACCTCTAGGAGAGAAGGGAACTAGCCTATCCTCTGTTACGCTTTTAGCATTGTTAGAACAAACACTAATATTTTTGGGGTGCATCTGGGTGGCTCAGTTAAGCACCCGACTCAATGCTCAGCTCAGGTCATGACTGCAGGGTCCTGAGATTGAGCCTCATGTTGGGCTCTGTGCTCAGCATGGAGTCTGCTTTTCCATTTCCCTATGCTCCTCCCCTCCCTGCTTTCTCTCGAATAAATAAATCAAATCTTAAAACATAATGTTTTTAATCTTGAAAAACTGCAAATGTTTTAGCTTAGAAGACAATTTACATCAACTAGATGTAGATGGTAGAGACTGAAGAGTTATTGATTTGCAATTGGATATTTTAATTTTAGTTATCAAAACTTTTTTTTTTTTCCAACCCAAGGCATGTTTCCTTCAGTATCAGAGACTGTGTTAGAAGACACAAGGTTGGGATCCCTGGGTGGCGCAGCGGTTTGGCGCCTGCCTTTGGCCCAGGGCGCGATCCTGGAGACCTGGGATCGAATCCCACGTCGGGCTCCCGGTGCATGAAGCCTGCTTCTCCATCTGCCTGTGTCTCTGCCTCTCTCTCCTTCTCTCTCTGTGACTGTCATAAATAAAAAAAAAAAAAAAAAGAAGAAGACACAAGGTTGCTGAATAAGGTCAAATGAGAGCACATTTGCAGGGAAACATGAGGACATTTCACTGAGGCAACCTTCACCCAGGCCATGTGAACCCAACACCAAATACAAAACAGCACCATTTTCATGATTGGGATAAAACTGCTTTCTTGTGCAGCACTTGTTTATTTTGTACTTGAAGGTATAGAAAAGTAGAGAGAATAATGGAAATCATGTTCAGTTCCTCCCTCTTGGAATTGTTAACATTTTGGCATTTTTGTTTGATATATGAATCTGCATACTTATATGAAATTATGATATATATTTTCATAAAACATCATAGGTAAAGCCAGAGTTTTATTTCTTGTCCCCAAACCATTTGCCTTTCTCCCTCCTTAGATGTAGCCACCAATCCGAAGTTGGCTTCATATATTTCCTATGAAAGTTCAAAACTTGAATACTATATTAATCAGGGCTCTGTTTCACTCTCCCTCTCCCTCCCACTCTCCCTTTCCCTCTCCATCTCTATATATAGATATATACATCTGGCTGGGAATCATAGTCTAGCCAAGTTGATACATAAAATTAATCAGCACATATGCTGTACAATTTTATGCTATGTTTGGGAAGAGTTAATATATAAATTGCTTTTTGTATTTCTATCTTTAAATTTCCCAGAAATGATTATCTTTTATGCAACTACTTTTATTTCTTTTGCTTAACATTAGGTTTTAAACTTCTTTCCATAGCACTATATATAAGTCCATTCATTTTAAACACAATGTGGTGTTTTAATATATAAATAGTCCACAGTTTACTTTATCAATGGACATTTAATTGCTGTTGAATTTTTGTTACCCTGTTACAGCAAACATCCTTGACATGTCTGCTGTTGCTCACATATAAGAATTTCTCAAAAGTATATACCAATTGTAGGATTGAAGGGTTACCATGAAGACACAGTCAAGTTTTTGTGTGTATGTTGTTGTTGTTGTTGTTTTAAGATTGTATTTATTTATGTGGGAGAGAGAAAGCAAGAGGAGGAGCAGAGCATACTCTTAGCTGAGCAAGGAGATCATGCAGGGCTCAGTCCCAGAACCCTGAGGTTATGACCAAGAGTCAGATGCTTGACCAACTGAGCCACCCAGGTTCCCCAACACAGTCAAGTTTTTAACCTTATTATACCAAATGCATATTTGGTGACATAAATATACATTTATAATGTATATTTATACTAGTAGAAAGGAAAATTTGCTTTTTGTTTAAAATCCTAGCAAACTTAATAGACATGCCAGATTTTTTTCTATTCTGAGAGTGATTAAAAAAAAGTTTTCTTTTTATTTTTTAAAGAATTTGCTCTTCCCATCATGAGTGAGATTTTTCTTTTGTGCGGTTTTTTTTTTTTTTTGTAATTTAGTTTCCTCCTTTGAACTGCTTTTAATTTCATACGGCCAGCTTCTTCAAGGGATATGAAAAAAATCTATAAGGTATTTGTCTTTTTAAATTGAAATTTAAAAGCTCTTTACAGCTTCTCAATAATTGTTATATATGTTGTAAATACCTTCTCCAAATATATTTCCTATCTTGTTTGTTTTGCTTGTTAATGATGGTTTTGCTAAACAGAAGTTTTTTGTTTTATCAATAGTTTTCCTCAGGGCTGTGTGTTTGTGTGCATACATGTGTATATCTTTTTTTTTTCTAATAGGATGCAAAAATACTTCTCTTTTAAGAGTTTCAAAAGGTGTTTTTATTTTTGGTTGTCATGAAAAACCATGTGTCTTGGAGTTAATCTTTTAGAATTGACTTGCAAAATGATATTTTAAAGGAGAAATGCCTTTATATACTCTTCTAATTTTACAAGCACCCAAGTACTTTTTATACTGGTTGAGATATTCTTATCAAAATAAGTGAGTATAATCAGCCAACTTATCATCACAAAATGCATACGAGTAGGCTCCCATGGAAAGTAATTTATAATTCTAGGGGGGGCACACACATTTTTCTACAACAAACATTTCTAGCACATAGTTTATTATAGTAAATATTCATAATTGTAAAGTCAGAAGTCAGCAGTCCTTGGCATTTTGAAAACAAATTTTATGATATTAGGAAAGTACTTTGCCTCTTTTAAGAAATAGGCTTATGCAGAAACTAAATTTTATGATAACAAGTTACAGTATATTTCATGGTAATTGCTATGTAAATAATCACTGATCTTTTTTTTTTATCTACACAAGCAAAGGCTAATGGTTAATCCAGGTCTTTACATTTTCTACAGTATTGTAGTCTTTCAAGGCTCCTCATACTGAAATTCGTGCTCTCTGCTCATCTAAGTTTTAATTAATACTAAATTTAAAATGTCAAAGTTTCTATTTTTCATGCAGTTACTTCATTTGAAATTTATTTTTAACCTATGGTATAAAATAACAGACATTTTAACCTATGATAATAAGAGAAGGTTTTAATATTTGTTTTGTCATCATCATCATCACCACCTTCATCATCATTTGTGGTGTGAATTTGTAATAGCAGCTGTCTGCCTCCCTACATGGTTTTTCAATATCCTATTTACCCTAAGATTTAGGTTTCCATTTTTATCTGAAACCTATTCTGACATTTGTTAAAAACAGCAAGATAGATTTTATTGAATAAAATAGGGAATAAACTATGGCTGTAGAGGAGAGAGACTAAACTCAGAATACAACAGGGAGTAGTAGAACTTTATCGCCAGGGGACAGAGAAAGGGAGAGAATGGAATAGTTCTAAGAACAACTTGGTCAGGGGCACCTAGCTGGCTTAGTCAGTGGAGCGTGTGACTCTTCATCCTGGGGTTATGAGTTCAAGACCCGCGTTGGGCATAGAGATTAAAAAAAAAAAAAAGAAAACAAAAAAAAGAGAACAACTTGGTTAGGTATCAAGAATTTGGTTAGATATTAATGGTGGAGGAACAGGGATTTGACTGACTATTAAAGGTGAGGATATGCTCCATGAACTGGCTTAGCAAGATTCTTTGCTAAAACTGCTCAGCAGTCCCACAATGAGGCCTAATGAAGAGATCTCAAAGGAGTCTGGCTAAATTCTGGTCAAACAGTCTTTGTTATCACAAACCAAGTCCTCATGTATGTGTGACTGTTTCTGGGCTGTTATATTTCACCGATTAATGTCGTGGACTGATTGCATCCCCTCAACAAATTCATATGTTGAAATCCTAATTCCCTGGGTGACTGTATGGAGATCAGGAAAAAAGGAAATTACGAGCATAAAGGTGAGGCCCTAAATCCAAAAGAACTAGTGTCCTTATAAGAAGAACAAGAGACGTCAGCACTCTTGTTCTCCACCATCCCCCTTCCTGTGTGTGACACAGGGAAGGCCATGTGAAGCCATAGTAAATAGGGAGTTATCTCCAAGCCAGGAGGAAAGCTCTCACCAGGAATTGCTTGGCACCCTGACCTGGGACTTCTAACTCCAAAGCTGTGAGAAAATCAAATCTGTTGTTTAAGCTATCCAATCGATGGTATTTTTTATGGTAGCTCTATCAGACTAATACAATCTGTTTTTGTTTTTTGTTTGCTGTGTTAATACCCAACTTAATTACCATGTCTTAATTACCATGCTATTATTTTGAAGGAAGATTCCTTCCTGTTCCCTTCTTTTTAGATTATCTATTTTTTCTCCATATTGGTATAAATTGATTTTACAATAAGTTTGCCTAACTGTAAACAATATCATTGACATGTTTATTGGAATCTTATTGGTGTTAGTGAAATTCTTCACTTTGTGAAGAATTGAAATTCTAGGATATTGATTTTTCCTATCTATGGAAACCTATTTATTCAGATATTCTTTCCATTATGACATTTCATAACACATATACATTTATTCATTGATATCTTAGCAGTTCATTGCAGTTGTAAGTGGTATATTTTCTCTATTACATTTTCTAGTTGGTATATGATAATATGCTGTTGATATGATGTCTCTTTTGCCTGGAGTACTTCAGTATTTTTCCTACAAATCAAGGTCATTCTCTTTCATAATCACACTGCAATTGAGAGTTTACAAATTTCACTTTGGTGGATGTTATTATAATTTTCTATTGCTCTTGTTCAAATCTCACGAACTGTCCTAATAATACACTTTATAGGTAAAGGTAGGGGAAGATTTAAAAAAAAATTCTGGTCCTAGAGCCACTCCAGAAGCACACATTGCATTTCGTTGTCATGTCCCTTTAGATTCATTTAATCTAGAACAGGTCCTTAGTTTTTCCTTGATTTTCACGAAGTTGGCATTTTTAAAAGTTCAAGGCCATTTATTTCGTGGAACAGCTTTCATTTTCATTTTGTTATTTTGTCACGACTAGGTTAAAATCACACATTTTTGTCAGGAGCATCATAGTGGTCCTGTAGTAAGTATAATTTACAGTAAGTATGTCATATCCTTGAGAATATGCTGTCAACTTGGCCCATTACTGATCATAACTTAAGATACCTGATTATCTTAAGTGTGTATATCTGCCGGATTTCCTACTGGAAGGGTACACTCTTTTTTCCACTTGTAATTAATAAACTTTGAAAATGATGTGAATATTCTAATTCTAATCACACTTTCACCCACAAATTTTAGAGTGTATTCCAGATTCATGCCTCACTAAATTAATTATATTATTATTAGGAAATGATTTCCTAATTTCATCATTTTTTCTACATTTATTTGTTGGCATTCCAGTGAAAGGAATAGATCTCCCTTCTATTTAATTTATTTCTGTATTTCTGTATTTGTTTGTATCACCACAGGTCTCTGGATTCTCATTTTGTTTGATGAGTAACTTTATTCTGATGCTAAAATTCTCCCTGATTTGGCCAGCATGAGCCCTTTCCTTCTGGCTTCTGTGTTCCATTGACATATCCCACTGTTTTGGAGCATCTCCTTACTTTCTGGCACGGGTATTTCCAATTCATCTGCAGGTTTCCAGTCCAGTCTGATATTAGCCATTTTGTCTAAGGATCGCAGAGACCTTATGGGCCAGATGGCATTTAGAAACTCAAAACTGGGGATCCCTGGGTGGTTCAGCAGTTTAGTGCCTGCCTTCGGCCCAAGGCGTGATCCTGGAGTCCCGGGATCGAGTCCCACGTCGGGCTCCCGGCATGGAGCCTGCTTCTCCCTCTGCCTGTGTCTCTGCTTCTCTCTCTCTCATAAATAAATAAAAATCTTAAAAAAAAAAAAAAGAAACTCAAAACTGGGTGGCATCTATACTCATTACTATTAGGGTATCCTTACTGCTAAACCCTCTCTAGCAGACAGAAATAATAAATACACAAACCCATACACAAATACACTTATTTCCATATGTAGGCATCATTTATATTCAATTTCTAAAGTTTTACTTCCATTTCTAAAATAACACTACAGGATTGATTTTAGCTTTCCACCTTTCCTGATTTGTAACCCTCTCCTTTTCTTCTCCTCATGGCCATCTGATGGTTTCAATATTAGCCTTTTTAATATTTTTCTATAGTTCCCCGAGTCTGCTAATTTTTTCCCTGTCCTTTGTCCTCTGCTTAGATTAAATAATTTCTATTAATCTATCTTCAAGGTCACTGACTCTTCTTTTTTTGGTATCTCCATTTTGTTATTGAGCCACCATGCACAATGTAAAATGTATCATATATTATGCTTCTTAAATTTGGCTCTTTTTTTTTTTTATAGTTGAGAAGCTTTATCTCTCCATTGAATTCAAAAGTGGTCACCCTTACATTCTGGAAATGGTTATGGCAGCTTCTTTACAGTCTTTGATGATTCTAACAATCATGTCATTTCCGAGTTTGCACCTGCTGAGTGTTAGATTTTGCTTGTTCTTTTTGTGGTGAGTAATTTTGGATTATGTCCTGGACCATTTGAATATGCCGTGAGATCCTGGGTCCTTTAGGTATCTGGAGAATACGGAGTTTGGTTTTGTGTCAGCAGATTGCCAATCTGGAGAAGTCAATGTCTCAAGCCCTGACCCACCAGCATTGGTAGAAGGGGGTGGGATAACCTAGGTTAACAGGTGTCTGGTGATTTGTTAGCTGGGAAGCTGCTGGATGGGAATGGGGACAGCCCCACCCATAAATAAGACTCTCTAAAGGCTGAGCTATCCTCTCCTTGTGCCGACTGGTTTGATCCAGAGAGAGGTCTGACTGGAACAGCTCGAGTTAGGGTCCCACCATCTGGGCGTGTGTCCCAGGACTTGAGAACCCATGGCCCGTGGTCTTCTCATCAGTGGAAGCTAGGATGGACACTATAAGAAGGGCTAGCTGTTTCCATGCATATGTTCACCAAGCTTTTCTGCACCAGCTTGCTGATGCTTTGCTTTCCTCCTTGACTTGCTTTGCTCCTCCTTCCCCGACACCCCCATCTTGCCTTCCCATTGCCTGCCATTCCTCGGCATCAGCATTATCTTTTCTGCCTGGATTTGCCAATGTGTATTAAAAATTCTTAAAACAGTCATGAACAAATGTTAGCCTCCTTTGCCATTGGTTTGGTCCAGTTTACCCTATTTACCCACAAAACAAGGACTTTAAAGTGATGTTCCTATACTCTGACATCTAACGGTTTACAGATGAACTTAAGGTAACATTTGCATAAAATAAGGCACCGACTGGAAGCCCACAGTTCTGTAGGTGTCGACAAATGCGAACACTCAAGTGCCCACCAGGGTAATTAAGATAAAGCCATTTCTATTATCCTAAAAGGAGGGTCAGTGACATCCCAGGTGGCTTCATAAGGGAAGAGGCCCCTCATGTCCCCATGCTGCTTGACCTCTCTTTCCAGCTCCGCTCTTACCCATCCTGTCTCCCATTTCTCCTTCCAGACACCGCCTGTCCCACCAGATGCCCCAAGAGCCCCGTCCCTCAGTGAGTTCTGATTGCTTGGGTGCCCGGCTTGGGGCAGTGAGCCCTCCGGGGTCCCCCGGAACGGGGCCGTCTGCTGCGCAGCGCTCAGATGCCTGGCAGGCCCGGAGCCACGGAGCCCACACACCGGGGGGCAGCCCTGCTCGCGTGGGGCCCGGTGCCCGCGGACCCGCCGCACACCGGCCAGGCCCACCTGGTGCCCCCCCAGGGCCGGGTGAGGCCGGGGGGAGGGTCAGGCCTTGGCTGCGCCCTTGCGCCTCGCACACTGTCCGCATCGGCGTCCCGCCCAGCACCCCTGTGCTGTGCCCCAGCCCCCCCACCTCCTGCGCCCCAGACGCCCACCCTCCCAGCTCCCCTGTGTTGTGCCCCAGCCCCCCCAGCTCCTCCTCTGCTGTGCCCCAGCCCCCTCTGCCGTGCCCCAGGCCCCCCCTGCTGTGCCCCAGCCGCCCACCCTCCCAGCTCCCCTGTGCTGCACCCCAGCCCCCCAGCGCCCCCGCTGCGCACCAGCATCCACCTGACTGGCCCACCTGCTGCGTCCTGCTGTCTCCGGACCTTCCCCCAGGCCTGGCCCGGGAGCTCCCCGTCTTCTGCCCTCGGTGGAGAATCTCCCCTCTGTTCGGGGCGCAGACCTCGTCTGGGGTTTTCCCGAGAACCCGCCCCGAAGGCGCTGGCGCCCCAGGCTGGCGAGCCGCGGCCCCCGGTCCGCACCGTCACCCGCTGTGCACCGCCTCCGTGGGGCCTTCCCCGCACAGCCGAGGCCCCTGGGCCTGTGGGCGCCGCCTGTCCTCCCTGGTTTCGGGCACCCTCCCTCCCCGGGACCCCCAGGACCCCGCCTCCGCCTCCCAGGGCCGCCCCAGCACGCCTGAGAACCACCTGCGGCCCCTGGACCCAGCTGCGGCCAACCTGCACCCCCCCCCCCCCCGCGGGCTTTCACCTCCGGGCTCCCTGGACGCCGCGGCGCCGCCTGCTCCTGCAGGTGCCTGACTGCACAGCAGGTAAGCCCGGCCCGCCTGGCCCAGGTCCCGGCCTCCCCTGACTGGCACCTCCCTCTCAGCCCTTGAGCCCCCCCTGCCCCGAGGAGGCCCCTGAAGAGCAGCAGTGGTGCCGCGTCCCTGCCTCCTCCGCCGCCTGGGCTCCCAGGCCTGCCTCTGACCCACGCCGCTGGCCGGGGTGTGCCCCCCCCCCGCCCCGGCTGCCTTCCCCTCTGGGCTTCTGCGGCTCCGGGGAGAGCAGCGACCCGCACCTAGGCCCCTGCACCGAGGCGCCCTGCAGCTGAGGCGCCCTGCAGCCGAGGCCCCTGCACCGAGGTGCCCAGCACCTAGGAGGCTCCTGCCTGGAGGGCGAGCCCCTGGGCCTACCTGTTCAGGGGATAGCATCACACCACTGCCAGGCGCTACTCCTGGTCGCATCTCCAGTCCAGGTACCCAAGGCGCACCTGTCCAGGCACTCCTGGGACCCACAGCTCCATCCCTATGACCGGAGGCCCCCATATTTCTGTCTCCGTCAGAGCACCTGGGCCCCCTTGTTGGGATAACAGGTGATGCAGTAGGAGGGGCCAGCATCCTGTCTGTGCCCGGAGATCCCCCCCCCCCCCCCCCCCCCCGCATTGCCACCAATACATGAGCTTCACAGGGAGCTTATGGCCAGAGCACATCTGTTTCAGTCAGAGGGGAGAACACCCTGCACTTTTAGAGCACCCTGGGCCCTTCCAGGCTTACTTTCCGCGAGAAGGCCAGGGACTCCCTTGGACTTTGTGGGGAGCCTACGCTACTGGGAAAATGCCTGTGCTGGGAAGCCCTTCTGCCCCTGCCTCTGGTGAAGCGAATGTGGCTCTGATGTGAGCATGGCAGGCAGCTGTCGTGCTTTTAGGGCACCCTCCTCACCCTGCCCAGGGCTTCCCTGGAGACCGCTGTTAGGCCTCCAAGCCATTCATCTTCCTCTAGTGTAAGATCGGGGACCTCAGCCACCAAGCAGATAAGGTTTCCTCGGGGAATGTCACCACAGCACCCTGGGACCGGACCTTGCTCCGCTGCTCGGAGGCTCAGTACCTCTGGGCCATGTCAGACAATCCTCGCCTCTCTTTGTCCTCTTCATGAAGTAAGCTGAAGGCCCAGCACCTCATGGTGTGTGTGTGTATACGCGTGGTAGAGGGAGCGGGCCCAATGGGGCCAGCCAGGTGTCTGCAAACTGGCTTTGAGGATTCCACTGTGTAGACTAGGAGGGAGCTCTGTGCACACCATCAACCAAGCCATCCTTGGCTTTGACTGTTGGCCTGGCACGTCCAAGCTCTGAGCCAGAAGTGACAGGACACCCACTGCAGCCTTTAGTTGCCCCTTTCCCTTTGCCTCAGTGGGCTCTTATCTATCCCCAGTTGTCAGTATGCAAAGCATTGTTCTCCTTAATCTGCCCTCTGTTCACATGTCTTTTACTCTTTGATGCAATTGCAGAAAGAATTGACTTGTCCCCATCGGTGATGTGTTGAGCCAGACTGAACTGTGCCAGGTGTCCCGGGCCCGGTGACCAGAGGAGCCCAGAGGAGTGAGAGGAGAGATGGTCACCCTTGCCTCTCTTCTCTTGGCCTCTGTCTCACCGTTCTCACCCCACTCTAGGCTGCACCATTCCTGATGTAGGTTAGGAAACCATAATTCACAATGTTAGTCTTCGTAAAATGTTTAAGTGCCTTTTTTTTTGGTGCCTTTTTATTTAATTAAACTTAGATAAGTGCCCACACATCCCCACCTTAGCCAGAGAGGATGGACTTGGCATCCAGGCTCTTAGACCTGGAGGGACAAAAGGAGAAGGAGCTCATATCTGCTCTGTACTGGTTGAAAAGTTTAATTCTAGGATGTTAGGTGTTACTCAGAAGTTGCCATTTTCCTTAACATGTCAGAAAAATAACTGGATAAGGCCTAGCTGGAAAAAAAAAAAACCTGTCTGGCTCTAGTCTAAACCACTAAAATATCAAATTGCAAGACTTACAGTTTCACCCAGTTATAGCTGACCCTAAAGTTACGCTGCATCTCCACTGGACCTAATTGCTGAAGGTGCAATCTTTTCGAAGCTATTTCATGACTCATGAGCATCAGCCCAAGATGAGGGAAAGAGACGGGCACAAGCATTTCTCTCTGCTCCTTTCAATTTATCTTATTAAACATTTCTTCAGTGAGGACTCTACCTCTGACCCTGGGGTGGGTTCTAGTGACATAGAGTGGAAGCACATCTCTTGCCCCTGAAGGATTTATAGTATGGTGGAGGAGACAGATGTGTGACCAAAAATGACAGCTGCAGGTGCACATGATAGGTTTATGGGAGCAGCTAAGAAGGACATGATCCAAGCCTGAGATGTTAAGACTTGAATTGTGTCTTCAAGAAGAGGAAGCATCCGGTTGGAGAAGGGGACTTCCAGGTCAAGGAAAAAAATGTGTGGCAAGTCAGAGAATGAAGAGCGATCGTGAGCCAGTGGGATGCCAGGCAGGTGGGCAGGTGTGGCTGAGAAACCCAAGCTGAAAAATGCAGCTGCAGGGAGAGCAGGAGTGGGGCTGGGGGTAGGGGTGGGGGGCAGATGATAGACAAAGCCATGTTCCAAGAGAGGGGAGGTGTCCATTATCCTCGAAGTGTAGAGTATCATGAAAGGATCATAGACAAAACTGCGACAAGATTATCCGCAGGTTCTAGAATCATCCCTGTGGCGGGTGTTAGCATTGAACAGGTACCCGAGTAGAGGCAAGGAAGCAGGTGGGAAACTTTGCAGTGACTCAGGGCAAGACCAGACAATGAGCTCCTGGGCCAGAAGGGCGACAGTGGGGATGGTGAGAATGTAAAATGAGGTAGGGGGTGAAGTGACAACGAGAATAATACCAGGCCTGCTCTGCCCATGCGGTTTGGAGAAATGGACACGAGGAGTTTTGGCAAAAATATAATCAGTTTAATTTTTGATAATACGAGATGCTTTTGGAAGGTACAGGTAATATCCAGAAGGTACTTCATATGCTCATCAATTTCTGGTATCTATTTAGCCTCTGGGGCGGCATAAGGACTCTTCTAAATAGTAGCGTCAATTATGAAAAAGGCCAAGTCCTCACCTCTGTGGGCCTACATTCTAGCTTGAGGGGAGAAAAGAAACAACAGGCATAATCAGTGCAGTAAGCAGGAGGTTAGCAGGCGCCGGTGCTTCGGGGAGGGGCCCTTGGTGCCACGGGCCTGACCCTCGCAGAAGTGCCCACTCGGGCTGGCCCCGAGCCCAGGCACCGCTGGCTCCCCTTGGTTTTTCTAGTCCCCCGGGAAGGCCACCTGCAGCGTTTACGGGTCATCAATGAGATGGTTGGAGGTGAGAGCACACAGGCAGATGGGGGGAAGCAGGGAGGCCAGACTCCCGCCCCCCCCCCCCCCCGTTGCCTGTGGCTGATTTCTCCTGGGAGAATATAATGGTGTGATTGGGAATCCTAAAACTTGGTGTGGAATCACATTAGGAATAGCGGTTAGAAACCCAGAGGCCAGGAGCTTGGTGTGTCAAGATGCATTGCAAAGAAAACTCACAATGATCTGTTTATCCACCCACCCTAGGTGACCAAAATTTAAAGCTATTGAGTAAAAAAATCACATTACTCTGCTGCGCTTTCCTGGCCTAATTGTGCTGGGACTGTGCATGGCCCTTGTGAGCCCTGCGTCTTGGTGTGATCGTCTGTCTGGGACTTCTGTCCTGTACTGGAAAGGAGAGAGCGTGTCCTTAAAAAGGCTGGGATACCTTAAAATGGCTCTTAAAGAGAGGGTCTGAATTAATTTCAGAAATGCCCTGCACAAAACTCAAAGATGTGACCTAACCTGTCCCAATCTCACCTCCCTTATCTGCAAAATATAAGAATACTCCCTACCTTCCAAAGCAAGCAGATCATATGCAAGCAATTTGGGAAATATAAAATGCAGACAGTGACGAATCGGAGAGCCTGAGTTCGGCTCCTGCCTCTAGCACCCAATAGATCTTGGAAGAACACTTGATCTCTCTGTAAGATGAAACTAATAGCAATGCCAAATGTATTTGGTTGCTGTGAGAGTTAAATTAATTATTATACACAAGGCACTAAAACCTGGCACATCAGAGGTGAGACATAGGCAGCTGCCATTTTATTATAAAATGTTAATAATTCGCAGACATTACTAACATATTCTATTAATCTGTAATCCCTTCAAAGTTGACATGATGGTGCTGTGAGTCTGAGATCCAAGTAAAGATTTAATCGGTCAGCTGAGAGTGTTTGTTGGGAAAATAAATAGTTGATCTTTCTCACTTTCTTTTCTATAATTACCATCTCCATTTGGCTCTCCAGGGAACAGATTAATTAATATCGCTAAGAGGTAGCAGAGACCTGAATAGGACGCTTTGAAATGTTTCTCCTATGGAGAACTCCACCTCCAGTTGGATTTGCACATGAAGTGTGAAGAAAGCCTGTCCCCCAGGATGCCTGAAGTGGAACCCAGTATGGTGTCCAGAGGTGTCCAGAGTAGAGCACCCACTGGATGGAAGGAAGCTGGAGCAGTGGGAATGGATTTATTGCTTCTTATCCAGGAGATGCTTGTTAACAGTTACTTGCTCTTCGCTGAAAGGTCAAGTGCAGACAGATTTGACAGCAGAGAGTGATTCCACATTAAAGACCTAGGGAGGGAATGTCTGTCACTTCTCTTAGTAGTTGCCAGCAGTTGTCTGGTGCTGCAGTGACATGTCTCTGAGTATTACTGAGTTGAACCGTAGACTAGGCTCAGGAGGGGCCCTTGTAGGTCAGAGGATGGACAAGGTTAAAGGGAAAGAACAGCTTTTGCTTCAATTCAATAATTGGACATGAGCTATTCCCATTCCATCTCCCTCGGGGTCACTGACACATTGAAGAAAGGATGTAAAAATGGGGCCACCATGGTGGTGATGGGATCTAGGACTGAGCCTATGCCGGGTGGTAGATGGAATTAGCTTTCTATTCCCTCTCCTCAGAGTTCTTGCCACCATTCCTTTTAGAACAATGGGATGATGCTTTCTCTAAGACACTTCTTAGATGAATTATATCATCAGGTATGGTTTGTTGGGATAGAAGAATGATATAGTAGCTAGTCTGCAAAGACAGCCTTCCAGGGGCCCACACCATCTAGTATCCATGTTCTATGTAGTCCTTCCCACTATGTTGATTTGGGGCAAGGGAATGAAGCTCTCAGTCAGAAGTTGCAGTAGTCAGAAAATTGAGGCACTAAAGCAGAAGACAAAGGTGATACAAGAAAAAGCGTAGGATCGAAAGCACAGTGGCCATAGGAAGCCAGAACAATGCACAGTCTAGGCCTGTCAGTTCAGGTGAATCACAGCAATGTGAGCCTCTGCATCACAGGGGCCGTGTTGTGTATGTCTTAGAGCAGTGGTTCTCAAAGTACAGTAACAGCATTACCTGGGAACTTACTAGAAATGCAAAATTTGGGGCTATACTCTAAGCTTACTGAATCACACACTCCATGGGTAGGGCCAGAGCTTACCAGGCTTTAAGTGATTCTGATCCTTATTAAATTTGAGAACCAAAGTGTGGTACTCAATTTGGTTACTCAAAGTGTGATCTATGGAGTTTGTCAAAAATGCAGACTTAGTCTGAATCAGTATCTGCTTGTTAACAATATCCCCAGATGAATCCTGTGTACCTAATGTTTGAGAGGCATTGGCTTAGAAGTTCATGCCAGACTATAGGTAGCATCTCAAAGCATGAGGTATTTGCAGAGTCAGCAGGATGGAGAGTCTGGATGTATTCCCACCTAAAAAGGTCCTGGCCCTGAACAGAACTGAACCCTGGATAAGTTGGTGCTTGAACCTCCAGCCTCAAAACCTTACCTACAAAAACTTACAAACCCTACTCATTGCTATGATATACACCAGACTCAGGCTTGGGACATTGGGATGGCCTAAACACTCCTGAGCAAAAATGTCTTTCCAATCAGAAAAAGCTCCTTGTTTGTCACTGGACTTGGCTATACAGCTGAGCTTACAAGTGAGGCTTCTTAACAAAGATTCCCAACAGTATCTTTAGGAGTTGGCTGAGAAGCTAGCAAGCAAGTCAGGGCAATGCCTCTTCTCACAGCTTGTGACCTTTTCCCAATGATGGCAGTCCCTGGTGTTGTGAAAGAAGGGAAAAAGAAGCTCTCATCTGCTGAGATCTATTATGTGTGAGGAATTATGTTCTTTCTTTATATGTCTCATAACCGTGTTCCTATAACCATTCTACGATTAACTAATTTAGTTTTATGAAGGGTTTAAGAACTTGTCCTTGTTTCTACCATTAGGAGCAGGTTTTCTAGGCTCTCTTGTCTTTTGGTATAGCTTGCAGGTATTTTTGTCATTAGATAACTCAGGGGCACTATAGCAGCACTCTGCCTACATGGTAGATCAGGATGGCTTTTTGTATTAAGATGTTTTGTTCTTCTCTCAAGGAATATCTAAAAAAAAAAAAAAAAAAAAAAGATCCGTAATCTTCTCACGATGCTTCAGTTTGGTGTATTCTGACAACAACATAGACTGTTCAAAGCTAATTCCTAAGGCTATATATATTTTTTTTCCTAAGGCTATATTTTGGAAGGTAGTACAGGAATAGGAATACAACATTCATTGAGTTCGGGGTTTGGATTCAAGCTTCAAGCCATGTCCCAAGTTTAAATTTATTAGAAGAGTAACCTTGGTCAAGGTCAAGGTTAACACCCTTGAGCCTGATATATTTTTATACAAAGTGGCTGAGACCTAATAAAACCTAAAATAATGTTAGCCCTTTTCCTTTCCCTCTGTGGTCTCCCTATATACTTTTTTCCTCTAGAGTGGACCCTGGGGGCATAAGTGTTATAATAACTTCAGCTTGACCTCATTGCTTCATGACAAATTATTTAGCTCGAGTAGCCAAGGGACTTGGGACAACTACGCTTTTTCTTACTTTAGTCTTCCATGGTGTATAGGGGCATCTACTCCATTTGCTTATCCTTCTATTCATTCATTCATTCATTCAATTTCTATGGAGTAAGCTGCACTAGATTCAAGGATATAAGTAAATATGGTAAGTAAATATGGACACCTGCAAGCTACAATCAAGAGGGTTGGCAGGCATTTAACAAATAATCATAAAACATCTATAACCATCAACTATAAATTTGGGAAAATGTATAAAATGTTCTAAAGATATATAACACAAGGATCTGATCTTTCTGGATGGTCAGAGAAGGCTTACTTGAAAGAGTGACATAAAACCTAAAAAAAGAATAATTAGAATTAAAACATAATTAGAAGAATCTAATTAGAACTCTTAGAAGAAAACAGAGGAAAAAAAAAAAGCCTCATGACCTAGGGTAAGCAAAGAGTTCTTAGAACACCAAACTCATGGTTGATAAGAGAAAAATTATAGGGATCCCTGGGTGGCGCAGCGGTTTGGCGCCTGCCTTTGGCCCAGGGCGTGATCCTGGAGACCCGGGATCGAATCCCACATTTGGCTACCGGTGCATGGAGCCTGCTTCTCCCTCTGCCTGTGTCTCTGCCTCCCTCTCTCTCTCTCTCTCTGTGACTATCATAAATAAATAAAAATTAAAAAAAAGAGGAAAAAATATAATAAAATGGGTATCATCAAAATTAAAAACCTTGCCCTTTTAAAGACCCTGTTAAGAGAATATAAAGGTAAGTCAGACTAGGAAAGATATTTGCAACATATATAAGATTATATAAAGAACTCTCAAATCTCAAAAATGAGAAAACAATTCCATTTTTTTAAATGGGCCAAATATTTAAAGAGTATATTTATATACCAATAAAGACAGATAAGTATCAAATGAGCATATTAAAAGATATTCAATATCATTAGTCATTACAGAAATTCAAAATACTTTGTTATGACACCCCAAGTGAACTATAATGTTAATAGATATTATGCGCATAAAAATACCACAAGAGGTAGAGAAGGGAACTGAACTATATCAGAGTAGCATTTCTTTATACCACTTGAATTGGGCTAGTATAAATCTGAAGCTAAGTCTCAGAAGATGTACATGGTAAATCCAAGAGCAACCACTAGAAAAGAACTAAAAAATTATAGTGGTAATACCATTAATTATATTAAACAATACATTAGAAAACATTCACTTAATGAAAATGAAAAGCAGTGAAGGAGGAGTCGAGGAGTACAAAATCACATGATTTTTGTATATGGAAAAACCTAAGGAAGCCACTGGGAAACTCCTAGAATTATACAGATGAGTTCAGTGGGGTTACAGGATATAAAATTAATACATAAAGTCAATTATTAATTGTATTCTGTACACTTGCAATATTCAATCTGAAAATGATAATAAGAAATCAATTACATTTTAAATAGCATTAAAATGAACAAAATACTTAGGATTAAATTAACAAAGGTGTGTAAAATTTGTACTCCAAACACTATAAAACATTGTTGAAAGAAATTAAGGTTTAAAGGAGTGGAAAACATCCATGTTCATGGATTGGAAGACTTACTATTGTTAAGATAGCAATACTCCCCCAATTAGTTTACAAATTCAGCATAATCTCTAACAGAGTCCCAACTGACTTCTTTGTAGAAATTTAAAAGCTGATTCTAAAATTCTTATTTATAGTCGGGGTGTCTGGGTGGCTCAGTCTATTAAGAATCTAACTCTTGATTTTGGCTCAGGTCATGATCAGACTTTTGGGATCAAGCTCCACATTGGGCTCTGTGCTCAGGGAGGAGTCTGTTCTCTCCCTCTCCTTCTGCCCCTCTCCCCACCACATGTATATGCACTCTCTCTCAAACAAATAAATCTTTAAAATAAAATAAAATTCTTATAGAATTGCAAAGGACCCAGAATAGCAAAATAATTCTTAAAAAGGAGAACAAGTGGGACGATTCATACTTCTGATATCAAAACTTTCTGCCAAACAACAATAACCAAGACAGTGCAAAAGTGTCACAGAGATAGACACACAGATCAAAGGAATAGAATTGAGAGTCCAGAAAGAAACTAAAAAAATCTATGGTCATTTGATCTTCAACAAGAGTGCCAATACTATTAATGGGAAAATACTATTAACATTGTCTTTTCAACAAACAGCCCTGGGACAACTGGGTAACCACATGCAAAAGAATGAAGTTGGACCTTATGTCACATGATCTACACAAATCAACCCTAAACCCATCAAGAACTCTTAGAAGAAAACAGAGATAAATATTCATGTTTGACAGAGGATTCTTAGATATGACAGCAAAAACATAGGCATCAAAAAAATAGATTGGACTTCATCAATATTAAACATTTTGTCCTTCAAATGATGTCACTAAGAAAGTGAAAAATCTATTGAATGGGAGAAATTATTTTCTATCATATGTTAGTAATGGATTCATATCTAGAATAGATCATAATCTTTTGCAACTCACCAGTAGACAAATAACTCATTTTTAAAAATGTCAAAGCCTCTGAATAGGAAGATATTTCTCTCAAAAAGATATAAAAATGGTCAATAAGCATATGAGAAGATTTTCACTACCAATAGTCACTAGGAAAATGCGTATCAAAATCACAATGAGATACCATTTCACAATCAATTGGTATAGCTAGAGGAACGGTTGATCACAAAAAGTGTGGGTGAGGATGTGAGGAAATTGGAACACTGCTAGTAGGAATCTAAAATGATGCAGTTGATAATAATAGATAATAATCTGGCTATTATCAGCCAATCTATTAAACATAGAGTAACCATATGGTCCAGTAATTATCCTCCTAGGTATGTAAGTAAAAACATTTGCCCACACAAAAGCATGTATCCAAGTGCTCATAGCAGCATTGTTCCTAATAGCATAAAGATGGAAATAACCCGAATGTCCATCAACTGACAAATGATAAAATATTGTAGTACATACAATGAGATATTATTTGGCCATTAAGAGGGAATCTAGTAGTCAGTACATGATGTCCCACAGATGAGCTTTGAAAATGTGTTACGTGGAAGGAGTAAGCCTCAGAAGAGCCTGTATGGTTCTTGACCAGAATAGGGAAATCCATAGATATATTAAGTAGATTAGTGGTTGCTCAGGTCAGGTTGGGAATGGGGGTCAGGGAAGGGGGTTAATAGCTAGAGGGTGATAAGGTTTTGTTTTTTTTTTTTTTGAGGTGATGAAAATGTTCTAACATTGAGTGTGAAGATGTGGCAATGGTTATATATATATTTGTGAGTGTATTAAAAGCCTTTTAATTGTATAATTTAAATGGGAGAATTGTATGGCATTTCAATTATATCTGAATAAATCTGTTTAAAAGAAGAAGAAGGAATGGGAACCCAGGGACGACAGTCCAGTATAGAGTCCTGAGGAGCACCAGTGTTTAACAGTCGTATACTCTAGTCTCAAAACATCGAGATAAAATCATAAAAGAAACCTTAAGACTAAGTATTTGTGGTATAGGTCCCATGGCAGCTGTGGAAACAATGTGTAAAGTGATGGGGTTTCGGGGTTGGGTGACACATGATCCCCTCACACCTCTCAGGAGGTTATCACATCCAACTGACAATCTGCATATAGGGAGGCAGGTGGTTCTGCTGTTGGGAGTATGTGGGGAAAGCAGGTAAATTCATAGAAGACCTAATTTGCTTTTCCCTAGTTTTAAGACTGTTTATAGGACAGCTGTTAAATCGAAAGGATCCAGTGACGACTCTAACCCTCATCTTCCCCTTCCTTATCATGGGACTAGGTTAGCTGTGGAAACCATCAGGAAGAGGGATGACGGATGGGCACATCATGCAAATTTTGTCTGGGAAGGCCTTTTATCTGGTTCTTCCCTGGGTGACACTAAAGAAAAGTTACCTATAAAATTTAATATTTTTAGAATTAAGAGTCCTTAAAGTTCACTTTGTTTAATAGTTTTCAAAGCTTGTATTTGTGCTATAGCCCATTTTCAAAGGAAATGTTACCTGAAACTCATAAGACCAATAAATATTCCGGATATCTGGGAAGAGAAATGCAAACAGGAGGCAGGAAGAAGCTGCTTTCAAAATATGAACAAAGATGGCAGAAACATGACAAAGTGAACCTTATTATTTTTTTTAAATTTTATTTATTTATTTATTTATTTATTTATTTATTTATTTATTTATTTATTTTTGTGAACCATATCTAAAACAAAATCTCTCTCTTTAGAGCAGTTCTGAGTGTTGACTGCATATTGCCACAGACTGTGGGATGTTCTCGTTGTTGTTTGTTTAAATTACTGAGGAGAAGACCTTTGTTTTTGGAGGTCAATAAACATCATCAAAAAGTTATGAAAGTGCAGCACTTTACCCAGGGAGAAAAATGCACGCATATATATAAGCACATTATTTTGCGTATCTTTTAGGTGTATCTTTTAGTCCCTTCCCCAGGTATACATATAGAGAGTCCACAGGCTTCACTTTAAGCAACTTCCCTGAGTTTCTTCTTTGGGGAGACAGTGAACAACGTCTTTTTTCTATGGCACTGTTGTGAAGATTAAATGAAATTATGGTACCTGCCGTTTGAGAGATTGTATGAACAAATGGAAAATGTGATTGGACATGACACCACAGGACAAGTGGGCAAAATGCAAGGCTATTGAACTCTGACTCATAAGCTCTTCAGCAAGCAACCCAGGAAGCCAAGCCACAGCCTTCGTAGCAATCGGTTCAGAAGGGCCAGGGCTTGCTCAATGACTCCCTATCGGCTTCCTCTGCTTCCGAGACAGACCCAACCAGATAAAGCCAAACAGGCTTCTCAATCCAGTCACATAGGATGTACCTACTTCTAGTTAGCCATCTCCAGTTTCCACACCGGCAGCTTTCAACCAGGGCACACCTGAACCCTTCCCTTTTTCCCACTATAAAGCTTTCTCACTCCTCTGCCTGCCTTTGAGTCTTTCCTGAACACAAGAGATGTTGGCTAATACCTTTGCTTCACCAGCTCTGAATAAATAGCCTGTACTTCTTCTCCCCTGGGTGGCCATTGTTTATTTCCATAAGTAGGTGATAAATACTAGTTTCTTCCCTGCGTCCCCAGTTCTCCTCTACCTGTGTTGGGCTTCCCTTTTACTTCTAGGAATCAGTCACAACTATTTCTTCTGGAAGTTGAATGAAGTGTCTTATTTCATCTTAAAGATACCCCTCTAATGTATCTCTCATTTTCCAGATGAGATATTTCCTATGGCATAGTTTGCTAAGAAATCCCTTGTAAACCCTTGTATTCATGGTTGGAAGGATTGAAGAGACAAGGATTGAGGTTGAGGAGGGAGGTCCTGGCCTGAGTAGAGACCAAGTTACCTGTGTATTTTATAAACTGAGGATGCCTACTTTTACCATTATCCTTCAAAACAAAACAGAACAAAACACAACAACAAAAAACTAGTCTCTGACTGGCATAGAAAGAGGCTTCCAGATAGAGAAGCTGAATTTATTTTATCCTTCAAAAATATAAAAAATGACCTTCCATAAAGCAGCCATAAAAAAAGTCTAAGTTAAGACTGCTGTGAATCTTCTGTTCAGGGGTCCTTCTTCCCTTCCAAACTGCAAAAATAACAACTTGGGGGAAAAGCTGTCAGGCGGAACTGAGCTTCATGGCTTCAATCTGCTCAGTGTGGCCTGAGTGTTATTTACAGAGGGCTTTTGCGGATATTACAAACACTGGCAAGATTTCTTTGGAGTCTATTGGGCAAAGGAGATGTGTGTGCATCATCCCTTCCAGAGCTGAACCAGGGCTGGGAAGAAGGATGACTATTCACAGGGGCCCAAATTATCTTGAAAACAGCTTGCTGTTGTCCCACGATTAAGTTAATAAAATGTGCACCATATGCTGGCTTGGGCATGCTAATACCCCGATCCCCTGTGTATTGTAATAGGATGATGACAATGACCACTCAGGATGGAGCTGGCTCCCAAAGCCAGGGTCTGCTTGTCTGCATTCCCCTGTCTGGAGGGAGAGGCTCTCCGGTTACCCAGGCTGCCTGACCTCAAAGCTCCCTGTAATTTGGGAAGCAAATGGTTCATTTGTCCTGTTAAGCAGCAGCAAGGTTTTGTCAATTAATTTTGCACGTATTAGAATGCAAATTAGATGGTGAGAACCCTTCCTTTCAGGATATGCAGGAAACTCTGAAGGCCAGCTTCTCTCTGCGTAACCTTGGAATCAAGACTCTGGAAGTAAAGCAAGCAGAGCAGGAATGGACAAAGCTGGTTTGGGCAAATTGTTCACTAGCCTGGAACCTCTTTCTGCCCCTGCGTACCCCTGCCCAGCATATCGCAGCTGACCACAGAAATTCTGCATTCCAGAGTGAGGTCAGGTCTATCTTCAAACCCTGGCTCTCCGAGGACCCTATTGGCCCCTCCGATGGATGAGAAAGTCAGATACAGGTGGAATTTAACTTAATAGAGAACTCTCGCTTTTCTCATCCACTTCTGTGTCATTGGCTGTTTATAAGAGAGAAGAGGACCTTTCCCACCGTGTTTGCTATTTTGTTCAGAATGATCACAATGGAGGAAGCAGACTGGAGTGCTTTTATGGACTGAAGGTTTGCATGCCCCCACCCCTACTCGGCCCCAAGTTCAGATGTTGAAGCCCTATCCTTGATGAGTTGGTATTTGGAGGTGGGACTTTTGAAGGTTAATTAGTCTTAAATGAGATCATGAGAGTGGGGCTTCCATGATGAGATCAGTTCTCTTCATGGAGGGAAGAGAGACCAGAGCTCTCTCCCTTACTCTTTGCCACATGAGGACAGAGAGATAGCAGGCCCTGCAAGCCAGAAAAACGGTTCTCACCAAGAATTGAACCTGTTGACACCATGGTCTTGAACTCCCAGCCTCTAGTACTGTGAGAGCTAAGATGTCTGTTGTTTAAGCCACCCAGCCAGCCTGGGGTATTTGGTTATAGTAGCCCAAGTTGACTAGAAACAAGCAGTCATTCCTTAAGCTGCTTATTCTAATATATTCATTGTATTATTTGTTACTTCAGTCATTCATTCAAAGATCATATGCGTTTATTGCATGTTCATTTTATGCCGTTCATGGTGCCCGATGGGTGCTTAGGAGGATAGAAATAATGGACGTTTCTGCTGGCAGAGGCAGACATATTACCTAGAACAACTATTCCATGCACTGAAGGTTCCAATAGGGAAGTATGACATTTTCAGCAGAATCACAAAGGAAGTACTGTTATATTGTCCACAATTTACTTGTCTGTAGACAAGCAACAAATGTGTATGTAAATCAATTTAACTTATATGCTAGGAGAATTGGTTAACACCCAGATATTTCTTTTTTTTTTGAATATTTATTTATTTATCATGAGAAATAGAGAGAGAGAGAGAGGCAGAGAGAGAAGCAGGCTCCCTGCAGGGAGTCCGATGTGGTACTCCATTCCAGGACCCTGGGATCACGACCTGAGCCAAAGCCAGACACTCAACTGTGGAGCCACCCAGGTGCCCCCAACACCCAAATATTTCTAATAAGGAACTCAGGTCCTAGGTATGATGAGTTACCCTTACCCAGAGAGGTTGGGACTCTCGAGGTGTGTTTCAACTCCCTGTATCAGAACATGTTCGGCGGGGAGAGGGGTTGCCAGTTATATAATACATTAGACAAAAACATTTTATTAGTGAAAACATACAGTGTTTAATATATGTACTGGGGTATTTGGCTACAATAATCATGTGCTTACGTCCACTCTTATGTAATTCAGCCCCTCACACCAGTACCCTAGAACTAGAATTCTATTTGGTGTTTTCCAATTGAAAGAATATCCTGGCACTCTGGACATTGTAAGAATAATAGTGGAGCATGCTATCAACATATCTGTCACATTTGCCTTGGGGTGAATCTTTCGGACGAGGCCTTCATGCCAAGCCTCTGTGCTTGACAGAGAGTCAGGACTTCAGCAAGTTTAAAGAATTGGTAGTAAGATTATTATATGCCTGCTTAGCTAGTAAATGGCCTTCAGGTGGCAGTATTTTGCCTGGAACTTGCCCACCCAGTTGAGATTGTCGGGAGAGCAGACATAAAATTTCTATTCACCTCCAATTTGGGGGAAGATGCCAATATTCACCAAAGATTCTAACTATAAATGGCCAACCTGACTTAGGGTCAGCTCTCAATGGATCTGCACAGGTGGGGAAACCTTCCTGGTTGTACTCAAATGTTTATAGATTTGGAAATAAATCATTTCTGCAAACCCGCTAAACAGTGCTGTGTGGAGAAGACCTGCGTGAAAACAAAGCGCATGTCCTTGGAATTCCAGCTCCCTCACTACTTCACTTTTGACCTCAGGAAAGGTTTGAATGTCTCTGAGGCCGTTTGCACATCATCTCCAAGGCTTTTGCACATCTATAAAACAAGAAACGTTTGGCTTGATCTATCAAGTTCCTCTGTAATTCTTTGATGGCGTACACTGAAGCAAAACTAGCTTAAAGAAAAATGTCTTTAAAGGAAAAGAGAAGCCCATGATGTGGGTAAGAAATGAATCAAGGGCCAAAGACAAGTCTTTTCTGAGATGTTTCTATCTTTAGTGAGTAGTCACTTATTGAGGGCTAGCTTTCTTACGTAATGATTTAAATACAGTCTAGTCAAGAAGACAAATAAGCAACCAGGCTATGTATTATGGCCAATCTCCTTTCAATTTCATTTTCCGTATCCACAATGCAGGCTACATATCCACAATCACAGGCTTATTTTGAAGAGTAAGGATAATGTTTATAAAGTGAGTAATACAGTTTCTGGTAAGGATTAATGACCATTGATGACAAAATGCTAAGTGCTGCAGTGGAGCTGTATCAGGGCAGTAGTGGCCTGGACAGCGTAGGGCAAGGGTGTGTTCTTTGAAAAAGGCGCAGTATAAGGGAGGGTTTCATTACAGCCCTGAGGTCTGAGGGGTTTTCTCCCAAGAAAAAACATGAGCATCACTCTCAAGATAGATTGTGAAAATTTGAAAAACGTTTAGAGATTTCAAGTAGTTTAATGTGAGGAATGTGAATAGTAGGAGATGTGCCTATAAAATAGATAAGGACCAGGTCAGGAAGTGGGAAGGGAAAGACAGCTGGTAATTATTTTTGAGTACCCCCACTTACCTTATCATCACCAAGGCATATTAGTGGATTATATAATTTCCAGAACAACCCTTTAAGTATGGTATTATTATCCCCATTTTATAGATGAGAAAGCTAGCTTTCCAGGTCGTGCCAACCAGTTTACATATTACTCTTTAGGTGTTAGGGAACCTATGAGAGCCATTAAGTGAAGGAATTGGATATAAATTATATAGTCACCATGAAAGCTGGCTTCCCTGGAGATCCTCAGAGAAATGAGGCCACAGAGCTACCTTACAGGCCTTTGCAAATAACATGTCGGGAGATACAGGGCTGGAAGCAGGAGCATCTGTCAGCAGAAAGGCTAGGCTTGGCTGGCTCCAGCTGGGGGAGGCTCCCTTGGGGAGACCTGTCATCCAGGGGCTGCCGCCTGTTCCATATCCTTTCCTTGTTCTGCCCACTTACTTCCCCCTGCCAGACATAGGTCCCCCAGGAGGACTGCAGCAAGCCCATTATTGTGAGGAGAAGAGTTGGTCTGAGCTAAATCACTGCTGTTGGAACAGAAATGACCTTGACTCAGAACAGCTGCTCCTAAAACGTAGACTCAGAGCTTTTATAAAAGTTGTCATGTTATGTCATTTTATTTCAATTTTATTGTGTAATCTCTATACCCAACATGGGGCTCAAACTCACAACCCCAAGATCTAGAGTCTCATGCTCTTCTGACTAACAGCACCAAGCGCCCTCTCACAACAATTTTTAAGCACAACCTGAAGTAAAGAGCATGAGGCAAGAAGGGTTGTGACCACCCTAAGTGACAATGGAACCTGGAGTTTCAGAGTGGAGACTGAAGTTACCCACAGGAGGTACTGAAGTACCAAAGGGAAGAGTATCTGGGTTCTGAAAATGTGGTAGCAGGAAGTTCTTCCTGCGTGACCGACTAGCCAATAACAAGGAGAAACAGTCTCAGAAGTGCCTTTCTATGCCTGCCCCCAGCTGTTTGCCCACGGCCAGAAGCTGTGGCTGCTCCAGTAGATAAATGAATTGGTTCCATTTGAAGAGTCTGGAGCTGTGAAAGGAGATGACAATGAATCAGAAAAGGCCTTAGAATTGGCTCAACACTAAAGAGTTCATCTCGTATTCCCCCTTTCTTTACATTTGGAGAAACTGAGGCTCAAAAAGTTAATTGCTTTGCCCCAGTGACGTTAAGTGAATTGATTTACTCATTGTGACCCCAAAAGTTATGGGATTAAGAGGAGTCAACAAAACTTAGGGCTAGCTTGATTTTTGTACTTAAAATCACTCTTCCTTCTCTCTGAAGATATTATAACAATGGAAGATTAATAATTGCCAAAGGTTCCATGATTCTCAGAAAGAAGCAGCTATGCTCCAGGCTACTATTAGGAGAAGATAGGGCCAGGAGTAGAGGGAGGTTAGGTGGAAAGGATGAAAAGATGCCTGGCCTCAGAGGATCCAGGTCTTGGCAGGGTGTTAGCTCAGCTGATCCCCAGCTCTGCTTCTTTGCCTGAAGCTGGACTGAGATATTCTACTGCAATCTACACAACTGCACAACAGACCATTCATTGGCTTCTACTGAGGAGCCTGCACATTTTCTTGTCTTCATATCTAAAATCCATAACTTTGATAAATGAGACTGTCACAGTGTGAGACTGTATGACAGGGCAAATCCTGTTTGTTTTTTCAAAGCATACAGAAGATTGCTAATGGAAAAAATTTCATTCCCTTTATTTTTGTAAATCATCTCTTTCTGCGGTTGCTTGTCTGCCTCAGAAACTCTAAGATGATTTCTGATTTATACCCAGAGCATATATAGTGTCTTTATAAGCTTGGCAACTTTATTATCCGATGACAACGAATACCCTGGCCACCTGTAGCATGACTGGGGTCCAGGGTGTTTGGCCAATTAGAGTTTAAGGTTAAAGTCCATCCAGCTGATCTTATAATTGAGAGATTCAGGAAGTTGAAAGTTAAAAGCCTCCCATGTTCAAATGAATGTATCAGTGTTGGAAATCGGGATAGCAGTTTTGGTATCATTTATTGAGTATCTTTCATTTTGTTGATCAATGAGAACAAGAATGGAAGGGGCTTGATGCTTGCCTTCCAGGTAGAAAGGCACTGACATTACTGACCCCGTGATATAGGTTAGATGCTTTTCTTATACATTACTTACTTTCATGACTTATATTAATTGTGAGGTTGACATTTAAAGCAACCCCATGAAGTACCTCTCACATTGTAAAAATGAAGGAACTGAAATTCTAAGAGGTTAATACACTTGAGCAAAGTCACACAGTTTGTGTCAGAGCCAGGATCAAACCCAAGTTTGTTTGATCCCAAATCAACAGTGTTTCCCTCACATCATTTTGGAGAAGTCCATGACATCTGCTAAAGCAAGAACATTCTGGGGCTACCTAGACATTGAACACATCTGTTGCCTATTGGCAGATCCACTAGACACAATATGTTAATGGCTCTGTCTACAAATTCTCTTTGATATCTTTATCTGAAATCTATAACTTGGATGAATGAGGTATCCCCATGTGAAACTATGTAATAGGGTCAAAAGGCTTGATCTTTCTCACCTATGATTAAAATGGGCAGCTGAGAATAATACACTCAAATGTTTTACTCCAGAGTTCATTCTATGTGGATTTGGAAGCCCCCCAGGACATTGTGTTGTTCTAACATGAAGAGCCCTTCAATGAGCCCTGGCACGGTTTTCTCTGGTCACCCCTGATGTGAAGAGTTGTTCATATTCAAAGTAAATGAGATGATAGGTCCTGGATCCAATTTGTTGAATAGGATCATATACTACATCAACTTCTATAACTCTGGAGCCTGAATATCATAGTCTTTTGGCCAAACTAAGCCTATTTCTATTACATATCTCCTGAGGATACCACTAAGGATGCATGTACAATTGACATCTCCCTCCAAATGTAGAACTGTCTCTCCTCTAATCAACTTGATTTTTCTGACTGAATTTTCCCACGGGACTCTCCTTGGTTTCTACCTACCCCAGAGTCCATGAGTTTCCACAAGTTGCTCTCCTCACTGCTTGCCTTAGACTCTACTCACTTACAAGTGAAAACTTGGCTCAAACCGCAGCTGGGAATTGTGGTGAACCAGCATAGCCTTCAAACAAAATTATCATAGATAAGAATGGGGTACCCTCTCTTCTTAATGAATGCATTTATCCTAGTAAATATTAGGTGAATATAGTATTCTGAAACAGAGCCTAGAATCAGTGCAAATCTATTTGGGGAGAGAAAATGGAGGAGTGGTTCTTCCATGTTTCTACTTATCTTTTTCTATCATGGGCTTAACCCATAGAGATGAGAAGTCATAGGGGAGCTTGGTGATCACTTAACAACTTCAGTTTCTTTGTAGTAATATCTTTACTACATAAGAATTAACTCTCGTTAAAATAATTAAATGATTATTAGTAACCATTGGACTGCAGGGTTTCAAAACTGTACATGGGTGAGGTGAAATTTGGATTGATTTACTCAAAAGACATAGATGAAAATTTACATCTGCTACTAATGACTTTTTAAGACATTTTCCCCTTCGAGGTCTCAGTTTCTCATCTCAAAATGAGGAGATTGGACAAACCAGGACTAGAAACCAGTTGTGTGTTCCATGCCTAATGCAGGTATTAGTAATTCATTTTTCCTCCTGAACACGCATATGACTATACCATCTTTCATGGCTCAGCACTCGGGCGGTAATTCCTACTCAATGAGATTTTACATAAAAGTCCATGACTCATCTCTAAATAGCATCCAAATAGATCTCAAACATAGTTCTAATATATATAATTCTTTTTCATAGTACCTTTGTTGGCCCAGAGAAAATCATAAAAGAGATACTTGTCTGAACAATTTGTCATATTTTTCAGTAGCTTTCAGTTCTCCTTTAAGTGCTCCTTCTTTATCTGTTAAGTCACTTTTTCTTCACAAAAAACTAGAAAACATGAAATTTTGTTTTCATATGTATCTGCTAGCTGTTGCTGCATAACAAGCCAACCTAAAGTTAAGTGACTTAAGACAGTAGGCATTTATTTTTGTTCATGAGAGCATTAGTTTGTGGCATAGTTCTGGTCTCAGCAAGAGTCAGGTATCTATGGAAGACTGGACTTGACAGAGGGCAATCTAGTGTAGGATGGCCAGTGTTGAAGGCCAGTGTGGAAGGTTGAGAAAACTAGGCTCTTCTTTAAATGATCTTTCATTGTCCAAAATACTAATTTGGACTTGCTCAGAGGTCAGCAACACAGTTCTGAGGAAAAGACACAAGCAATGCCTCTTGAAGCATAAGCTCAGAAGTGGCACAGTGTCATTTTTACCTTATTTTATTGACCAAAGCAAATAACAAGGCCAACTCAGGTTCAAGGATTGGAAAAATAGACTTCTTAAGTGTTCTGCCAAAGAAATAGTGTAGTCCCTTGGAAATCCTCTTCCAAACAAGGTGTAAGACATTTCCATCAATCTGGAAGTTTTCCTGTGTCCCTTTCTTGTTGATTCTCTTTCCTACCACTCTCCACTCCTACCAGTCTCCATTCTGATTCTTAGCACTACAAATCATTTTAGTACATTTTTGGATAAACAGAATCACAAGTTAATTTCTGCCTCTATTCTCTAATAGTGCTTTACTGAATGATCCACACTGTTGCATGTGTACTATTTTTTTTGTTTTTGTTTTTTTAAAAAAAAATTTTCTTTGGATTCTAGCTTTTGTTGTCCTTTTTCTTCATCATTGTACTTCTCAATGCCCATCACAGTTTGTGTAAGTAGTAGTTATTTTATATACAAATGAAGTGAGAATGTTCATTTTAGAACATGTAAAATGTATTTTAAAGCATAAAAACGATAATTCCACTAACAAGTATTACCACAGTGCATTTAGTGTGTTTCTAGCCTATTTAATAATCTCTATATGTTGTTTACTTACAAAAACACAACCAGGATCATGCATTTGTTGACTTATGTACATTCTTCAAATTTACTTGATATTACACTCCATGTTTTAAATCATTAAATATTCCTTTCAGCCCTCTTCAGATTTATTTTCTTTTCCTACATTTATATATTATGTTTTGTCTGCCTTTCTTCCTTCCTTCTTTTCTTTCTTTTGTTCATTCTTTCATTCTTGATATTCTCTCTTATCCAATAATATATTTATTTAAGTTCATTAATTTTTCTTTGTGTATACCTTTGATCCCCAAAGTTTTGTAGGTTTCTCATTGTAAAATGTCTGTAATACCAATACTAATTTCATTTTTGACCCCAAACTTATCAAAATGTATTTTTATTCTATGTCGTATTTTTAGTTTTATTTTATACTTATTATTTTGAGGCAAAAGAAGTAAGTATACATTTTGTCTATGTTTTGAAATTTTTGATTATGTGTATAAATGTATTATATACACACCTAAAGGAATGCATACAATCTTTATCAAGGCCCAAAAGCTATTTATGCCTTGTCAGTTTGATTTATTAATTAAGAAACTATAATAAAGTTGTTAAGAGATAAAACTCTGGAGACAGGGCTTGCTTGTGTTTAATATTTGACTCAACCAATCTCAACTGTGTAACATTAGTGTAGCTACTGAAACTTGCTTGCATTAATTCCCTCATCTATACATGAGATTATAATTGTTCTTCCTAGAGGGTTGTCATGAGCAGTAAATGAGCTAATAGCTCTAATGATACATATAATAAATATAGCAGGTGACTGACACACAGTAAACACTGTAGGTATACGTTTTCATTATATTATTTTTTTATTCAAGTCATTTTTCTCTATTAATTATTTTCTGTTTTCTGTGTTAAAGATTAAGATATACTCAACTCTTTTTGGCTATAATTTTGTCAACTTTGTCTTTTATTTCTACATCTTAGCCTTAAATATGTTAATATCAAATTATTTGAAACTTAGATATTCATAATTGCCATTTATATGTATTCATTCATTCATTACTCATATAAAGCATACTCATTTTCCCATTTGATTTTTTTTTTAATTTAAAGATTTTTATTTATTTATTCATGAGAAACAGAGAGAAGGGAGAGACACAGGCACAGGGACCTTGATGTGGGACTCGATTCCAGAACTCCAGGATCACTTCCTGAGCCAAAGGCAGATGCTCAACTGCTGAGCCACCCAGGTGTCCCTCCATTTGATGCTTCTGCCTTGATATCTATAATACTGATATTACCTTGACTGCTTTCTTTTCATTTGTTATCAACTGATATATAATTGTCCATCTTTTTATGTTTAATTTTTCTGTTTCATTGCATTTTGCTGTGTATGTTGTGAACATCATATATAACTGGTTTATGTTCTTTTACCAATACAAGAATAATTTAATCCTTTACCATAACTGTGATAACTGGTATTTTTCATATAATTTTGTCCTGTTTGTACATTCTGTTTTTTAGGCTTTGCTGTTCCTCTTGCCTAGATTAGTCTATATCAAACAAGTTCTTTATGCTTTTTTTTCTCCAGTGACTTGAATCTTATGCACACTAATTATAATAAGTATTATTCCCTTTAAAAAGTAAACACATTTTCAATTTCATCTCCTTATCAGCCTAAGAAAGAACAACATCTACTTATAAAAGTATGTAATGTACATTACCACCCAGTAGGAGAACATGTTATTTCCTTCCTCCCCTTGGCCCTAATTTTTAATAAGGTGGGATTTTAAACCTAGATTATTATTATTGATAATAGTTTTATATCATACAATTTAATCAACTATATTCACCATATTAATAATTACATATTATGAATATTGATTTCTCCCATTTTATGATTCTCCACCATTTCTTTTACACAATAACTTCTCCATCCATGAACATTCTAAGTTACTAGTCAGTTACAAAACATCTAGGAATAACATCTTCAAGCAGCATTCATGGGTGTGATCGACTCCTTGATTATGAGATTCTGGAGAGTATTTTTATAATCTTATACTTAAATGATGTAGCTCATAATATCATCTGATCCAACCTACACTTTTTAGGAAAGTGATTATTTAATATCCTTTAGATTTATTAGTATCTCATCACCTCTAAGAATGGAAATTTCATGATCTTTGAAATGTTATATCATTTATTTCTAATTTAATTTGTCTGGGCAGCCCTGGTGGTTCAGCAGTTTAGCGCCGCCTTCAGCCCAGGGCGTGATCCTGGAGACCTGGGACCAAGTCCGACATCAGGCTCCTTACATGGAGCCTGCTTCTCTCTCTGCCTGCGTCTCTGCCTCTCTCTCTCTCTCTCTCTCTCTCTCTCTCTCTCTGTGTGTGTCTCTCATGAATAAATAAATCAAATCTTAAAAAAAATAACTTGTCTTCAAGCTGCCAGTGGCTTTTATCTGTGTTAATTAGATAGATTCCACTTGTTCTCTCTACTTTCAGTCTTGCCCCTTCTAATTTACCTCAACACTACTCTCACTCTGGTTTTTGAAAAATGTAATATGATTATGTTATTCTCCTGCCCTGGTAAGTTTTTTCAGTTGTTTGTCATTCCCTTTAGGATAAATGACAATGTCAAAGTTTCTGCTATTTTAAGTATACTATGAGATAGAAGAACAGCTAGGGAAAACCATAAAAATAAATGTAATAGCTTTGATGTTCCTTTTTTTTTTAATTTAGCTCTTCTAAGCTAGATGTTATTAACCTAAAGAACATTGATTCTGTAATAAGCAAGTTGTTCTCCATACCTGCATTAGTGGGCATTGTGATATTGTGAAAAGACCACGGGTTATAGAGCCACGCATACCGTGCTTCAGACACCAACTCGGCTATTATTATTTCTTGAACACTATCAAATAGTATATGTCCCTTTTTTGGTATATGTCCATTTTTGATGCACACTGAAGATACAAACAGGAGCATGAGCTTCTGGACAGAGATGCAGTTTGAGGCAAATAGAAATAATGGAAGACTTGCCAGCAAGGTGCTTGAATACCAGATTCTGTAAATAGGTAGACATAAAAGCATTTTAAATAGACCACTGTGATGGTTATATTTGCCCATTAGAAGATTTTCACAGATAACTGCATGGGGATAGCTTTGGGAGGAGCAAAACCAGTTGGCAAGCTACCGCCATCTTGAGAGTGAGAGATGATGAAAGACTGAACTAAGGCAATGACAAAGGGATAAAAAATGTGGGCTTAACTGATACTTATGTGATAAAATTGAGAGAAACAGGATTGTATTTTTAAACAACTGTTCATTTTAATAATATGTAGTAAAAAGCATACAAATCCTAAGTGTATAGCTTAATAAATTTTCACAAAGTAATCACAGTCTCCTGTAAATAACACAGAGACCAAGAAATAGAAGATTCCAGATCCCTAGCAGGATTTTCATGCCTCCTATCGGTCACTATCCATCAATTCAACTTCTGAAATCATAGACTTGACTGTTTTTGTGCTTATATGAAGATAACCTACAATGTTTCTAATCCTTTGTGTCTGACCTCCTTGACTCAAAATGATGTTTGACATATTCAAATGTTTTATTATGCATTGCTATAAACAGTTCCCACTTATAGTTTTTTTCTATTGTATAAATATCCCACTATATATATCCATTCTACTCTTGATACATATATTTGGTAGTTTTCATTTTGGGGCTCTTATAAAAAATGCCAATATGAATATTCTTATATAGGTCTTTTGGTATAAATATGAATGCAGTTTCATAAAATACATAGCAATAAGTAGAACTGTTGAGTCATGGAGTATGTATATGCTGTAGTATATGCAGTGTACTCTTTCTCAAGTTTTTTGGATGTTTAGCTCCATCCTGCAGCACTCCATAAGAATTAGTAACCATGTGATCACCAGCACTCAGTGTCCTCAATCTTTTTCATTTTAGCCATTCTGATAAGGAAGGCATTGTAGGGATATCTTTTTGTGCTTTCAATTTTCATTTACTGATAACTAATGAGGTTGAACCTCTTTTTATATATTTATTTGCCAGTTGAATATCATCTTTCCTGAAAGTCTTGTTTAAGGATCCAGCCGCTTTTTCTACTGTGTATCTCTTTTTTTTTTTAATTTCTTTCTGTATTTTCCTTATAGGATTCCTCAGTAAGTTACAACATTGCAAATATCCTCTCCCATTTTATGGGCTGCTTTTCCACTCTTTGCTGGTTATGTTTAGATAAGCAAAATTTTAATGTAGACCAATTTATCGATTATTACCCCTAAGGTTATTGCTCTTTGTGCTTTGTTTATACTGTCTTTCCCTATCTCCAAGGTTATGGAGCTCTTGTCTTATATTTTCTTCTAGAAATTATTGTTTCAACTTTTACATTTAGATGTACAGTCCACCTTGAATTGATGTGTGTTTATAGGGTCCCAGATTTTTAATATGCATAACCACCCGCCTTGCATGATATAGTGGAAAGGCCATGCTTTCCCACTGCTCTGCAATGACATTTTGTCACAAATCAGGGGATTGTGTATATGTAGGTATATTTCTGGACCATCTATTCTCTTCCATTGAATGATTTGCCTAACCATGTGCTAATACTATACTATCATAATTGCTAGAACCTTATATCTTAATTACCTAAGTACTATTGTAATTCCTATAAACTTGTTCTTCAGCAAGATTTTTTTTTTTCTGAATACATTTTGGCTTTTGTATTCCAGTATTGATTTGGATATCAGCTTGTCAAAAGTCAACAATATATACTATCTACAGAATTTAGGAGACCCCATACTGTAAATAATATTGCATAACTGCTCCCATATTGACCTATAGATTCAGTGCAGTTCCAAATATAATACAGCAATACTAGTATTAGTGGTAGGAAAATTGCATTGAATCTATGGATCAACTTGGGAAAAATTATACAGTACTATTTACATTTGGGGTCTTCTAAGTCATATACAAGTTATATTTTATCATTTCTTTAATAACTCTCAATAATGGTTTGTAATTTTCTCTGTAGAAAGCTAAAGAGAAAGTAAAAGCAGATTTAAGGATTTTATTTATTTATTAATTTGAGAGGGAGAGAGGGCATTTAAATGGAGAGAGGGGCAGAGGGATGAGCAGACTCCACTGAGCATGGAGCTTGACTCAGGGCTGGAGGTCATGACCCCAGTGGAAGTCAGAGATGTTCAGCTGACTGAGCCACTCAGGTGCCCCAGTAAAAGCAGATTTCAAGTAAATTTCTAGATCTTTGGTTTTGAATGACAAGGTCCATCATGCTGTCCTAATAGGTGTGTGTGTGTGTGTGTGTGTGTGTGTGTGTGTGTGTGTGTTTGGATAGGAGTGAGAGAAAGCATTGCAGTCGTTTTCAGATCCCTTTGTGGCATACAATTCAGGATATCTTGGGGGAAGTTTGAAATATCTAGAAAGTCTAGAACCGTAAAGAAAGATCTATTCATGTATTCATTCAGGATCTATTTAGTGAATACTTGTTATATCCCAAGGATTTTAATAGGCACTGGGAGTAAAATGGTGTTTACAAAAGGTAAAGCCCTTGCTTTCAATTTAGTCAAGTATTAATCAGAGAATCACACAAATTAACACCAATTTCCAGAAGATAATTGAGAGAATTGATACAATAATGGAAGTCAAAGAAGGTTTCTCTGAGGAAGTATTCAAGGTCTTGTAGTAGGAGGAAAACTGAATGTAATATTGCAGAATAAAAAGGTTAAGATACTTTAGGATAAGATGCTAGAGTGAGAAGAAGCAAGCTAAGAGACATGACTCTTCAAGGCCTCGGATACATGTTACTGTGCTCCTCTTAGGAGCAGCACAAGAAACTGGAAGTTTTATGCCATATGGCTGCCACAAATTATAGAACATTTCTAATATTGCAAGATGTTGTATTGGAAAGTTCTGGCATAGGGGTTTCATTTATCAGTCAAGTGTATAAAAGTGGAAATTGAAATCTGGTCATCGGTGAGCTGCTAAGAGAAAGTAGAGTTAGAAGATGGTCTTATTTTGAGAAACTCCAATATTTAATGGCTATGAGGAAAAGAATGAGCCTAAAAATGAGGCAAAGAAGGAAAAGCTTAAAATGGTTAGAAAGAAGCTCAGGAGAGTGATATCCAAAGGACTACTAAAGGGAATAGTTTGTAGTACAAAATTCTCTAGACAAGTCAAGTAAGATGAACATGGAAAATGCCTGCTGGATTCAGCAGTAAGTGGCATTATCAGGAGCTGTTTCAATGGGAGTGAAATCCAGAATACAAATGAATACATTGTATATAGATAACTAGTCAAGAAGTTTGGATGTAAAGCAGAAGAGAGAAATAGCAAAGACTAGAAGGTATTGTAGGATCCTAATATTTTTGTGGGTTTTTTTAAAAGGGAAAAACATGAGCATATTTCCATACCAGTTGGAAGGATATGTTAAAAGAGAGAAGATAATTTACAAAAGAAAGAGCGTGATAATCTGACTTTGAGATTTGAAAGACTTGAAAACCATGGGTTTATAAGTGGTTCCTAGCTGCCCAGTTAAGTCTCTATACTTCAGATGAAGAAGAGTGGGCATGTAGGTAAATAGGACCAATTTGTGGGGTCTGTTACAGGTGCAGCACAGGAGTAGATGTGTAAAGAAAGTGATAGGGCTCAAGAAAGGGCACTTCCAGGAATAGACAGCTGAAAAAGTGAGGCCATTCTAGATCTGGTAAGGCCACGAGACAACAGGAGATTTGAGGTGCTGGAAGGCTCAACAGAGTTAAGAGCACATGTTTCCAAGTGAAGGAAAAGAGAAACAGCAAGATAGAAGTCAAGGCCAAATGTGAAACAGTGTTCAAAATTTGAAAGTGGGGCACCTCCAGGTGTGACATAATTAGTGCAATTCTAAGATGGTGGCATGGGTTGAGGTAGAGATGAAAACTGTTAATGGAACCTTAAAAATGGTAAAAACCTAATGAAACTTTATTCAAAGTGAGGGGTGATATAGTCATGAGTCAGTTCTCAGCCCTATTGAATCTTGATTTTTTTTCATTTGTAGAGAAGCAATCATATTTTTCCCAATGGTCATTCACCCCATGTTCATATACTGAAGGTATATGGATTATCTACTGTACCAGATATATAATATATGCTCAAGAAAAAAATATGTTCTTTCCATCAACCATTTGTTGAGAAATGCCAAGTTGCTAGTGCTAGAATGTATCAAGTTTAATCAATAGTAGAGATCCTGAAGATGACATTTGCTGTAGGTGATGGAAGAAAATTGTCACGGTCATGTGTGGTCCTGGCACAATCAGAGGCTCAGTCTGGGACATGGACTATTTTTTTCTGACCTCATAGAAGAACCATCATTGCTGAGTGACATCATAGCATGTAGATGGGTTTCAGGACATTTCTTCATTTGCTCTGATAAGCACATGCTTGAGCATTTGCATGCTGCCATGACTTGAAGAAAACTCATAATATATTGTTACAGAAACTCCAATTGCCAGGCTGGGTCACCAGAGTTCATGCCTCACAGGGATCCAGAAAGAGAAAGCATGTGCTTCAGCATCTGGAAAGATGCATTTCTAATGTGAGCTCATGTCTCAAGGAAATCGATCAAGTTCAAAATTATGCAGAAAGTGTTTTATAAAGTCAACTGAATCTAGTCAGGGGAGACAAATCAGCAGGGAGACAGCCTTGAAAAAGCTGTGCCTGGCACAAGCCAGCCCTCTGATATAGTGGAAAGTTTGCTAATATAAAGAAGGGAAGAAGGGTGTGCATAGGAACACAAGAAATTTGAAAATTAAGTATTTTACTGCAAGTCAGAAATATGGCCCTCCAGATTTTATTGGGTCATCAGCAAGATTTGTTTGCATTTTTCTAAAGCAGGAGGCAGCCTCATAAAGAATTCCTCCATGGATTCACATACCTTAGAGTCACGTCTTCTATCTCTGTAAGTCTGCATAAAGTTGACATGCTTAATTGTCTGCAGAACACATTTATGACAAGTGGGATAATTAGGTATTTGTCGGCTCTTACCACAAAGTTATTACTTTAAATCATGAGACTGGATGGGAGTCTATTTCCCCAAATCAGAAATATTGACTAGCTGCAATGATTCTAAAAGAGTACTTAGCCCCAAATTTTATGTCTCATAAAACTAATTCCAGAAATATTTTCAAAATTTTATTTACTGCGATATTAGTATCTGTTGTTCTAAAAGATATTCAGCTTAGTAGGTGGTTGAATGCAGAGGAGATGAATAAGGAAAAGTAGAGAAATGGAACTTTCTGTAAGCTATCCCTCTCAATTTTTGTCGGGATATTTTTGATACTTACAGGTGGAGGAGGAAAAATAAAAAACTAGAGCAACTTTATCCCATATCCTAAGAAAATCCAGTAAATTGATTTCTTTTTACAGGAATTTTTGGAAAAGGTTACTTCATGTGTTAATATGGTCATCCAAATAAAAACACTCGCCAGCCTAATAGAAAGCCCAGGTTATGGAGGTTTATGGGGAGGTAGAGAAAAGAGAAGGGAAAAAAAAAAAAGAATGAGTTGATAAGAACTTAGAGTATGATAATTTTGGAAGAGGTATGAGTTGAAGGGGAAAAATGGGACTCAAATAGAAAAGATCAGGGAACAAAGAGTCTATTGAACACTTCGCTAATTAGCATTCCATTGTTCCTTCTTTTCCTTATATCAGTATTTCCTAATCTAAACAATAAATGGGCTTTCTGTTTGGGTGGTGAGACAGGAAATGAAGGGAGGGGAAGAAAGACAGAACATGACACAGTTATTATCATAGCGAAAGGGAATGGGAAATCATTTGGGGTGTGGGGGTTGATTATGTATCTCTCAGGGCCGTGGGCCAGTAGTTGGTAAAATAGGTCAGTGATTTGCACTGGGGAAAAAAAAATAGGTCAGTGATTCAAATGATCCTTCCAACTTCAATTTCTTACTGAGAGCTCCCCTTCTCTTTGTTCAGGACATACCACGTTTTACTAAAGGTGTTTCGTTGACATCAGCAAAACAAACAAAAAATTGTCAAAAGCTGTCTAAACTTGTCAGAGTTCCCACAGAATGACAGCATTGCTAATTAGGCAGTGATAAGGAGGTTCATCAGCGACCAACAAAACCCATGTTCTACACATTTATACTACATATTTTGGCTGAAATCATAGTTTGAGGAAGGCTTAATTTTATATTAGAGGTTACAATTTTAATTCTTTTTGAATAAACCATCTATGTTTTTAGCACATGGAAGAAGAAAATAATGGTCATTGGTGATAAGCGTACACACATATATATTGTTTTCTTTTTTTTGTTTTAGAAAAATTACCATCAATCACGTTTTCCCTGAGATTCTTTCCAAGTTTCAAACTAGCATTGCACAGGTCCTGTTTATCATTGCTTTCACCAGAGTTCTGCTCAATTCATAGTTTGGTGCTCTGATGTCGGCTTCCAGGAAGCAGGGATGTAGTGACCCTAGCCTCAGTGTTTATTGTTCACTTAGATGCTATCCCCTTTTCCCACTCAGATCTAAAGGTGCAGGTTATACGACTAAGCATCCCACTCCATTCTGGTTTGCCACGTCAAGGGGTACTGGGTTTGTTTTTTGTTTTTTGGTTTTTTGTATGGACGGGTTGGAATGAATTCCAATTGAACCTTCTTTCCTCTGACAGTTCAGTTCTAGAGATAAGCCAAAGAAGCCAATGTTGTTTATCATCCGCTTTGTATCATGTAGGAGGTGAACATCTAAATAACCCAGAATTAATTAATAAATTTTACCATCTCAAACTCTGCTTCCCTGGGTATCTGTATCTGTGTACCGTGCTGCAGCACACCACTGTACACACCTCTCTTGTTATTGCCCGGCGAAGTCCTGGGAATTATGGAGCAGATAAATGTAAGAACAGTTGTTAAAGAGAAATAAGTCCTTGAAAAGAATTAGTCTGTTCTGAATGGCTTAGATGATAGCACTTGTGTAGTGAGTTTTCCTCTGGTCAGCATAACCCCGGTGTCACGTTGGGATGGAGAATCATGTTTGTCTGTTTTCTTTAGAAGCTGTCCATGATGCTGTCGAGGGGGAAACATATGCTGTGTGGTTCAAAAGGTTCTTCTCTATCAATTCCCGGTAGCTGTCTTGTGAACCATGGTGATGACAAATGTTTACAGAGAACCTCGTGGGTGCCAAGGGCGATCCTAGATTCTGGGCATCCACCAGTGAAATGAAACAGGGCCAGTGTGGGCACCTGGGTGGCTCCGAAGGTTGAGCACCTCCCTTCAGCTCAGTTCCTGATTCTGGAGTCGCCAGTTGAGTCCTGGATCTGGTTCCCTGCTCGGCAGGGAGTCTACTTCTCCCTCCGCCCCTCCCCCACCCATGGTCTCTCTCCCTCTCAAATAAATAAATAAAATCTTTAAGGAAAACAAACAAACAAACAAACAAACAAAAGAAACCAGAGCTGATACTTACCTTTGTAGCACATAGGAAATCCAGTTAGTAGAAGGGAACTCCAGATTTGGCATATTGTCCTCTATTCTTTTGTGTTTGCAGTGTGATTGTTCATCTTTGTCTTATATTTTAGTATGCCTTTGCAGAAAATATAATGGGATTTAGAAGACACTGACTGGCATGGTTAATCCACTGCCATTTTTATCTAGAACTTTTCTTACTAAATCCTGTCATAAGCATTCTATTCCATTTTCCTCCCATAATGCAAATGACCAAAAAAAGGATATACTTTTTTGGGTTCTTCCTCTTCTTTCTGCTCCTAAACACAATTTTATACTTTAGAATTTGCAAGCTTGTATTGCCACTTAGACTAAGAAGATAACAATAGCAAACATATAGAAGTGATAAAACTTTAAAATTTTTTATAGTTTCAGACACAGCTTTTATAGCTCCATACTCCCTTTTTGAGATAAAATTGAAACTACTCTGAACTCTTGCTCTTAGATTTATTTTTAAGCGTGGAAATTACTTATTATTTGTCAATATCTGACCTCCATCAAGTTGTAAGATGTATTCCCCAAACAAGCCATATTATCATCCCAGGATGCCACAACAGAACACCATGGATTTGGTAGCTTAAGCAATAGGAGTTTATTTCTCACAATCCTGGAAGCTGGACATTCCAAGATTAAAGTGCTAATTCCCTTCCCTTGTAAGGGTTCTATTTCTGGCTTGCAGGATAAGCAGACTTTTGGGGTCCTCACAGAATGAAGGGACAGACGGGCAGAGAAAGAAAGAGGGAGGGGGCCAGAGAAATCATCTGGTGTCTCTTCCTCTTCTTTTAAGGGCACTAATCCCATCGGGGGGGGGCTCACCCTCATGAGCTCATCTCAACTTAATTATCTGCCAAAGTCCCATCTCCAAAATACCACTACATTGACAATTAGGGTTTTGACATCTGAATTAGGAGAGGGCACAGTTCAGTTGATAGCACAAGCCATAATTTTCTTTGAGACCAGTTGTGCAGACAATAAAATGTTTGTTTAAGCTCTGATTCTTACTTGAATTTGAATAAAATTTTAAAATGTCAAAATTGATACATATAGCTTGAAAAGTTTTAATTTGTTGTCGAGAAGCTTAAAGCCTTAGAACTAAAAAACAAAAAATCTTCCTTTGTAAATTATATGTCAGTATACTTTGTCATTAGATTTGTTTAAAAAAAAAAAAAACCTTTATTCCTTTGTGGTGCCTATTTCTGTATCACTGAATCATTTTCTTTGTCTCCCCGCTGATTAGAAAGCGTTTGGAGATGAGCTAGATGAAACTTGCTAAAGCATCTGAAATAGAAAATTCTCACAGTAGGGCCTGCTAACTTGATTGCCTCATCACCATGGCAACACTCATCATCGGTCAGTATAGCCAGGTAATGAGATGGCTTAGTTCAATTAGGATTTAAAATACCCTTCTACCATCGCGTATGAATTTACAAGAGTATTTGTCTAAAAATAGGTCGTGCTGTCCTATGACTCATAAGATATTTTGTATTCACTGGAGGGCACTTACAAAGGCAAGTGAGCAAATCCATCTCGAGGTTCCTCCATTTGTTCCGTCCTCGAACAAAATATAACGCCTAACTATGTCTTTGGAAAAACAATATGTTTACAGCAATTCAAGAATATGCTGTGTTGATTAGATATGATTTGGAAAATAGCTCCAGACATTCATACATGGGCCATTTGGTCTTTGGTTATCGGGAGCAGAAAAAAAAACTGCTTCAGAAGAGACATGCATCATTTGGGGTTGGGGTTATTAGTTTCAAAGGGAAGAAGCATACATCGGTGAGTAAAGGTGTGTGTGGCTCAAGTGTAGATAAATGTGTCTAAGAAATGAGTTTATGCTTGTGGTTCAGTTTCTTCTCTCATTTTCCATGTATTCCAGGCCTGAGGCTTTCTTCCAGCCTGCGCTCCCGCTCTCCTCTCCTGGCAGAGCACAGTTAACCTCCCACTTAAGTGAAAAATAGAGGCCATCTGGCACGCACTCCTACCTCTCCACCTACAAACATCTGCATCCAGTGGACTCCTTCAGGTTCCTTTCCATATCTACCTTTCATCTCCTCTCCTGGATTTTCAGTTTTTCACCAACTCTTTGGCTCTTGTTGCACTGGCGAAGATGCACATCCACATTTCTCACATCTTAAAACCACAGAAAGAACATAGTATTAAATGTGCCCTTGCCTTCTTTTTTTTTTTTTTTTTTTTTTGTGCCCTTGCCTTCTAATTTTCAGTTTTGCTCTCACCTTCTGAACCAAGTCTTTTAAAAGAGATTATTTTTTTACTTCCCTTTGACTCTATTGCCCGCAGAAATCTGTCTTCCGTCTCTAAGAAATGAGTTTCTACTCTCAATTCCCACGTATTCCAGACCTGAGGCTTTCTTGGGGCCTGCGCTCCTGCTCTGCTCTCCTAGCAGAGCACAGTCAACCCCCCACCTTAGTGTAATCAGCCACAGCCAATTTAACAAGGCCTGTGTTGTACACCAGGTAGTAGACAGCAGTTTGGTGACACAATATTGAGTCAGAGGCGTCCCTGTCCTCAAGGCACTGACAAATCACAGTTCTGATACACCTTTCACCACTGAACACATTCCTCTTAACTGTGAAATTTCCAGTCTTTGTCCTTTCTAACCCTGTGGAAGCTGCTTCCTAGAAATGACCCTCAGACAGTGTCCCCATCCTACCCCTTCACTCGGCCACCATCCTCAGGCTCTTCGGATGCTACCTTTGACATCATTTGGCCGTGAGTCTCTGCCTGTGGGGACCTTGGACCTTGTTAGTTCCATGGGCCTGGCTGCGTGCCCCCTCTTCTGAGATGCCATCCCTAAACCTCACCTGTTGGGTTTGACTGCATTCCTCAATTCAATAACGCTTTGCTTATATGGTCATTTCACCACCACGCACTGTCTTCTAATTTATTAAGTGGGCTGTCCCCTGTTTATTTTTTAATAAGAAATTAATTTTTTAAATTAAAACTTTAATTAAAGTTTTATTTTGATATAAATGTAGATTTCCACACTGTTATAAGAAATAATACATAGAATTCCCACGGACCCTTCGTGCACTGGTCTCCAACAGTGAAGTCTGCTAGAACTACAATACGACAACATAACTAGGATATAGACGTTGACATAGTGATGATACACAACACTTCGATTATCACAAAGCCACTTTGTGTTGCCCTTTTATTTTTATTTTTTATTTATTTTTTTGTGTTGCCCTTTTAAAGCCATACTCCCCTTTCACCCCTGCTGTGGCCCTAACCCCTGGCAAACACTAATCTGTTCTCATGTCTATAGTGTTGTTTCAAGAATGCTATTTAAACAAAATCTTGCAGTATGCAATTTGGGGGGAATTTTTTTCCCCCTCTCTGGGCATAATTCTCTTGAAATTCATCCAGGTTGTCATGATTGTGTATACGAGTACTCTGTTCTTTAACTCTTTCCCTTGAACAGAATCTGTGTATACCATAGTTTATGTGACCTTTCAACCATTCGAGGACATCTCCCCATTTGGAGGCTGTTATGAACGAAGCTCTTCTACATGTTAATATAGAGGTTTTTGTGTGAACATAAGTTTCCATCTCCGGGATAAATGTCCAAGACTGCAATTTTCTGGTCTTATGGTAGTTTTTTTTTTTTTTTTTAATGAACTGCCAAACTGTTTTTCACAGCATACCATTCTTACATTTTCAAGTATGAGTGATCCAGTTCTACATCTTCATCAGTATTTGTCAGTACCATTATTTTCTATTTTAGCCATTCTGGTAGGTGGGTAGGGATAACTTACTATCGTTTGTATTTGCATGCTCTGAATATCTAAAAAGGATGAATATCTTTTCATATGATTATTTGCCATCTATCTTATTCAGCAAAATATCTATTCATGTATTTGGCCATTTTCTTATTGTATTTTTAAAACTATTTTGAATTCCTTATAGATTCTAGGCATTAAAACGTTCTTCTTGTATTATGCAGTTTACAAACACTCTCTTCTAATGTGTAGTGTGTCTTTTCATCCTCTTAACATGATCTTTTGCAGAGCAAAGTTTTTAGTTTTCACAAGGCCCCATTTATCAATTTTTCCTTTTATGAATCATCCTTATGGACAATGAATTTTTGTCTTAGTCCTAGATTCCACCGACTTTCTCCTATTCTTTTTCCTAATAGTTAAATTGTTTTGCATTTCACATTGAAGTCTGTGATAATATATCCTGAGTTAAATTTTATGTAAGGTGTAAAACTTAGGTCAACATTGTTTGTTTACTTTCCCCTTGTTATTGGTCCCATCATGGCTTCCTTCTGAAATAAAGCATGGGGGAAATGTGGCAGGCGGCTTTGTCTTATAGCTCAGTGGTGGCAAAAGTTCCTACTCCCCATTTGGCCTCCTCTGACACCACCCAAGAGAGAAATCAGAGTGTGACTCATGACTGGTGTGATGTTGAAAGTCCAGGCGCCTCACATGGTTTTTACCGACATCTCATCAGGGATTGGTGGCTTGTTACCACCTATTAGGGATAAAAGTATTCTCCTCTCATCTTTGTCTGACACTACTCTGGTGGGGACCAAGGTAGTGAACTTCATTTACAATTTCCAGAGAGTAGAAGTCTCGGCTCCTCACTTACCCTTTACTTAAATGGATGGGGGAGAGACCATCTGTGGTTTTTGGCTGGAGTAGAACAGTTACTGCCTCAGGGTTTTCTATCTTCTATATTGTATTTGTTTGGGCCCTTTGGGTACAAAGAGCAGGATTTTGTTGTTGTTTTGATCTGAACATGTAGGCATATTCTGGTTGCTGGTTTCTTCAACCTCTTCAGGCTCCAAATTTGGGATACATAAGGCAAAACAAAAACCCAGGAAATTCGCCACCATTTTTGTTCCTCAGGTTCTGAGGCCTCTAGACAGTCTCCCTTCTCTTTATCTTTCAGAGTCTTCTTTGTATTTGTTTTAGTTTTACTTAGTGGAAGAAATGGGGAAAATATGTCTACTCTATCCTCCCAGAAATGAAAACTTTCCATTTGTTTTTAATTAATAACTTAGAGCAAAAGATTCTTAGTTAATATTTTACCCTCCCATTCTTCTATTTATAACACCTCATTGTCCCAGAGGTCACAGGGTTTGTCCATAAATCCAACAAACTGGATTTGATAACAGACATTGGCCCTTGGTTTTTCCTCAAAAAGCCTGTTCATGTCAAGCAACAACAGGTGATTCTGGAGTCCTTTCTGCATGAATTCAGAAAGTTAAACCCAAATCGGATTGGTGTGCTCTTAAAGCTAAACTGGGCTGAAATGGATTTCATTGCAGGGAAGTGGCATGGGTATTTGATCTAAATTTGGTATTTCCAATAGAAGCCACCACAAATGACAAATATTACAAGGATAGAGCAGTGTTTCCAAGGGAAGGGCCATTTCTTTTCTCTCTCCAAATGTCCACTGCCATGTACAACTCCTGTTGGGTAGCTACTAAAAAGTTGGTACTTAAAAAACCTAGTATTGCATTAGACGAGATTGCCTTCTTAGATAGGTTGTTAGGTTTTATTTTGTAACCCAAACCCATGTTCTATAGTGAAATATTCTAATTTGAATAAATGGGCTCCTTATTTTTGTTTCACCACAAAACAAAACTTTTTGTTTGTTTTTAGTGTATGTTTTGTTTAAACTTGACATCCTTAATGAATATCTTAATAAAAATTTTAGGTAGATTTTATTCTGCTATGCATTTTATGAATTGGCACTGGAATAAAAAAATATGAGAATAGTATTAGAAGTAAGTGACAACCTGCCACTCAAACATAAATATGAGTCCCACTATATTTAAAGCTGTTGATTTAAAGCCATCTGTACAAAGCATTAAAAATAGTTTAATGACACCCACACTGTGCCATCAGTGAGCACTGAATTAATCGACTGTTAGCAGCATGCAAATCTGCTGGTGAGAATGGTTCCTTAGCCTGATTCTGTCTTAACAGGCATTTCTTGTTTGTCTGTCTCATTCCCAAAGAAAGGTCATTACTTTAGAACTCTAAGATGACCTTTTCTGAAATGCGCAGGGCTAGCTTTTCTTAAGAATGGGTCACTACCCTGAATATATCTGAAATACCATAATTATGATGCTCATTAGATTATTTGTTCTGATTGTGTCAAATGTAATGTGTACTAATTACATAAACTATAGTCAAAAATTAACGACTTTTTAAAGAAAAAATATGCAGTTTCCTACCATCATAAAAAGCTAACTGACAGTTTTCATTTTTAGATTTTTTTTATATACAGCTCTTGTTTTTGTGAAGGTAGGAGTAGTATAGAAATAATTTTAAATGCCATATTTCTTATTTTAAATGCCATATTTTTTAATTTTTTTTTGAAATTCTCTTTCTGGATTTTAATTTTTTATATTCCTGTATAATTAACATACAGTGTTATATTAGTTTCAGATGTACAATATAGTGATTCAACAATTCTATACATTACTCATGGCTTATAAATGTACTCTTAATTCCCATCACTATTTCACCTATCCCCACATCCACCTCCCCTCTGGGAACCACCAGTTTGTTCTTTATAGTTAAAGATCTGTTTGGGGGTTTATCTCCTTTTTTTATTTGTTTTGTTTCTTCAACTCCACATATGAATGAAATCATATAGTATTTCTCTTTCTCTGACTTTTTTCACTTAGCGTTATACTCTCTACCTCCATTCATGTTGTTTCAAATGGCAAGATTTCATTCTTTTCATGCCTGAGTAATATTCCATTGTGTGTGTGTGTGTGTGTGTGTGTGTGTGTGTGTGTAGTAGTAGTAGTTTTGTAGTTTTGGTTTGCATTTTCCTTGATGATAAGTAACGTTGAGCATCTTTTCAGGTATTCCTGGGATGCAAAGGTGGCTCAATATTCACAAATCAATCAACATGATATATCACATCATCAAGAGAAAGGATTAAAACCATATGATCATTTCAATAGATGCAAAAAAAGCGTTTGATAAAGTACAACATCCATTCATGATAAAAACCCTCAACAGAGTAGGCTTAGAGGAAATTTACCACAACATAATAAAAGCCATATATGAAACACCCACAGCTAGCTAACAGCTTTTCCCTTAATGTCAGGAATAAGACAAGGATGTCCACTCTCACCACTTTTATTCAAAATATTATTGGAAGTCCTAACCATAGCCATCAGAGAGCAATAAGAAATAAAAGACATCCAAATTGGTGAGGAAAAAGTCAAACTTCCACTATTTGCAAATGGCATGATAATATATATAGAAAACCAGAAAGTCTCCACCAAAAAATTGCTAGAACTGCTAGGATACAAAATAAGTGTACAGAAATCCATTTTATTTTTATACAGTAATAATGAAGTAACAGAAAAAGAAATTAAGAAAAAAATCCCATTTATAATTATACCAAAAATAATAAAATACCTAGGAATAAACTGAACCAAGGGCATGAATGACCCGTACTTTGAAAACTATATAACACTGATGAAAGAAATTGAAAATGATACAAATGAATGGATTGGAAAAGCAAATATTGTTAAATATATCCATACTATTCAAAGCAATCTATAAATTTAATGCAACCCCTATCAAAATACCAAAATATTGTTTTCACAGAACTTGAACAAACAGTTCTAAAGTCGTATGGAAACAGAAAACCCCAAATAGCCAAAGCAGTCTTGAAAAAGAAAAACAAACTTGGAAGCATCACAATCCCAGATTTCAAGATATATTACAAAGCTGTAGTAATCAAAACAGTATGGTAGTGGTATAAAAACAGAGACATAGGTCAACTGAACAAAATGGTGAGCCCAGAAATAAACACAATTATATGGTCAATTAAATGCTATATTTCTTAATAATATCACATGGAATTCATCATATCACATGATCTTCATATATTTTTATTGCAAAAAATATCAAGAATGTCAGAAAAATCAGTGATAATGTAACTGCAAACATGCTAAGATAGTATTGATCGATAGTAAGATTTTTTATAATATTGCTTCAGGTAAATATTAAATAACCTTTGGAAATAAAATAGAAATTTCCCCTTATTTGGCTCTTGTTTTAAGAAATATGCACAGGGGAACCCCAGGTGGCTCAGCAGTTTAGCGCCGCCTTCAGCCCAGGGCCTGATCCTGGAGATCTGGGATCAAGTCCCATGTCAGGCTCCCTGCATGGAGCCTGCTTCTCTCTCTGCCTCTCTCTCTCTCTGTGTCTGTGATGAATGAATAAATAAATAAAATCTTTTTATTTTATTTTTTTAAAAGCTTTTTATTTTTTATATATGATAGTCACACCACAGAGAGAGAGAGAGAGAGGCAGAGACACAGGCAGAGGGAGAAGCAGGCTCCATGCACCGGGAGCCCGTCGTGGGATTCGATCCCGGGTCTCCGGGATCGCGCCCTGGGCCAAAGGCAGGTGCCAAACCGCTGCACCACCCAGGGATCCCTAAATAAAATCTTTTTTAAAAAAGAAATATGCACAGAAAGTTCATAAAACAGAAGTAAAATGTAGCAAGTTATTGTAAAGGAGATATTTTTATAATATAGTCTTTTGAAGATCAGATGTTTTGCTATTAAGGAAGTAGATTTATCACTGTATTTCTTTTCATATCCTACTTTTTGTGGCCTACAAAATCTTTGGTCTACCACAAAGCTGCAAAAATTTTGCTCCTAAGTTTTCTTTTAGAAGTTTTAGAGGTTTATCTTGTACATTTTACGTTAGAAGTATTTAGGATGAGTTTTTGTGTAAACCATCAGATAAAAGTCACATTTTTTTCCTTATGTATACCTTCTTCAAATATCAAGCAACTATGTATTTGAGTTTACTTCTGGACTCTCTTCTACAACATTAGGGTGTTATTGTTATGCCAACACCATATTGTCTCAACTATTTATTGTAACTCATACAAATTTTGATATATTATGCTTTGATTTTCATTCAGTTCAAAGGTGTTATTTCTTAATTGAACAGTGATTATATAGTTGTGTTTTGTTTAATTTCCAATTATTTCAGGTTTTTCCAGGTCTTTCTCTATAATTTACTTCTAATTTTGTGTGTGTGTGTGTGTGTGTGTGTGTGTGTGGTCAGAAACATCCTCTTTATAATTTCAAATTTTTGAAATTAATTAGTACTCTTTAGAGGTTAACAGTCTAATTTGTTGAAAGTTCCACATGCTATTAGAAAGAGTGTATATCCCCCTCTGGTTGGGCAGGCCAAAATGTCAGTTAGATACTATAGAGGCTTCTATATACCGATTGATTTTCTGACTACTTCTGTAAGTTACTTAGAGACAACTATTGAAATCTCTAGCTAGAAGTGTGAATTTGTCTAGTTCTATCAGGATTTACCCTCATGTATCTGAATGCCCTATTTTTGAGCTTTAAGATGGGCATTTAGGAATTTGATGTCTTCATTCATTCATTGGTCATTATGAAATAACACTTTTTATCCCTGGTAATAATTTTTCTTCTGGAGGCTTCTTTGTATGAAAGAAGTAACTCCATCTTTCTTTTTTTTTTAATGTTTTATTTATTTATCCATGAGAGACACACACACAGACACGAGAGAGAGAGAGAGAGAGAGAGAGAGAGAGCAGAGACACAGACAGAGGGAGAAGCAGGCTCCATTCAGGAGACTGATGCAGGACTTAATCCCATAACTCTGGGATCTCGTCCTGAGCCGAAGGCAGATGCTCAAATGCTGAGCCACCCAGGCATCCCAACTCCAACTTTCTTATATTAGGATTGGCATTATATTTATTTTTCTATTCATTTACATTTGCTTATCTGAGCCTTCATATTTAAAGCCAGTTGCATATATGTAGCATATAATTGAGTTTTGTTTTTTATCCAGTCTGGAAATATCTGCCATTTAGCTAGAAGGTTTTTACCATTCATATTAAACATAAGTTTCAATATATTGAGTTGAAATCTATTATCTTACCACTTCTTTTCTGTGTTTTTTGTTTGTTTGTTTTTGTTTCTGTGGGGGTCGTAGTGGTATATTTTCCATTTTTTTTCCTCTTCATGCTTTGTTTCACTTAATTATTTCAAGGTTCCATTCTTTCTCTACTGTTGACTTATTATGTATCTTAGTGTGTGTGTAGTGTTTAGAATGTGTGCCTCTTTAATTTAGCACAGTTTATCCTCAAGTACATTATAGTACTTCACCTATAATGTAAGAACCTTATGACAGTATACTTTTGCTACCCTTTCATTCCTTACACTTGTTGCTATTTCTTTTTTCATATTTTAATCCATGCAGTAGATTGTAATCCTTGCACACCATAAATTACCTTCTAAAGAAATTCTAACATATCCGATGTATTAATCTACTTACTTACCATTTCCAGCTATTTTTGGGGGATACATCTAAGTTTCCTTCTCATCAGGAAGCTTTTTCTCATCTAAAAAGTTCTCGATATTACTTTTTTTGAAGGAAATTTTTACTAGATATAGTGATTTTTTTTCCTTTTTAGCATTTAAACAGGCATTCCATTAAATTATGGCTTTCATAATTCTGATACAAAATCTGCTACATTCTTTCTTTATTCCTCTGTGCATATTATGCCTTTCTTTTAAGACCTCCTCTCTATATTTAATGTTCAGCAATATATGAGGTATGATGCACCTTGATGTGTGCTGTGTGTGTGTGTAATTATTCTGGCTGGACTTTGTGAAGCTTCTTGAACCTGTTGCTTTAGACTTATTATCCAGTTTGGAAAGTTTTCAACCATTTTTTCTTCAAGTATTTTTTCTCTGACCTTTATTTCTCTTCTACTAGAGTTCCAAAGCATTAGACTGCTTGTTATATCTCTGTAGACTCCAAGGACCTGTTTAGTTATATTTCAGTCCCTTTTCCCCCACCCCCATCTTCATTATAAGTAATTTATATTGCTATGTTCTTAGATATTTTGCATTTCCTTCTGAGGTGTCTAATCTATTATTTTCATCTAGTAAAATTTGTATCTCAAAAACTGCACTTAAAAATTTCTAGATGTTCTTTTTTATAGCCTCCATTTTTAAATTATATTCTCAATTTCCTTTCAATCTTTGTACATATTGAACATGTTTATGATCACATTTCTAATGTTCTTGTCTGAAAATCCCATTATCTACTATTTCTGAGCCCTATTTCTATTTTTTTCCCTGATTTTGGGCCAAATTTCCTTGCTCCTTTTATAACAGAAATGTTTGATTAGATGCCAGGCACAGTAAATTTTATATTTATTAATGTTGCACTTTTGGCATTCCTTGAAAGAGTGTCAGACATTGTTCTGGAAGGTAATATAGTTATTTGAAATGTTTGATCCTTTTGAGGCTTATTCTAAATCTATATTTTGGAAGGGCATTTGGTTAGGTACAGAGCCTGCTTGAAAATCATTTTATTTTAGCAGTCTAAAGATTCATTTATTTGTCTTCTATTATGAAATCAACTGTCTCATTTTGACCTGTTTAAAAGTAAGATTATTTCATTGGGTGATTTTAAGCTATTTTACCATGAGGTACATGATGTAGCTTCTTTTCATGTATTCTATTGAAGATTAAAAGTACCTCTTGAATTTGTGGTTTAATATCTCTGAACAGATTTAGAAAATTATCTTTCATTATCTTTGCCAAAATTTTTTTCTTTCTAATTTTTTCTACTTTTTGTTACTCTAATAAATATGTTAGACTTTTTAAAAAGGCATATAAATCTTTTTTTCCCATTAATTTTATGCCATGTGCTATAGTAATGATACTTACTTTAGATTTCTCTTCTAGTTTCTTTATTGATTATATAAATCAGGAATTTGGGGATTATAGACTAATGAGTATTTAACTTTTTATGAAACTGTCAAATCAATTTCTGTGTTTGTTGTGATAGTTCCTTTAGACTGCATGGGAACCTGACTGGCTCCTTATCCTTGCTAACACTGATATTATCTATTTATTAAAACCATTCTTGTGGATCCCTGGGTGGCGCAGCGGTTTGGCGCCTGCCTTTGGCCCAGGGTGCGATCCTGGAGACCCGGGATTGAATCCCACATCGGGCTCCCGGTGCATGGAGCCTGCTTCTCCCTCTGCCTGTGTCTCTGCCTCTCTCTCTCTGTGACTATCATAAATAAAATAAAAAAAATAAAAAATTAAAAATAAATAAATAAAAAATAAAACCATTCTTGTGTTTTTAATTTGCATTGCCCTAATAACTAATGATTTTCGTATAATTAAGGGTCATTGTAATGTTTATTGGTAAAGCTATCTGTTTTTATTGAATTGATTATCTTTTTATTACTGAATTGAAAGAGTCATTCATGTATTATGGAAAGGAGTTCTATGCAGAATTATGTGTTTCTAGTATTCTCTCTATGTGTGTAATTTACTTTTTTATTTGCTTAAAACTATTTTTGTTCAGAAGAATATTTTAAGTTTCATGATATCTAGTTTTTTTTTAAGTTAGTCTTTCTTAAGAGATTATTGACGAATGTCAGAAATATTCATTTATGTTTTTTTTTTTAATGATGCTTAAAATTTAGTTTTCACATTTAGGTCTCTGGTTCATGGTTTGATATTAATTAATTTTATCTATTATAGGAATTAGAATACAAGATTCATTCTCTTCCATACAGATATCTAATTGTTCTAGCACCACTCCTCTTGAATTAAACTGAGACCTTGGTCAAAAATCACGCAAACATATATGTTTGGGTCTATTTCCAGACTCTCTTTTTGGTTCCATTAGTATATTTGTCTATCTTTATAGCACTATCACATTTAATTACTGTGGCTTTATACTAGTTTTTGAAATTGGATAGGGTAAAATATTTAACTTTTTTCTTTATTTTATTATTTTATAGGTCCTTAGTACTTTTAAAGGAATTTTAGAATGAACTTGTCAATTTCTACAAAATATCCCAGATGAATTCTTATTAGCATTGTGTTGGCTTGCTAGATGAAGTAGGGGAATATGGACATCTTGATATATGAGTTCTTCATTTATTTTATGTCTTTTAGAATTTTACATAGCAATGTCTTATACATATTATTTAAGTCTGATTAATTTCTCAAAGCTCTATTTTGTAGCTAATTTGCATATTTTGCTATAGTTCTGAATATCAATGTATTTTGTATTTACTGTACATATTTTTAAATTTTATTTTGTGATTGTTCATTGCCATTTTATATATATATAGGTGATTTTCGTATATTGACCTTATATCCTCCAATCTTGCTAAATTCATTTATTAGTTCCATTAGTTCTTTGTGGATTCTATGGAATTTCTATAATCTTCTTACTATCTAAATGTCTATAAGTCTACAGTGGTAGTCACAGTTTCATTCTTGACATTAATAATTGATGTTTTCACTTTTTTTTCCTTGATCCATCTTTTCAGGAATTTTTTAATTTTAAAAACGTTTTCAAAGAACTACTGTCTTTTAAAAATGTGTCTATTGTATCTTTTCTTTCTGTCTCACTGGAATCTGCTCATTTTTTTGCTCCCATTTTCAACCTTCCTTCCTGTATTCTTTTACCTCACATTGGGATTTCTTTTTTGCTTAATCAAGAACCTAATTAGCTAGCATAGGTTTAGTGGTGTGACAAACAATCCGAACATCTATTCTTAACACAATGCAATTTCAGATTTTGCTCATGTAAATATGAAGATCTTCATGATTGCATGGTTATTTTGGGAGAGCCCAAACATCAAGTTATAAGCTGAGGCTCTTCCAATTGATGACTCAGGGGTCCAGAATCCTTCCAATTTATGATAATTGCATTTTCAAAACATAGCCTTGTAAGTCACCAAAGAAGGGAAATAGAAATTGCAGAAGCCATTCCAGACACTTAACAATCTTGGTGTGAATAATTTGTTTAAATTTCACATTGCTTGTGTCTACTCAACTTCATCCCATCTAGATGAAAAGGGACTGAAAATATATAGACTCTGACGTGAGAAGTGCTTTTCATTCACAGCCCTTCATTTTAGAGGACAGCATATTTTTGCTGGTTAGCTAATCTTCTTTGCTATACCACCATTTAAAATCCCCTGTAATGTAGATCTCTGGGTGAAAACATTTTTTTATGTTTTTATCTTTATTTTTAAAAGAACAGTTTTGCTGATAATAGAATTTTAATGTAGAGAATATTTTTCTCAATATATTGACTACAGTTCTCTATCTTTTGGTTACTGTATTAGTTTACTAGGAGTGCCCTAACAATGTACCACACACTGTAGCTTATACAACTGAAACCTATTTTCTTACAGTACTGAAGGCTAGAAGTCAAAATCAAGAAGCCATCAGGGTCGGTTTCTGATGAGACCTTTCTTCCTGGCTTGTGGACTATTGCCTTCTTGCTGTGTCCTCAGATGGCCTTCTATGCATGCTCAGAGGTGAGGAGTAGTTCTCTGGTGTCTCTTTCTTTTCTTATAAGGTCATCAGACCTATTATATGAAAGCCCCATTCTTACAACCTCATTTACCCTTAATTATCTCTTTAACAGCCCCATCTCCAAATATAGTCACAGTGGGGTTAGGACTTCAACATATACATTCAGGGGATATACTTAAGTCGGTATCATCACCTTTTTTTGCTTTTCAAAGTCAATTGTAAGCCTTAGCATTTATTTTGAAGGATAATTTTCCCCTCTGCCTACCTTGTAGATTTTGTTTTCTCTTTTACCTTTGGTTTTATAAAGTTTTTTTTAAATACATTTTTTAAAATTTATTTATGATAGTCACAGAGAGAGAGAGAGAGAGGCAGAGACACTGGCAGAGGGAGAAGCAGGCTCCATGCACCGGGAGCCCGATGTGGGATTCGATCCCGGGTCTCCAGGATCGCGCCCTGGGCCAAAGGCAAGCGCCAAACCGCTGCGCCACCCAGGGACCCTTTAAATACATTTTTTTTAAAGATTTTATTTATTTATTCATGAGAGACACAGAGAGAGGGGCACAGACACAGGCAGAGGGAGAAGCAGGCTCCATGCAGGGAGCCTGATGTGGGACTCGATCCCAGGTCTCCAGGGTCACGCCCTGGGGACGCTAAACCACTGAGCCACCCGGGCTGCCCTATAAAGTTTTTTTTTAATGGAATTTTACTATGCTGCGCCTAGGTGCGAACTTCTTTTTTATTTATCTAGATTTGGATTTTTTGTGGTTTTTGAATCTGAGTATTGCTGTCATTCATAAGCTGTGGGAAATTTATTATCTATAATCATTTTAAATATTACCTATTCTCCATTGCCTCTCCTTTTGAAACTCCAATTAAATATTTGCTATTTGCTAGTCATTTTTCCCCCCCAAGGTATCCTTTCTGTTTCTTACTTATATTTTTTATTCTCTTTTTGTCCTCTTGGCTTTATTCCAAAAAACTTCATACTCCAGAGAGTATTTTTGAGCCTTCTGTCCTTAAGATATCTTTTTAATTCTAAGCTCAACCTTAATGAGATATTTCTGGTGATAATTCATTCCCAGGAGCTGGGAAACTTTGTCTTAAGGGACGAGAGTAAATGTTTTAGGCTTTGTCAGTCAAGGAGCAAAATCAAGGATATTGTGTAGATTATCACATAAACATTTAATTTGTAAACCATTTAACATGTAAACGCTATTCTTGGCTCATGTGCCATATGAAAACAAATTGTTGTATAGATTTCACCAACAGGCCATCATTTGCTACCTCCTGAATTAACTTATTTATTGAATTCTTATAATATTTATTGCTTAGTTCTAAAATTTCTATTTAGTTTTTTTTTTTCTTTAAGGCACATTACTATTTCCTGTTGCCTCATAATAGGATTGGCTTGAATTTCCTTGAACAAGAAAAGTCTAGTATTTTTAAGTCTATCTCATAATTTGGTAAATTAACTGTTTTTTTTTTAAAGATTTTATTTATTTATTCATGAGAGAAAGAGAGATAGGCAGAGACACAGGCAAAGGGAGAAGCAGGTTCCATGCAAAGAGCCTGATGTGGGACTCCATCCCTAGACTCTGGGATCATGCCCTGAGCTGAAGACAGACTCAACCACTGAGCTACCCAGGCAACCCTAAATTAACTGTTTTAACTGTCTTTTTGTTTAGGTTGGTTCTTGCTCACAATGACTTGTCTCCACATATGCCCAGAGAAACTTTAGTTTTGGGGGACATTGCATTTGAAAAATTATTTTCAAAATTAATTCAATCTCTACAATGACTACATCTTCCTCCAGAGAAAGTGTTTGGGTGTTTATTATGCTAGCAATTTGGATCCACTTATCTAACTTTAAGTATTTATAGTTAACATGATGTAAAGAATACGTAGCTCAGTTGTTCATCTAGAGTTCATGCAGTTCACCCTTGCATACAGCATATTGAGAGAGGGAGGTGTTTATCAGTGTTCCTAACTGGGGCAGGCCCTGGATACTGACTTTCACCTCTCTGGCTTCACATATTACCAGAATTGCAATTCTTCCCCTTTATCACTTCTTCTTTATTGGGAAATGGTCCCAGAGCAAGAGTGGCTCTGAGTGGTACAGTTCTCTCAGTCCCCATCATCTGTTGTACTTTCATCATCCGATCTTTGCCCTGTCATTCCTCATTGTCTTGGTAGCTTTGTGATGCTTTGTAAACTTTCTTTGTCAATTTCCTCCAAACATTTTATCATCAGCCTCAGATTTTGTCTGAATTAATAATTTCCTATTATCAGCAGTGAAATATCTGTAAATACAAATGTTCTTTTAACCTTCCCCAATCATTCTCTTGATTCCTATCTCATAGGCAGTTTATATGTGTGTGTCCTTCCCACTCATATCTTGATGCTTGTTAATCATCCATTTAGAGCATGTACGTAGGGTCTAATTGTGCATTTGTGTATACATAAATGTTATAAAACTCTGCTTATAATTTTGTAATATCCCTTTATTTCATGCCTTATGTTTTTCTGGGAAGTTGATATGTGCATATTTAGTTCATTCATTTGAAAATATGTATATTTCACCCTGTGACCAAACCATAAGTTTTAATTAAAACCTATTCCACTGTAAATAGATATGGTTTTTTTCTTGTCAATTTTCTTATATAAACAGCGTTGCAACAGTAATCTTGCATAGATTTTCTTCTGCACATGTATTTGAATTTCTCTAGAAGTTCTTTATTTTCCTCCTTAGAGCAAAGCTGGGTCACACTTTATAGTCTCCCCTTATGTGGAGTCACAGTCACTGAGATTATGTCTGTTTCTCTAAGACCAATGGCACTTCCCATAGTTGACAACATCCTTCATCAGAGCTAACCGGACTAATTCAAGCATCTCTTGTTCCTGATTAAATATCCTTTCTCATCCTGTCTTCTTCTCACTACTCACTTTTCCTGAATGATTGCTTCTACCCTAATGACTTCAATTTACAACTCTATGTCTATGTAGAGCCTGTACCACATTTTCATCCCTTACTCTTTTTTGCTTTGGCTTTTTAATCCTCACAGATGGATTCACCTTGTCCCAAGCCTAATTCATCTGATATTTCAGACTATTGTTTAGATCTCTCCTGTCTTCATGAGAGCTATTCATTTTTGAAATTCAGAAACCCAGTGTTGAATACAGGCTTCATCTTTACATACAGATGATCACTAAGACTTATTGGCTCTAAGTACCAAATGGCCATTAAATCTTTTCTTACTTCTTCATCTTCCTTGCCATGACCTCAGGATTTTGTTGTTGTTGTTCAACTTACATACAACAATAGTATCATAGTGGTCTTCACGTCTTGAGACAATGTATCTTAGTAATGAAGAGTATGGATTTCAAATGACAGATGGATATAACTCGAAATCGTAACTGTGCTCTTTACCAGCTGAATGACTTTGTGCAATTGACTTAACCTTGATAAGATTTAGTCCCTTTATCTATAAGTGGGGATAAATATATGCTTTCTCTATAATGTTGCTTGAAGATTTAATAGGATTATTGAAGAAATAATTTAGCACAATTACAGGAATATAATAAAAGTTTGTTGTTGTTGTTGTTGTTGTTGTTGTTTTTTTTAGGAATATAATAAAAGTTAATGACTAATGACCAAAATGTCCTTAATGACTCATTCAGCTTGACTAACTTTAAACAGACTTCTCTCTGTCTCTATGTCTTGGGACTCCCTTTGCTTAGTGCATTAATTTAAAAAAAAAAAAGGCAAAAAAACCTTACAGAATATAAATTCTTTCTCTGCTCTTTTGAAATATATTTAAATCTTCTTCTAGCCTCTTGCCAGTTTTACAACCCAGGAAATGTGTTTTGCAAGGATCTGGAAACCATCTCTTTGAAATGAGAACATGAAGGAGATAGCACCTCTATTTTGCAGTCTCTGTGGGAGGGATGACAGTAGCCTTACTTTGATAGACACACCAATTAGCAAACACAGATGGTCTAATCACAGAAAAAAAAATCACAAACTCAGGAATAATACAATGTGCTTGACTCATTCCATTGATCAGCCTCTACCCTAACATGCATGAGGACTTTTTTCACAAATTCACCCCAGTGCTTCAAAAGCCTCCTACCTTTTGTTTCACCATAGTGTAGCTTAGTCTCTCTCCTCTTATTGCAATGGTCTTGAATAAAGTTTTCTTTGCCTGTTTTACATTGTCCAGTGTAATTTTTACTTTGAAACTGACTACAATTATTCATAGTTAACAACTAGAATCATCTGTCCCCAATTCATACTCTCTACGTCACGTTCACCAAAGACTTTTTTAAAATTGGAAATCTGATATTATTTTATTTTGTACTACAAAATCCTTAATGAATATTCAGCATCTTCACATGAATCCCTTGGCATGTGAGCAAGATACTTTAACACACACACACACACACACACACACAGCTTTTAAAACTAGACTACTTTTTAGTATGATGTTGCATTTCTTTTTTACATGCATCCCAATTTCTACAAGTTACATGTAGATGCCAGAATATGCTATTGGGCTCCTATATTTGAGTCCATAAGTTTGTGATGAAATCACAATGAGTATCACTGGCTTATGGAGAATTAAATATATGAGTTAGAACAAGAGACAAAGCTAAAACAAAGAGCCAAGATAGAAATGAAACTTGTTAGACTACACATCTAGGAAGAGATTTCTTCCATCACCGAGGCTGTGGCTTACATCTGCAGCCTTGTAGCTAACACCTCTTCCTCCTTGCCGATGCCATAAGCCTGAGCATTCATAGAGTTATTGTGCTCTATCCAATTCCAACTGAGATAAATTTTTAGAAGGAAAATCTATAATTTTTTAATATTGTGTCATGTTTAGATATCATTTTGGAAGAAAAAGGATAAGGTCATCTGTCTCAATATTTGGGATACTTAAGAAAAGTGAACACAGATTCAAAATTAAGTGTAGAGTGTCTCTTTGCTGCATCTATTGGGAGAATGAAGACCATTCTCAGCAATCAGACTGTTGACATTCCAGAAAATGTCGACATCACACTGAAGGGATGCACTGTGATCGTGAAGGGCCCCAGAGGAACCCTGCAAAAGGACTTCAATCACATCAACATAGAACTCAGTCTTCCAGGAAAGAAGAAGAGGCTCCAAGTTGACAAATGGTGGGGAAATAGAAAAGAATTGGCTACCATTTGCACAATCTGTAGTCACGTTCAGAACATGATCAAGGGCGTGACACTGGGCTTCCGTTACAAGATGAGGTCGGTGTATGCTCACTTCCCCATCAACGTTGTTATTCAGGAGAATGTTTCTCTTGTTGAAATCCGAAATTTCTTAGGTGAAAAATACTTTCACAGGGTTCGGATGAGGCCAGGTGTTGCTTGTTCTGTATCTCAAGCCCAAAAAGATGAGTTAATTCTTGAAGGAAATGACATTGAACTTGTTTCAAACTCAGCTGCCTTGATTCAGCAAGCGACAACTGTTAAAAACAAGGATATCAGAATATTTTTGAGTGGTATCTATGTTTCTGAAAATGGAACAATTCAGCAGGCTGATGAATAAGCTCTGTGTTGTCCAGTAAAAGAAACAGCAAGATGCCAGATGATTTTTCAGACTTATTTGTGATACCTTAAGAAGGCAATAAAAACTATACTGATTTGGGGCTTAAAAAAAACAAACAAAATTAAATGTAGAAGTTAAGAAAAAACTTAATTAAACCCTTACAGATGAAACCATGCAACTTTCATTTCTGGGATATTTACTCACTATAATTTTCTTTTTCTAAGCATGATGGAAAAGAGAAATACTATCTTTGAATATATATCATAGTGAAAATATATTAAAAGAAAAAGTATGATGCATATTATATGTATACATATTTTAAGAATACATGTAATCAGTCCTTTGGCTGCATCAGTGATATGCCCCTGTTAACCTGCTGTGTGAAGTATAGAAGAAAAGACACTGGAGTTCTTGAAAGGAGAACTGTGAACAAGAAACTTGGAAAAGTAGTGAAGACTGATTGCTAGGGATTCAGGAAGAAAGGAGCCATTGTTCAAGGTATAGAGCCTGTATCCATTTCTTAGGGTTTCTATAACAAAGTTCCACAAACCAGGTGGCTAGAAGTCTGAAATCAAGGGAGCAGCAAGGTTGGTTTCTTCTGAGAGTTCTAAGATTTTATTTATTTGTTCAGGAGATACACACAGAGAGAGGCAGGCTCCCAGTGGGGAGCCTGATGCAGGACTCAATCCCAGGACCCGGGATTACAACCTGAACTGAAGGCAGATGGCCACTGCTGAGCCACCCAGGTGCCCCTCTTCTGATAGTTCTGAGGGAGAATTTATTCCACGTCTCTCTCTTGGCTTCTGATGATGGCTGGCAATCCCTGGTGTTCCTCAGTTGTAGATGCATTACTCCAATCTCTGCTTCCATCTTCACATGACATTCTCCTTGTTTCACATAGCCACCTTCCTTCTGTGTATCATTCCTCTTCTTATAAGGATACCAACCATATTGGTTTAAGGACACAACCTACTCCAGTGTGAACTCATCTTAACTGACTACATCTATGATCTTATTTCCAAATAAGGCTCATGTAGTGAAGTATTAGGAGTTAGAATTCCATCTTCTCTTTTTTGAGAGGGACACAACCCAACCCATGACAAATCCCCTCCCTAAACAGCTGATGTAGTCTTAGGAAGGAACTCTAATATAAAAGCTTCACTTTCATTGCTAAGACCCCCAAAATTCTGCTGAAGGAAACCCTTAACAAGCTGATCATAAAGCAGAGACATTTCCCTGCTGATCCTGAATGGAGGTAATCATCAGAGTTGGTGGTCTTAGGTGTCATTGGTGGGGTTAGTGGTCTCTCTAGAAATGAGAATTGAGGACAATTTTCCACAGGAACAACTTGAATGGAAGAAAGCAGATAAGTAGGGTAAGAGGGGATTTGGAAGGAATAATAGAGAGAAGAGGGTCTATCATACCTTCTATTTATTGTCTTTAGTGAAGACTCTATCCCTTTAATGAAGATCCTATTCATGTTCCTGCTTTTTAAATTTTTATTCTGGGTCATCTTTCTCAATCTATTCTCTGTCTCTGATAGTGGATTTTTACTCTTCTTTGCCTTGTCAATTTTGCCTCCTGTCTCCCTAAAGGTATCTGAAGAGCCAAGAACAAATATTGGCACAACACGTATTTAGTAGATACATAAATTTTGTATGTCAAATGTTGCTTTTGTTTTGGTTAATCATTTTTTTAAGATAAGTTCTTTTTCTTATCTTTTTTTTAAAAGATTTTATTTATTTATTCATGAGAGACACACAGAGAGAGAGAGAGGCAGAGACACAGGGAGAGGGAGAAGCAGGCTCCATTCAGGGAGCCCGACATGGGACTTTAACCTGGGTCTCCAGGATCATGCCCTGGCCTAAAGGCGGCGCTAAACCGCTAAGCCACCGGGGCTACCCTGGTTAATCATTTTGAAAGATAAAAAATAAACCTAGATATCTTCCCTTTGATACATGGGTGAGTTGCCTTTGTCTGTGCAATTCACTGGAGTGATAGCCAACTACCCTTTACAAATCTAGAGGTCAATTAGCTCATTAATGAGCTCCTTTCTTCTGTATATAAGCAGATTTGTGTTTTCTTAATATGCAACTCTGTTGGACTGAGGAGAGATTTCTCCTATCTTTTGTGCCTAGCTCTCTGGCTTTCTGAATTCATTTTAAACACATAAAAAACGAAAACTGGGGCACCTGGGTGCCTCAGTGGTTGAGCATCTGCCTTTGGCTCAGGTCATGATCCCTGGATCCTGGGATTGAGTCCTGCATCGGGCTCCCCGGAGGGAGCCTGTTTATCCCTCTGTCTCTGGCTCTGCCTCTCTCTCTCTCTCTCTCTCTCTCTCTCTCTCTCTGTCTCTCATGAATAAATGAAATCTAAACAAAACAAACAAAACAAAAAACACTAAAATTGCTAGTTTGCAGCATCTGAGGCTAATTCTGTCTATACTGTTTTTCCTGGCATTCAGTGTGCCGCCATCAGTTGCTCCTGCTCTGGTTTGGTTTTGGATTCCATGGTCACCATATGGATATGTAGAGAGAGGTACTCAAGGAGACTCTGGGAGAATAGCACTCTGTGCACTCTGTCCACTTCACAGAGGAACAGCCTTGCAATGAATACAGTTAGAGCCACCATGCTTTTATTCAATGGGGTCTTGAATTTCTGAGCATAGGGAGAAGAGTGAAGAAAGGATAAAACATCTTCTTATGTTCTTTCAGACCAGGCCATGTTCTTTCCCATGGCTCTGCATATGTAGGCTGCACATGGAATTCCTGAATGTAATCCATGGTCTTTCAGTTAGTGAAAATGTCTCTCAGTTTCTAGCAATATGTGGATAATTTTCACATTTATCTGTTGTCATCATTATGTGAAAAGTAGGGAAAGCTGAATCAGGAATTAATAGCAAGCTGTATTTTTTAATCATTTTTTTCCAAAAAAAAATTTAAAAAAATCATTTTTTTCCACAAGTAAAGATGCTTTAATTTTTTTGGAATATAAAGGAAGTAAATCGTGTGTGTGTCTACACACACACATACACACATACAGCAAAAATTAAGTACTTGGTAGGAAGATAAGATTTATCAAGGGAAAGGATAAATTCCATTAAATCTATTTCAAAACAGTAGTCCCAAGAAGATATTTAAACTAAGTGTGCTATAAATTATTTTTAGAGTCATAGACTTAAAAAGAAACTTAAATGTAGAAAAAGATGAGATTTCCAGGGAGCAAAAGGAGAAAGAGACTATAAAGTCATGGGGAATAAGTATTTCAATAGAATAAGCTGCTTCATTAGAGGAAGCAGGTTTTTGGCAACACTTTCAAAGTATTTTGACAAATGTATGGTGAATTCACGTAAGTATCATAGAGTGGCAGAAAAAAAAATAGCTTCTGAAACAAAAATAAAATGACTGCAGTTTACCCTTGATAAGTACCCCCAAAATAATCCAATACTTTCAAATAAAAATTATATCTTGAGGTCACTGGACTGAGAGAAAATATTTTTATTTACATAACACGATCAACATCATGCCCCCCAGTCTGGTCAAGCAATTTTGAGTAAATTTGTTCCCAGTGGCATTGGAGTAGTGGGGATCCCAGCTGAAAGAGCTCAGGATTTTGACATTTGGATTTCTCCTCTATTGTACTTTGCCATTATAAAATGGTAGACAGTTGATCTTAGTGTGAAAGGCACTTTCAAATATTTGCATGTTGCTATATATATTTAAGTGCATAGAAATTTACAGGAAGTATAACAAAGAAATTAGTAGGAAATGAATAACTTTACATTAAGCATAATTGTGGTATCAACAAAAAAGGAGATTATAATTGCTGGAAATTTTGGCATCTATCCTTGAATCAAATCTCTCTAGATATATTCAAGACTGCTTTGATATAAAAAAAAAAAAAGACAAAGAACCCAGCATATTTTGATTACCTACCCGAAAATTAAAGGCAGACTTTTACAATAATATATTCATTCTGGTTTTCACTGCTTCTCAGATCCTTTTAATATATTTTGTTCCTACATATTTCTAATGTATTGTTCACTTACATGTACATTTGTTTTTACAAGAAAATTATTTAAAATGGTAGTGTCAATAACCTCACACTTTTCCCATCGTTTTCAGGTTCTAAGAATTATTTTTTTTTAAACTTATACTTGTTTAGGCCTGTAGAGCTTAAACAGATCATTCAACCATGTCATCATTAAAAAGAAAAAAAAAACTCATAGTAACCATGTAAAGCAAATATTATCTGTCCTCCATTACATGTAAGGTAAATGATTTGATCAAGACGACACAGGTCTTAATTGATGAAACTAGATGTTAACTCTCCTTTTATAAATTCTAAAAATCACACTTTTCAAATTGACTGCTTTTTTTTTTCCTTTTATTCCACTTATTATCACTTAGGATTTTTTTTTCCACTTAGGATTTTTGACTAATGTCATGACCATTTGGTAAGGTGATAATGTAGTGAGGAAAACCTAGAAAATTCTGTGAAACAGGGCGCCATCTTAAGCAGAGAGAGAGGTCTGGCCCTGATCTAGAAGGAGGAGAAGCTATATGGGAGCAACACCCTATGGTTTGGATAGAATGGAGATACGCATCACCAAAATAAAGTCATGAGAGGGAAACACAGGACATTGCTCTGCCAAGTCAAAGATAAAGGCAATTACCGTCAGGTGCCAGCTGAGGTTCAGAGGGCACTAATTTGAATTAAGTGGGCAAGGCTTTGGCCATGTCTGTTTCCCTATGATTCCAGCCTCTCCCTAGCCCCTTCCCCAACCTCCCCACCACTTCTTTTTTTTATCTTACACCAACAGAGTAATTCAGAAATGACCACTTGAAAATGGGAAAGATGCAACTGGGAGCAGCATCTGCCTTCTCTGTTTCCTACAGTTTGTGAGTTCAGCATGACCACAATGGTGGGGGTGAGAAAAGCCAACATGGGAAGTGACCTGATTTCAAGAAATCTCAAAAATGGTTCTCACAGGAGTAAAACCAAAGTGACACTGCTAGGCTGCCTCCTGGGCCAGCAGTGGGAGTGGAGGAGGAATCAGGAATGAGGTGCCTCTCATCCTCTGTCTACCAAGTCGAGGGTAAAACTACATCAGCACAGCTTCCCAGAGCCTCATGTCCCCATCCATCAAATGGAAACCGTACTGCTTCACAGACACCTCACAGGGAAGCTATGAATATTCAGTGAGATAGAGCATCCTCTTGCTTATCCAAATAATAATAAAAACAAAACAAACCAACCCACTATTTCTGCTTTCTCTGGCTTTGTGCTGAATCCCAACAGGAAAATAATAAGAAGAGAGACAAGGGGCCTGCCTATTTTGTGTGTTGCCATTCAGATCAGCAATATGTTTAATGATAGATACGTATCCACAGTGAGATTATAGTCAAAATCAAGGGAATAATAAACACACAATTGGGGTAATGATTAAGTCTGGGGATGAACATTTTCTGTCTGTTGGAGGTCTTTAGGAGCTTGACGATGCTGGTGATGTTCTGTTCTGTAAGGCAGTCCTGAGCACACAAAGTCACTTTATCATTCTCTGTACCTTCTGGATTTACACACAATTTATGTAGATATAAGAATGATTTCATAATCTCAAAAATCTCCTTTAAAGAAGACCTGGGTCTTTTCATCAAAGAGTACATCATACATTTGGAAATAAAGGCATGGAACCCAAGAATGACAAATAGAAACTATATGCTTTGTGTTGGCATTGATAAAGCAGATGCGGTTAGTGGGCTGAAGGCAAGGTTTTCACTGTGATTCTGACATTTCGGGTTTTCAGAAGGAATAGGCAACAGAAAACAAAATAAGAAAGAAAAGGAAGTGCACGAAGAGCGTTTTGTGTGCTTGGGGCCACTAATGCCTAGCAGGAGGAACATTTGGGGAAACTAAAGAATAAACAGGAAAATGGATAATTTTGAGAAACACACTCAATACGGTACTCAATACAAGATTAGAGGCAAGTGACAATGTTTCTGGGTTCTGTTTTCTCGTCTGTAAAATCAAAGAGCAAGCAAAGGAGTGGGAAAATCACATGATGCACCCCCACCTTAAAACTGACCTTGCTCACACCCTGTCTTCAGGACTCACAGGGAGAAAGAAATCCTTAAACGAGTTCCTGACATATCTTTTTTCCCCCACCAGCCAGAGCAGGATGCTAAGAGCATCTTCTGCCAAATTAAAAAAAAAAAAAAAAAAAAAGGAGGGACATGAAGAATATGTGCCCTCAGTATGGCTGCCTCTCTGAGCTGCCACAACAGCTTCCCTTAACAGTTTGTTTGGGCAACAACAGTTTACTCTCAGAGTTACGGCTGCATAATTCTCAGGAAGATCACACACAGTTTAATTTTTCAGTAGCTTTGGCATTAATATTTTATTATAATTATCTGAGAGGTAGGTTAGCATGGCACTACCCTTACCCGGTAATTAATGACCTGCTGGGCACTGGAGGGATGAGCCATCTGGTGAAGCAGAGGGGGCACAGATGAGGGGAGAGGTGAGGAGTTTACAGTCGCAGAATGCCATTTTCATACACAAACACAGACATACAGAGCTGGAACACTTTGAAGAATTGAGGAACAGGAAGAAACAGAGAACTGTGAGTGTGCTATGCAGAAAATTGGGATAGTTGGGATAATTTGGTTGTAAGGAAAGCAAGGTAAGACAAGAGTAGAGGATGAATAAAATGCACGACTGTATACTGAGCTTAATAATAATAATAATGGTAGTGGCAGCTCACTTTGCTCATACTATGTTTCAGTCGCTAGGATAAACGCTTTTTATCTGCCATTTACTCTTGCAAACATCCTTTGAGTTAAGTGCTACCATCTACCACCATTGTAAAGATCAGAGAGCGTGACTTACCAAGATTAAGTGATTTATTCAAGGTCACACAGCTGAAAAATAGGAATAAAAATGTTTGAACCCAAGTGGACCTTTAAAAAAACTTATCTTTCTTTTTTTAAAAAAATTTATTTTTTTAAAAGTAATCTCTGCATCCAACATGGGCTCAAACTTACAACCCCAAGCTCAAGAGTCACATGCTCTACCATCAGAGCCAGCCAGGCACTCAAAAGAACTTATCCTTCTTATGTGTTACCCCATGTTGTTGATTTGTTCTCTCTTAACTCTCTGGTGTCCTTTTCTAAGTCTGATCCATCTGAGTAGCCCCTGACCACTGAGGCGATGACATCAGGGGTGAGGCTGTTTCCCCCTGTGTGAGTGTCTCACTTGTTCATTTCATATCTCCTGCAACTAGTCAGATGGGGAAATATGAAATATGTCAGACAGCCAACATTTAAATTAATTACAACCCTAACCTGTATGCTAAGCCAAATATTCCCCTAGCATTCTATTGCTCACTTCACATTTGTGCCAAGGTCCCTGTCCAAGCTTGCTCACTGGAGAACTATATGGTGAGTTCCATGTGACAGCATTCTTTCAAAAAAGAAAATTCTTAATAACTTCGGCATCTATGAAAAAATGTACAAGGCAATTCACTTAGCTCTAAGCAATGAATGTATGTATGTGTGTATTCATACTCATAGGAGTGGTAAAAAAATTCAGATTTACTTTTCTGAATCATTCTCTTGGTCCCATAGGTAAATGAACTTGGCACACACAATTAGTCAAACTATCTTTGGTAACATGTTTTATTAAATTTTCACAGAAAAATCATAAGATGAGTCAGAATTAAAACTTAAAACGGTAATGCCACAAAGTCAGTAGCTCACAGAATGGGTATTCCATTATTGATCAAAGTGTGGCTTATTCAAAATTATTCATACTATAGACTGAGAATAACATAGAGACCAGATTTTGCCACAGCTGAATAGACAACAAAGGGACTATATCTAGGCATTAGTACTGAAGAAAGATACTAAGGACATAAAGCTTGATGCACAAGGAGGGATGGCGATGATCAGATCACAATCCATGAAAGCTCTCATCAGTAAAGTGCTAAACCTAAAAAATGGTTTTTGCAAAAGATGGAGGATTATATTGATAGCAAACTTGGGGAAAATGCTATATGGGAATCTAAGAAATTATTAGCAAGTAACGTTGAGTAGGTACTAGAGACTCAAACACAGAGCTATTGTCTCTTAATGTGGAGTTGGAGTATATAAACGCATCCAGCCAAATGAAATTACTATCATATTAGAGAGGTTTACAAAAATTATATTCAAGAACGAAAAATAAGGCTGAAGTCTGTTTACTTAAAATAACCTAGTTCAGGCTGAAGCAGTATATTAGACATGAGAGGGTAGATTAAACGGTAGTAATAAAATCTCCCAAACCTTATTAGAAATACTTATCTCCTATTTATGATTCATTTCTGTTACCACCTGGAGTGGTAACCAAGGCCTAGGTCCTTGGTCTTCTCACAGGGAAGAATTCAGTCAAGACACTAGGAAGTACAAGCAAGCAGGGTTTATTGAGTACACTCACAAGAGAGGTGAATGTGCAGTTTGAGAGACTTAAGTGCCCTGAATGTAATTGGTCCCAGGGTTCTTATTAACTAGAAAGTGGAATATTCATTACTGGGGGGTAGGAAGCAGGATTTCTTGCCTTTGCTTTTGAATTTGGTCAGGAGTTTCCTGTCATGGCCTTCACCCTCTTGGATCTGTCTGGTTTGCTCCAGCTTTTAGTAGAAAAAAGTCTGACTTTCCTATAGCTAGCCAAGAAGGAATGAAGGTTCCTTCCCTATAGGGGTGCACCTGAGTGAAGTTATTTTGTGTTACTTAGTACCTAGCATCCCCCTAAGAAAGCCTATGTGTGGGCCAAACCACGATGCTAATGCACATCCAGTGGCTCCTGTATTAGAATTCTTCTTGGCCATCTAGATAGGATATGCCTAATCGCAGGTCTCAGACATCTCCTACTAAACATCTGCCCTCCTCCCCACCCCTACCCACCCCTTCCTGTGTGATCCAGGCCTTACACAGCTACCTAACTGCCTACCACATTTCCACTGAAAGTTGGTTGGGAACCATGATCTGTATTATCATTATTGTCCTCTCTTTGGGATCCAGGCTAACAGAGCAACCATCTTCTGGAATGTTTTTAGTCATAGGAGGAATGAAAAAAATGCATGGCATAAGCCTTGGCTCTTAAAACCTCTGCCAAGAAGTGAAAGATATAATTTCTTCACAAATTACATTAGTCAAAGCATATCATACAGCAGGCCTAAGTTCAACAAGGTAGGGGACGTATGATTATCACACAGAAAGTAGAACTAGAGAGATGTGAAAAATGATTGAGTTCACTGCAACTGGTTGTAATGTAACTTGATCATGAATCAATCGAATGTAGGAGTTAGTGAAGCATGAACTCCTTATCTACTTTCTGACTATGATAAGCTTCAGCCTAGAAAATGAGAAAGATGAACTTTTTTTTTAAGACTTTAATTTTAAATAATCTCCACACCCAGCTTGGGGCTTAAACTCACAACCTCAAGACTGAGAGCTGCATGCTCTACCAACTGAACCAGCCAGGTGCTCCAGGAAAGATGAACTCTTAAGTGAAGTATCCTAGATAGATTTGTGTGTTGTTATGTGTTGGTAGGTGTATATGTGTTGATATGCATATGGTAGGCTTACTTGTGTATATGGGAATGGAGGATAGGAATGGGATAAAAGGGGATATAAAGGATTAAATAGATCAAGTAGATGAGACAAAAACAAAAAATGAATTATGTAACCAAGGAAGAAGAATTGCAACTTGACTACTTGTGGCTTAGAGACTGTCCTCCTGAGAAAAAGAAAAGGAGAAGGAAATTGGTATAACACTAAGGATGTTATATTTGACAAGGATATTATACTAAATCTTTTAATTCCTCCAACAGCCTTCTAAGATCAATATATAGATTGATATTACTCCTATTTTGAAGAGGCAAAAGCTTGAATCTTGCAGAAGACTCCTAAGTTATAGGCTCAGGATTTTAACCTCATTACAAGTTGTTTTTCCAACACATTACTATGATGACTTCTTATTTTGACCACCTATGCAGCTCATAGGCATTTCCTCCACAGAGTGGAGCAACATATCAGATAAAGCAACATATATAAAGCAACATATCAGATCCCCAATCCAGTGGGAAAATCAATCCTGGAAGAACTAAAAACTAAAATTCCTGATATCATTCCACTAACCAGACATCAAAGTTTAGATGGGCTTTCTAGGCCCAGATTGTAATACCTGCTTCGTCTAGCTTTTACCTTTGCTACAGAGTGACCATCCAGGCTCAGGAAAGGTGCCTGTTCAAACAAGAGGTTTACAAAGATGATGTTTCTCCATCAACGGTGGTATTGTGGAAGATTTTTCTTCCTTTGGAATAGATGTTTGAAGATGCCTATTATTTGACCTTTACCAGGTAGGCCGCCTTGGAGCCATCCTCTCTAAATATGTCCAGACAACTGAAATCAACTTTAATCTAAGCGCAGGGATGAGAGGTGCAGCAGGTTTCCCATCCTCATGCATTTGGTATTCTGGAGGAGTATCTCAAGTCCTGGGCCTTGTTAGAGGAAGAGGCAAGATGCAGAAAGACCTTGGACGTGAATCATGGCTTCTCCCTCAGCTTATTAAAGGCATGTCTGTTCCTGTTTGGGCTCTGATGCTGTTCTGGGCTACCTGTCAGGAGGATTTTTTGAGCTGTGAATGACCAGTCAGATATTTTGCAGCGTATTGCTCTGAGTGGGCATAGGCCATTTGTCAGAAAGCCAACCAACAGCCACTTCAGACAATGCTCTCTCTGAAAAGATTAAGTAGAATTATCGATATGGACACTTCTGGTTGCGGAAGAAAAAAGCATATTTTGGTTTTTGATAGACTTTACATGAAATGCCATAATAGTGGTATTTTTAAAAGCTCCTTATTTGTATATAAGCTTTTAAAGAGCTCCTGAAGGTTCAGAATTACTAGACACATATTCTTGTCAAATCAAATATATATTCCAACATATAATAAAGTTGATTCATACTTCACTAACATTAGCATGTCGTCCATGAAACTCAATACTTTTTTAATTGGATACTTTCCACACAATCATTTTGTTTAAATTAATACAATAGTTGGAAAAATATTACACAAACTGTCTCATTCTTATATTCGTAGTTAAAACTGACTATATCACAGGTCCTTTATCAAAAGATTTCAAAGAAGCCTGCTGATGGATGATAAACTTACCAATATAAAAATAAAATTAACCCAGGTCCTTCATTTGCAGATTCAGAAAACCTCTTCTTCAATTTCTTGTGAATGATAATGTTCATTATGTCATTTTGCATAGTTTTTTCTGCTTGGAAAAACATTTCTTTAGAATTAGTAAGTCTACTGGCACGATCCACTGAGTGTATAAACAGTTTAAATTTTCTGTTAGTAAGTGCTGAAGAGAGAAACAGCATGTGTTGTTTTAAGTCACGGTCATGGAGCTGAGCAAGTGTATAATCAAGTAGTGAAGATAATGGGACAGACCACACCGTTTCTAGTGTTCCAGCTTGCAAAGAAAGGCCACATATGCCATGAATTCCATTTGCTTCAAATATTAATTTTAATTGTCCAATAGCTGACATAAATCATAGGGAATTGTCTTTATCTATTTTTGCAATTTTAGGGTTTTTTTTTTAGTCAGTACTCACTGCTTTTAAGTATATTTTAAAATGTGTTCTATATAACATTTTTATAGAGGGAAATGCATATGCATATATGTGAGCATTGAAAATCCTAAGCCTGAGATGAAATACTAAAATATTTATGTATCACGAAATTGTGGGTATTTGGGGTTTTTTATATGTTCACTTTTTCTACATTATTTAGTATATTTAGAGGTTTCTTTATTCCTTCTCCAATTCTATTGGAATATAATTTCTTTGCAATAAAATTGGCTAATTTTGGTTATCTAGTTCGGTAGATCGGGATAATTCTATAGTGTTATGTAACCACCACCATCACAAATAAGACAGAACTGTTTCCATCACCCAAATGTTTGCTTGTGTTCCTTTGTAGCTGTTCTGCTTACCCTAACCCTGACCCAGACAACCACTACTAATTTGCTCTCTGTTTTGTTATAAAATTTCATAGAAATGAAAGGTTTGCCAAAGAGTTTTAAACTGTATCTGAACCTTCTCTGGATCAGCCACCTATTTGCAGAAAAAACGAAAAGCAGAGGAACAAGCTAAACTACACCAAGACTGCGCAAATAGCAAAATCCAGTCCCCAGATAGTGGGACTCTATAGGTCAGAAGTTCTGGGCACTTTACAGGTGTCAACAAACACACTTTATAAAATGGGCCCACAGATTTGTAGTCATTTGTCAGACTTCTTTCACTTAGTCTAATGTTTTTGAGATTCATCCCTGTTGTCACACGTATTAACATCTTGTCTGGAAAGCTTCCATAGTGTGGATATTCCACACTGTATTTATTCACTCGCCATTGATGGGTATTTGATTGCTTCGATTTTCTGATTTCATGAAAGTGTTGCCGTAGTCATTTAGGTCCAAGTTTTTGTGTGAACATCTGTTTTTATTTCACTTGAGAAAATAATTAGGAATAGTGTTTCTAGGTCTGATGATAAATCTCTGTTGAACTTTAAATGATACTATGAAACTGTTTTCCAGAATGACTGCACAATTTTATATTCCCACAGCGAGTCGTGAGTGTTATGGTTGCTCTATACCCTCATCAACACTTGTATTGTCAGTCTTTTTAGCTTTAGCTATTCTAGTGGGTGGGTAATGGTATCTTATTGTTTTAATTTTTATTTCTCTGAAGACTGAGGATATTATGTGTATTTTCATGGGTTTATTTACTGTTTGTGTATCTCTAATAAAGTGTATGCTCCCACTTTTTATACCTTTTAAAAATTGGATTATTTTCTTATTCTTCAATTATAATAGTTTTTAATAATCTCAATGCAAGCCTTGTATCATATATATTTTTTCCCAGTCTGTAGCTTGACTCTTCATTTTCATAACTATCAAAATTAAACAAGTTTTCAATTTTGATGTTTATTTTTGTCATTTTTTAAAGACTTTATGGTTCATGCTTTCTGTATCCTGCTTAGAAATCTTTTCCTAATCCAATGTCTAGAAATCATCTCTTTTCTTCTTGAAGCTTAGGCAAGTACATTCAGGTCTATTATCCATTCCAAGTTAATTTTCTATTTGGAATGAAGTAAGGGTCAATGTTTACTCTTCCTATATGGGTTGCTATTTGCTTCAACATTGTTTCTTGAATAGACCATCTTCCCCTCATTAAATTATCTTAATGCCTTTCTAGGAAATCAAGTGATCATTTAAGTGGAAAGTCTATTTCTGCATTGTTCACGTTGCTCCATTGTTCTATATGTCTATTCTTATAGTAACTCTACACTCTCTTGACAACTGAAATTTAAAGTAAGTCTTAGAATGAGATAGTGTAAGCCCTTCGAGCTATTTTTATTTTATGAAATTGTTTGATTATTCTAGGTCTTTTACTTTACCATATATATTTTAGCATGACCTTGTAAGTTTTTTCAAAAAAACTGGCTAAGATTTTGTTTGAGTAACATTCAATCAATAGATCAGTCTGAGGTGAACTGCCATCTTAATCACGCCAAATCTCTTAATTCATGACTGTTTTATATTTCTCCACTTATGTGGGTCCTCTCTGATTTTCCTTTTCAGTGATTTCTGCATTTTAGAGTACAAGTCCTATACATTTGAAAAAAATATCCCTAAGTATTTTTAGGTGCTCTTGTAAATACATTCTGTTAAAATGTCATTTTCCATTTGTTTAATAATCATAAAAACACAGTTGAACTTTTAATATTGACCTTGTATCCTGAGGCCCTGATAAATTCACTGATTTGCTCAAATAGCTTCTTGGTAGATTCCTTAGGACTGTCCATGTGCATAATTTTTTTTTTTGTCCATGTACATAATTAAGTAAGTTTCTTTTACTTTCTGTATGCCTTTTTATTTTTTTATTTTTTTTTCTGTATGCCTTTTTATTTCGTTTTTCTGCTTTATGGTACAGTCTAGGATCTCTAATACATTGTTAAATAGAAGCAGCAAGAGTGAACATCAAACTTTGTTCCTGATCTTATGCAGAAAGCAGTATTTCACTGATGGTTATGATCTACAACTAAGATACAACTAAGATAGTTGTAGATTTTTCATAGATGTCTTTAATTTTGTTGAGGAAATTTCCTAGTTAGCTGAGAATTTTTAGCATGAGTGTTGAATTATTTTAGGTGCTTTTCCTAGATGTACTTAAAAGACTATTTGGTTTTTCTTTTTTTTATCTTATTAATATTCTGGATTGCATCATTGATTTTCAAATGTTGAGCCAACCATTTATTTCCAGGAACAGCAACACTTGGGTATGATGCATTATCACTTTTATTTGGTTGGATTCTATTTGATAAATTTTATTGAACATTTTTGTTTGTATGTTCATGCAGGGTATTGAGCTACAGCTTTCTTTCTTCTTATGTCTTTGACTTTTGTTTCAGGGCAATACTGGTGCCATAGAACAGGTCGAAATGCCTTTCCTCCTCCTCATTTTAATGACAGAGTTTGTATGGGATTCGTATTATTTCATTGTTACCTAATTATTGAATTAACCAGTTAAGCAATCTGGGCCTGTATTTTTCCTTCTGGAAAGGATTTTATTGTGAATTACAGTTTTAAAATTGATATTCAGGCCATTAAAATTTTTTATTTCTCCTTGCACCAATTTGATTAATTTGTATATTTCAAGAAATAAGTCCATTTCATCTAGGTTGTCAAATGTATGGGCATAAAATTATCTATAACATTTTTATTATTCTTTTAGTATCTCTAGCATCTGTAGTGATAAACCACTTTCATACATGATATTGACAATATGTATCTTCCCTCTTTTCTTCTTAAGAAGAAATAAAAAATAATATTATTTGCATTTACTCAAATATTTACCATTTCCAATATTCTTTGTTTCTTTTTGATGATTCATATTTCTATTAGGTATAATTTCCCTTCTGTCTTAAGAAATTCCTTGTGCTGTTGTAGTGTAGCTCTTAAGGCAATGGATTCTCTTTGTTTTATTTAAACTGAAAATGTTTTCATATCAATTTCATTCTTTAAGGATATTTATGCTAGGTATAGAATCCTGAGTTTATATTTTTTTGGCGAACACTTTATGAATGTTGTTTCATTCTCTTTTTCTATCCTTTATGGTTTCTGAGAAGTTAGCTCTTGTTAAACCATTGTTTTCTTATATGTGTGTTATTTTTCCCTATGCACTTTTAAGACTTTTTATATTTAGTTTTAAAAATTTGGCCATGATATGGCTTGTGCTGTGATGTGGCTTCTATATTTTATTCTAATTGACATTTGTTGAGCATCTTGTATCTGCATATTTCTGGTTTCTATCATTCACCAAATTTGGGCATTTTTCAGCCATTATTGTCAAAATATTTTTAGGCACCATTTTCTCTCTTTCATGTCTCATTCAAATTTCCATAGTGCTGTTTATATAACTTACCCAACCCCTTTTCCTAAACTATTTTAAATTTCCTTTTCTTTTTTCATTATTCATTTTTCTTTTGCTTTCACTTTTAAAAATCTCAACTTTTTTCATATGGGGTTTTAAAATGCTATTAAGCATATCAAACCATTTTCTGAAATGTATTTTGAATTACGACTAGTAGAAATTTTGGAGTGATTTTTGTTTTGTTTTTAGATTTTATTTATTTGAGGCAGAGAGAGAGAGCACACAAGCTAGGGGAGGGAGAGGGATAAGCAAACTCTGCACACAGTGCAAGCCCCATATGGGGCTCAATCCCAGGACCCTGAGATCATGACCTGAGCTGAAATCGTGAGTTAGAAGCTTAAGCGGCTGAACCACCATATGCACCTGGAGTGAATATTTGAATCTTGAGGATAAGCTGAATATATTTTATGATGTATTTTTATTTGTTTCATTCTGTTTTATATACAAACTAGTATGCAGTATATATGTGTGTGTGTGCACATGTGTGTGTGTATAGTGATGAATATGACTCACACAAAATGTATCAGAAGATGTGATGTAATGTGTATGATTTGAATGATATAGTGGGCAAAATATTTCCTCATATAGGATTCTGAGAAATAGGTTGATGAGCATAGTTCCTGGCAGATTCCCAATTCCTAAAAAGCTGTCATTTGTTCCATCTTTGTTTGGCAGATCGGGGATATTTCCTTCTTCGATGAGTGATTTTCTGAATTACTAACCAGATAAATTGTATGAAAACTACAACCCTCAAAATAAATAATTCCTCAGTCCCTATCTAATGCTTAATCAGTTCATGGGTTGTGGGGTCAATATATTTAATGATACATGTTTTCCTGCCTCCAGTCTGTAAAGCAGGCATCCCCCTACCTTTTTGGCTTATGTCTTAGAGAAATAATTTTTAGAGAATTAAAGACTTCCTTAAAAGCCCTCAGACCCTGGGAAACAAAATTGTCCCAAGACTATCAAGAGAAATAAAATCTTGTGATTCTCAGGATGCTCTGCTTAAGTTGGGCTCTGGGCTATATCCTCTGCAGCATACTGGTGAAGGTTTGACTGTATGACATCCTTGTAGTTAGGAAAGCAGATAAATGGGTACATTTAATGTAGGAGAGACACATGATACCAGCCACATACCAAGTATCCACATCCATCATGTGTGAGTCCTAACAGGAAATGAAAAGTGTTTATTCTAACCAAAAAAAATTAAAATACCATGATACACTCTGTAATTAGAAAATTGCTGAGATTTATACTACCACTAGTAGTCGATTAATTTTCTGTCCTTAACAGAAATACTATCATGCATTTGTTGACTTACAGTAAAATACTAAACAAAAGAGAATATCCATGTAATGCCTTTCATACCTTTAAAAATATTGAAAGTACAAACTCAAAAATTTTCTCTGTAATGAGATTACATGTGAGCAAATTTGGTCTTTTTGAAAGTGTTTATTTTGTTTTTGAGAAAATTCTTAGAGCAGTTATGACTAAGAAAATGAGCAAGAGAAGAGGAACCTGGGGGAGTAAATGACAACATTTTAGGATACTTTTGGGATTAGCTTCAGTATTTTTATGACTGTATAATCTGTCCCATGTTCTTAGAGGATGATAGCAACAGAGAAAGCCCAAAGTAGATTTCTGTGCATCATCCATTTTCTCATATGATCCATGATTTTGATGGTGCATACCCATTAAAATGAAAAATAATTATTTTGACTAAGCTTCTATGAATTCATTAGAAACCAGCAATCCCTCATCAGTTGACACTCATAATAATTTTTATTACTTCTTGTTTTAAAATAACATCTCCTTTCGGCATCTCTAAATTTGCCTGTTCTGGAAATCTCACATAAATGAAATCTTACAATATGAGATATTTTGCGACTGGCTTTTTTCATTAAGCCTAGTTTATTCCAGGTATGTCCCTGTAGTAACATATTATTACCCCATTATTTTTATTGCCAGATAATACTCTGTTGTGTGGATTTACTAGATTTTCTTCACACATTCATCAGTTGATGGACATTTGACTTGTTGCCACTTCGGGGCTAGTGTGAATAAGGCTTCCCTGAACATTTGTGTCCAAGTTTTTGTGTGAATGTATGTTTCTGTTTCCCTTAGGTGTATAGCTAGGAGTAGAAATGTTGGGTTATATGGTAACTCTATGTTTAATATTTTGAGGAGCTGCCAAATTCACTTTACATTCCATTAACAATATTTGAGGGTTCTGACCCCTCCACATCTCTGCCAACACATGCTATTTTCAAAGCTTTTAATTATAGTTAACTTTGGTGTTTGTGAAATGCTATTTTATTGTGGTTTTGACTTGCATTTACCTAATGACTGATGATGCACATCTTCTCATGGGCTAATTGATAATTTGTATGTAACCTTTGAAGAATCCTATTCAGAACTTTTGCCCATTTTAACATTTGGTTGTTTGTTCTTTTATCATTGAGTTGTCAGAATTCTCAATGAATTCTGAGTACAGGACTCCTATCAGATATGACTTTCAAATATTTTTCTTTCACTACATGGGTTGTCTTTCATGTCCTTCATGGTATACTTTGAAGCACAAAAGTTTTTAAATTTAATGAAGTTTAATGTATCTTGTATTTCATTTTGTCACTTATATTTCTGATGTCCTAAAAACAAAACCAAACAAAACTAAAACAACAACGAAAAACAATTGCCTCCCTCAAAGTCACAAGATTTCACCACTAGAATTTTTTTCTAAGACTTTTAAAACTTTCACACTTGTCTATGATCTATTTTATGATATTTTTGTGGGGAGGGTAATGCTGTGAGGAAAGAGCACAAATGATCTCTTTGGCATGTGGATACAGGGTTGTCTTAGTGCCATTTTGGGGCATGGGGGATGCTTTCCTGATTGAATTGTCTTGACATTCTTGTTGAAACACAATTTATCACAAATGTATGGACTTATTTCTCAACTGTCAATTCTATTCAGTTGATTGCTATGTCTATCATTAGGCCAATATCACAATGTCATGATTACTGCAGTTTTGTGACAAATGTTGGTATTAGTGTGAATCCCTCAACTTGATTCTTTCAAGAATGTTTTGTTTTGCTTCAAATCATCTCAAGGAATTTCTCCTGCTATTTATTTTTGACCCAATTGAGATCTTTAAGGGTGTAGTTCAATTTCTACACAGGTGTGAATTATCTAAATTTCCTTGTTATTGATTACTAATTTAACTGTAGTCAAAATGATTTGAATCCTTTTAAATTTACTAAACTTCGCTTACATCTTCTATATCCTTGTTAATCTTTTGTCTCCCTGTTAGATCCATTATTTAATGTGTGATAGTAAAGTTTCCAAATATCATTGTTGACAATTCTATTTCCGCTTTCAATTTTGACAGTCTATCCTCATGTACACTAGGGCTCCATTAGGTACATTTCTGCTTATAACTGTATGTTTACCTGATGGATTGATACTTTCATCATTACAAAATGTCCTTCTTGATCTCTAGGGACATTTTTTTTTTTTTTTTTGGTTTTGAAATCTTTTTTTTTTTTTTTTTTTTGGTATTTGTACAGCTACCCCAGCTCTTTTAGGTTGATGTTTGTATGGTATATCTTCTGTCCTTCTATTTTCAATCCATATGTATCTTTGAAATGGAAATATTTCTCCTTTAAACAGCATTTAGTTGGAAATTTTTTAAAATCTAGTTTGATAATATCTTCCTTTGATTAGATTGTTTAACTCATTTGTATTTACTGTTATTATTGATATTGTTGAATATATATCTCTTATTTGTTTTGTTTCATGTCTCATGTATGGTTCCTCTGTTTCTCCTTTACTACCTTCTCTTACACTAAATGAATATTTTCTAGTATAACATTTAATAATTTAACTTGTATAATTTTATTAATCATTTAACAAAATTTTTTTAGAGTTTATTTATTTACTTGACAGAGAGAGAGCACAAGCAGGGAAAGTGGTAGGCAGAAGGGGAGAGAGAAACAGTCTCCCTGAAGTAAGAGCCTGACCTGGGACTTGATCCCAGGACCTTGGGATCATGACCTGAGCCAAAGGCAGATGCTTAACCACTGAGCCCTAACTTGGATAATTTTAATATTTAAATAAGTTTTTATGATTATCTAGAGCTTATATCAATATCAATCTATTAGAATCTCTTATAGAGGGCAGCCTGGTAGCTCAGTGGTTTAGCACCACCTTCAACCCAGGGCATGATTCCAGAGACCCAGGATGGAGTCCCACGTCAGACTCCCTGCATGGAGCCTGCTTCTCCCTCTGCCTGTGTCTCTGCCTCTCTCTCTGTGTCTCTATGAATAAATAAATAAATAATCTTTAAAAAAAAAGACTTTCTAGAAAAAAAAATCTATTATAGATTTACACTAACTTAATTCCACTGAAATATAGAATTTTACTTGTATTTCCCTATTTCTTTCTCTCCTTTCCCTTATTATTTTTGCTATTATTGTTGCAAGTATGATGCCTATCTATGTTACAAACCTAACAATGTGATTTTCATAATTATTATTTTTGAGGTTTTTTTTTTTTTATAAAAAGGAACGGGAAAACAGAAATAGTATATGCTTATAGAGTTTTTATTTTTTTAGCCTCATAATTTTCCATTTCTGGTTCATTTCTTTCTCTGGATTTAGATTACTATCTAATGTCATTTTCTTACTGCAGGACAGCTTTTTTCCTAGCTACCTTCTATGCTGTTAATTTGTATATTGTAGTCCTGACAGTACAATTACATACATATTATTTTATGCTATGACTTCTTAATTAGTTAAAAAATAGAGAAGAGATATGTAATTCTCTACAAAATTACTTAACTGATACTGTTTATTTTTCATACAGATTCAATTTATTGTCTGCTGTCACTTGCTCTCAGTCTGAAGAACTGCCTATAGTATTTTTTGCAAAGTAGTTCGACTTGTAACAAATTCTCTCCATTTTTATTCATCCAGGAATGTCCTTATTACACCTTTATTTTGGAGAGAGTTTTGTTGGAAATAAGATTCTTGGTTGATAGGGTTTTTTCTTTTTTTCTGATAGTGTAACTTCTATCAATCTATCTTCAGATGTGTTGATTACTTCTGCCTCAGATCTTCTGTTGAGGTCCTCTAGTGAATTTTTCATTTTAATTATGCACTTTTCAACTTCAGATTTCTATTTGGTTACATTTTATAATTTCTACATATTTATTAATATTTCCTATTTGATGAACTATATATCATACTTTTCTTTAATTCTTTGAAGTGGCCTCCTCCAGTTCTTTTAAATATTTGTAATATCTACTTTGAACTCATTGTCTTCTAAGGCCAGCATTTGGGTTTCTCAAAGGCTGGCCTTATTCCCTGATCTTTTTCCTGTGTATAGGTCACATATAAATGTTTCTTTGTATGGCATAATTGGTTTTGTTAAAGACTATACATTTTAGATAAAACATTTTAGCAACTATAGATACTGATTCTCCTTTGTGATTTGTTGTTGTTGTTTGTTTGCTTTTACATTTTTTTTTAGTGACAAATTCATTGAAGTTTGTTACCCTACAGTGCCAGCTTCTAATGTCACTCCTCAGAGGACATATCCTACAGGATGCACCCAGTCTCCCAGAGTGCCGAAGTTGGCCTATCTCTATTGGTATCACACCCAGATGTTAGCCTCCACTTGCTCTATTGTTTCCAGCAACGACTTTGGGCATAAACTGTCCCTTATCATGATCTGATTAAAGTAGATTTCTTTTGCAGGGGTAGGGTCTTACCAACATTGAGGCTGGCTTGATACCAAGAGAATTCTTCATCACTGTCTCTCTCCTTGGTTCTTTCTGTTGAATTTCTAAGTCAGTCTACCATTTCACTTGTTATGGCTGTCATGGAGCTACCAGTCTCCTTTTAATTGTTCAGCATCAAAAGCTCAATTGTTTTTGATAACATCCTTAGCCATGAACTTCCTCACAGTCTGTTTCAAATAATGTTAGTCTCCTTAGGAGCCAAGGTGGAACAATTTGTTTTTAAGGCTTCCTTCTTCCCTAGAAAGAAATCACTGAAATTTGCTTGGAGTGAGAACAGCAGGTAGCTTCTTCTAGAGTGTCATCCCCACTCTAAGAACAGGACTCTGGGTAGTGATGGTAGCTGCTGATCTACTTGGTTTGCTCTTCCTAGTATGAAACCTTTGCCCTACAAGTGAGCTTGTTTAGAGGCTTCCAAACCAGTAGTTTAGGCCTACCATGCCTAGGGTAGAGTCTCCACTCTATGAATGAGGGCTCAGTAGGAGAAAGTTGACCAGTCCTCTTGAAACTTTCCTAGAACAAAGCTCCTATAATAATAAGCTGAGGTTTGGCACCTGCCTTTGGCCCAGGGCGCGATCCTGGAGACCCGGGATCAAATCCCATGTCAGGCTCCCGGTGCATGGAGCCTGCTTCTCCCTCTGCCTGTGTCTCTGCCTCTCTCTCTCTCTCTCTCTCTGTGACTATCATAAATAAATAAAAATTAAAAAAATTTAAAAAAATAAGCTGAGGTGGTTATTGAGAGATACAGGTGGCCTAGCACCCTACCCCTCCACTCCCACCTCTCCACCCCCACCCAGGGTGAAACTATAGCCCCAGAGTATAATGTCAATCATTAAATTGGCCAAAAGAGGGGACAAGTGTGGGTTGTGGCTCAAAAAAACATAGGATTTCAATGTTTTTACAAAGACCTGATAGAATTCTTGAATACTTTTCTATTTGATGTATGCCCTTAGGAGAATTGCTAGAGAATTACAGTTTAAAAATAATAAATTCCAGCAGTTAAATATTTGTTTCTCCAGGGAGAGGTTCTAACATACTCTTCCAAGCATCATGACCCACATGTGAAAGAAAACCCAACTCTGTTTTACTGGAGACCCAGAACTATTAACCACTCCACTATATTCACACTTTGTGAGTTTCTTTTCCCAAATGAACCTTTGGTCAGTCCATTTCTCTCAATACCTACTGCAACCACCTTACTATTACCACAAGCCATTATCTCTCTTTAGAACTATGAATATAGTTTTCTATTTGGTCTCTAACCTATTTCATTTTTCTCTAGTTCCTTGGAGACGTATTTCTAAAACCCAAATTTGATGTTACATTCCCTTCTTTAAGGTCATGAATGATTTCTGATTGTCTTTAAAACAATGAAAACATAAACCAAGGACTAGACCCTAGATTCTCTGCCTGTAGCTAGTTTTCTAAAACTAATCTTGTGCCTTTTTGCTTCTTGTGCTTTAGCCAGTATGAGCTTCTTATTTTTACGTGGATGTTTTCATTCTTACTGTTGAGTTTTGAGAGGTCTTTATACATTCTGTATGCAAGTCTTGCCCATATATGTGATTTTCAACTATTTTCCTCTAATATATGTGGTATGTGCTATTATTTTCTTCACCTCTGTGAGAAAGAGTCTTTACCACAGCAATCATTTAAGTTGCAAACGTCTTAATTTCAATAAAGTTCACCTTTGTTTTCAAGTAGATTATGCATTTTATCTCAGAATTCTATCTAATGCAAGGTTACAGAGATTTTTCTCCTATGTGTTATTCTTCAGAACAGTTATTTTCAAGAGAGGGCAAAATTTAGGGGTACTCTTGGCAACTAGTGAGTAGAGACCAGGAATTTTGTTAAATGTTGTACAATGCACAGGGTAGCTCCACAGAAAAAAAGAAATATTCCTCCTAAAAAATCAACAGTACAGAGATTGAAAAAACTTTTTATAAAGTTCTATAGTTTTAGGGTTTGTATTTATGTCTATGATCCATTTTGAGCTATATTTGTATAAGATAAAGGGTATATGATGAGTTTTATTAATTTTTTTTGTTTATGAATGTCAAGCTGTTTCAGCATCATTTATTGAAAGAATATCCTTTCTTCATTGTATTGACATTGCTACTTTGTCAAAAGTTATTCCACCATATTTGTGTGATTTTACTTTGGAATTTTCTTCTATTTTATCATTTTGTCTCCAATATAACACAATCTTGATATACTTTTGGTTTTTATTTTCTTGAAATCAGATATCGTTTTCCAGTCCTCTACACAGGAAACATAACAGAAATATAAAGAAGTACTAGGAAAAGTGCATAAGGATACTAGGATACTTTTTGACTGTTGGGAAGACACGTGTTCTTCAGTGTTATCAGATGGTACAAATCAGCTCAACAGGTAGGAGATGGGCTTAAGTATTGGGCCAAAGATTCAGGTTGAAATGACTTCACATTTATATAGCTAGCTTGATTCTCTGTTCATATGGCTATAGACACCCTCACTGGAGTGGCTTATACTAAGATTAGAGGTTAAGAAACTTTTTTAACATTCAAGGAACTAGATCTTGTTTTGTATACATTCAATTTCTATCAGAAGTAAGAATGATCATAATGATATTAATATTTTGCATTGTTTCACTATAGGATTCCGTCAAATGTATTATCACACTTTTTACAATAAAAACATTTGCAAGATAGAAATTATTTTCCCTGTATTAGGAAAATGAAGGTAATATTGAGTCATTTCTCAAAGATATCTGTAGCAAGTGACACTTTTAGCATTTCAGAGTTTCCATGGATAAATAAATAAAGCATTAGCCAATTTAGTAGGAAATGAGTTATAAGCAACATTTAGTATCATCAAAATGAACATTTGCCTAAAAGTCAACTAAAAGCGGAAACTGTTAAGGGATCCGAACACTGTTGATATAAACAACAAGTGAATGAAAGTGGGCGGCATTATATATGACAACATAATTGCTGTTAATGAGATGAAATTAGGTGGGAATTATGGAGGAGGTCAAAGTTCAGTGAACTCTGGAGTTAGAAGCAATTAAGCAATAGAGCCAACTTTTCTGTTGAGTTTTAGGAAGACATATTTTATGTGTGAGAATATTTAGTTTATGGGACTAATTCCTGAGAGCTGCTTGAGAGATTGTCCCAGAAAAATCTTAATTTTCTCAAAAAGTGTAGCGAGCAGCAGAACAACACATAGGCATATACATGCACGTACATACACGGTCTAACTTGGGCACATAAAAAGTTGTTTTTTGTTTTTTAAGATGTTATTTATTATTATTTATTTATTTATTTATTTATTTATTTATTTATTCATGAGAGACAGAGAGACAAAGAAGCAGAGACATAGGCAGAGAGAGAAGCAGGCTCCACGTAGGGAGCCCGACGCAGGACTCAATCCTGGGTCTCCAGGATCATGCCCTGGGCCGAAGGCAGTGCTAAACCGCTAAGCCCCCTGGGCTGCCATAAAAGTTGTTTTTAAGTACCTGCTATGTGCTGGAGATTGTCAATTAAATTGAAAGATGGTGATATTTTGTTTCTCCTTTCAATTTAGTCCCTTTAAATTTGATAATGACAGTAAAATTTTATATTACATACAAAATAGACATTGTCCTTCTTGGTGTATTTTTGTGAAATATCATGGTGACAAATTAAAATATTTTCTTAAAATATCTAAACATCATTAAAAAGGTAGCAATAAAAATTATATGAACTTTATAAGTTGTTCCTCAGGGTTACTCTGACGATTGAAGATAATTTTTGAGTTGCAAAGTCATTTTGAGTTCAGTATTGACCCAATTTCATGTAAATTTTAAATTATGAATGCTCACATTTTGGTCAATTATGAACAAAGTTCTCCAGAATGATTTTTTAATTGTTTATTTATTCATGAAAGACACACACAGAGAGAGAGAGAGGCAGAGACACAGGCAGAGGGAGAAGCAAGCTCCATGCAGGGAGCCTGATGTGGGACTCGATCCCAGGACTCCAGGATCACGCCCTGGGCCAAAGGTAGATGCTCAACCGCTGAGCCGCCCAGGCGTCCCTCTCCAGAATGATTTTAGAAAAAGTACAAACATGTTTCTGTTTCATGAAGACATTAAGTCATATTTTCATAAGTAGTCTAGAGAGCAAAACTTTGACCAAAGGCAACATGATATACTAGAATGATCTCACACAGGTCTTTAGAAACTTTTTCAAGGTACATTCGTCTCTCATGCATAGTGCTAGGTCTTGGAATAAGAATAAAGGTAGAAAAACCCAAGTGTAGTAAAAATATTGTGTTATGGATAAATGTATACAATTTCTCATTCTTTACCATTTTCCACATACAATCTCTTGCTAGCAAGGGGAAACAGGACTGAGCATGTGGATAAAATGAAAATCCTTCTTCCTGTTAGGAATAGGACTCAGAATCTCCCTAAATGTAAGATCAGTGGCAATCCGTGTGCGAGTTATCACACACCTCTCTGCACAATAATTGTTCCAGATTAGAATGCACAGCTGAACTATGCCCCATCAGGGCTGCCGATGGGGGTGCTATAGGTTTGACAGATATAGAGATGAGGGCGGACTCAAAGGAATGTTACCATTTATTAATCTGACAAGGATTTGTGCTAAAAGGGGCAGGGGTAAACAATAGTTGAGGAATCTGGAAAATTAAGGCAATAGATTAATAGCTAGGAGTGCGGTATTCTTGCTGGGACTGTATTCTGGTCCAAGGACTTGGCTGGAGATTGCGCAGCACTGAGAACCTAAAGACATGAGAACCAAATGGGGTCTGGATGGTCAGATGCGAATTCCATTGGTCCTTATTAGATCTGAACAATCATTTTACGTGAGCCCCAAGGATATATACGCTGTATTGCTACCGTGTGCATAGTCCGAAGCAAGAGACAGAGTGCTGTGAGTATGGTGGGTGGGACACCACATTACTCCATCTCTCTGATCCATGGCTTCCTATCAGGAGACTAATGTCAATAATGCCTGCCTGACCTCCCTCACAGGGGAAGGGCCTGCTAGTATGGGGCACGAGTCTGCATTTTTTATGGCAAGTACATTGGATGAGAAGAGTAGTTATTCAAATAGCTGAAAGGACAACAGTAATTATATTTTCCCACAGATCTTGGGACTCACTTTACCTGTTACCTTTTAAATAGATCAACACCAAAATCTCCAAGCTTAAAAACATAAAACCGTCGCATGAAGGAGAAAGACAGTTGATGCAAATGGGAAATTCATTGAGGCCTATGGGACATAAAAACCTGGAAAATGACATAAGGCATTTTGATGTTTTCTCCCCTTTTGTTTGGGGGTGGGGAGGGATATATCAGTATTTTGGTCACAAAATTTCTCTTTGAGAACACAATGATCAACAGAATAGATCTGAGCGTGAATCATGGTAGAGAGGGAAATTGATGCACCCCTGACCTAACCCAGTTAGAAATCATTTAACTTCGTATTCTATGTGATAGGCTTTATTTTTGTTTTTGTTTTGCCTATTCGCATTCCTTTGCCTTAATAAATAGGCTCCCTCTTTGTCCTGGAGAAGCAGGAACAGGCTGATGAAGGAAGGGAATGCCACTCTCTGGGTCCGTGGAATTGGGCCACCCAGACCAGCCAGGTGCATCCTCGGTTATTGTGTAGATTAGGAAGCGTAGGAGTTCATCCTACTTGAGTCAACAGGGACTCATTTGTGGAGGTCTAGAGATCTGTGGAAAAGTTCCCAGTGGGTCTGTGTTACCAAAAGCCAAATCAGAGAGCAGCCAAGGTCACCAAAACAAAGAGAAAGCCCTTGCCATGGCCTCTGACAACCGCTTGGTGATTGACTCAGAGCTGTGGCTCTGCTGCTTCTCTTGCATCAAAACGCCCAGTCTTCATATTTGGGAGATTTGGAGAGAGAAGCAGACTCCTTTGGCAAGCGCAGGTACAATAAAGTTTCCTCACACCAACCATTCACATTTTATAGGTGAAAATTTCCACTGTGAATGCCAAGGGATGTGGAAACAAGTGCAGAGATTATTCTAATACCCAGAGTTCAGTTCAGGAAGATCAAAGTGCTCGGGGATTGGGCCCGTATGTGACAAGGGGAGGTGGCAGGGCTGATAAACGGAGTCAGGGAATTGTGCTTATTCACAGCTTTCAGAGAAGCTTGTCAGTCATCCTCTCTGCAAATTAGCTGGAAAATAGAGGCGGTTTAAGATCAGAAATAGAAAATTAGGCACCAGAGAAATAGGTCACTTGGACTCTGAAACAGAAAGACACAGGAATCAGCTTCAGCAGGGAGGAGGAAGCTGCTAAAAGCAAAGCACTAATTACTCAATCTGAAGAGCCCAAAACTGAATTTATTCCAACTTCTAGCTGCAGGAATTGAGAAACTGAGTGAAAAAAAAATGCAGGCACCCTTTAAATAAAATGAAGTGCAAGGTTATTTGGGGTGAGGGAGGGGGAAATTTAGTCACTAATTTTAAGAAGATTCTGGTTATACTCCAAAAAAAAAAAAAAGCTGATAGGTTAAATGTGACAGATATTTCAGAGACATGTGGATGATGGAGATTCTGGTTTTGGTTTTGAAGCTTCCAGTATACAGGTGGATCACATTCTGCAAGAGGGAAAAATTTACAGCTTTCTCCCAGGTATGGGTCATGTGATTTTTTAAAATTATTTTTTTTCATATTCTCAAAGCTAATTAGGTATCAACAGCTGGAAGAATTGATGATACCTACAAGTTCCCACACCTTCAAGTTAACCCGGGCCAAATCTTAATTATTGTAATAGGTGAAGAAGATGACTTTTAATCATAAATAAAACTTAAATTGAATCTAGCCTACAAAAACTAGCTAATATATTTTATTCAACTGTGTGAGAGAATGAGTAAAATGGAAAAAAACTCTTGTAGGATTTTAAAGGGTCCAGTGGTCTTTTATGGGAGAAATTGTGGATTATTGGAAATGTGTAGGTGTGTTTTATTGATCTGCTTATTTGGGGTCCTACAATGACTGATTTGCCTTTGGCATTTAGTGGGAAATCTTTAGATTTGCATGCATTGTATGTGTTTGAAATAGCTCTCTACAATTAGTTTTCCTATCTCAAATGCCCATTGCGCCCCCACTGAGAAATACTGAAAGCTTTAAGAAAACTCAAGGGCCAAAGAAGTGCCTCATTTGACTAGATCATTCATAATAGAAGGTTATGGCCCAAACACCAAGACAATAAATTATTGGGCCCAGAAAGTAAAACATCTTTTATATCTAGGGCTTCAGGGTCCCAAGCTTAAGGAAAAGAAAGGAACATCTAATGAACATCCGCTGGACATAAATTGAGTGACTTTTCCACCTTAAACAGTTCCATCTGTTCAACAACTTTATGAGCAGAAAGAGATAATCCTCTTTTACAGTCAAGAAAACTGAAGCCAGAAAAGAGGGCAACTTGCCCAAGGGCACAAAGCTAATAAATAGCTCTTTTTTTTCTTTTTGATATTTATTAAACTTAGCTTCTCTAGCTATAGACTGACATTATACAAAGCGTCTTCATGACATAGTAGAGTTAAAAAGATCTTTACAAGTTGAAATGTGGCACCGTTAATTCCAAATATTTTAATTGCAATGAGTTTACTTAAAAAAAACACATTAAGGCAGCCCTGGTGGCTCAGCGGTTTAGCGCCGCCTTCAGCCCAGGGTGTGATCCTGGAGACCTGGGATCGAGTCCCATGTCGGGCTCCCTACATGGAGCCTGCTTCTCCCTCTGCCTTGTGTCTCTGCCTCTCTCTCTTTCTCTCTCTCTCTCTCTGTGTCTCTCATGAATAAATAAATAAAATCTTTTTTTAAAAAAAAGACACATTAAATACATGTTTGACACCTTTCTGTAGTCTCAATACCATAAAATACTATACAGATGTGAAAAAATCAAGTTCATGCACAGTACTTTGCTCCCCATTAACAGCTTTATTATGTGAAATGCACAGAGTAACTTAGAAATTCTAGCTTTTGAGTCTGGAATTTTAATGTATTTTCATGTATTGCAACAGATAAAAATTACAATACATAATTGAAAGTTTGATTGAAACTGTCAGATGCCTAGGTATTTGGATAAAAGAAATATAAAACAAAGATTTGGGTCACATACAAAGGAAGGGCATCCTATCATACCTAGGGTGACAAAAGGATAAGAACCAGGGCCAGAATTCTAGGAACATCCCCATCGCCTTTCAACCAGAGCAGCCCCACTTAGCAAATTGCTTTTCTCAGTGAGTTGGATTTAAAGAAGTAAAAGTTAGGGAACCCCAGAGTTAAGAACTTATCATTGGGCTATGTTTTCTTGACTATGTGGACTAGCTTTGAATTAGAGGTGTTCTTCCAGTAGAAATGTTATAAAAACATTTGAACAATTTATATTCCCACCAGGGGACCTTGTTACCGTGAAATTATTCTTTGTGATTCTGTTTTCGTGATAAACCAAAGTCTTTTTTTTTTCTCCCTTTCTGTTAGTTTGTTCAACTTGGTCTACACTGAATACTAAAAGAATGGTGTAGTTTTTATGCCAATCCTATAAACATAGTTACTGAAGAATTAGAAATGATTAGCCTCACAGCCATCTGAAAATGTACTGTTAAATAGTAAGAACTAATTCTGAGAGCTGGAAACTCTTGTGAACAGCCCATTACTGTAATTGGCTTTTGTGCAACAAATGGAATATGTTCCTCAGGGCTTTGTAGGAGAATGAAATAAATTGAATATAAACTAGATTACCATCCCTTAAAGTACTTTTAAGTACTTTGTGGAGTCTAGTACTTCAAAGATATTTGCCAACATTATGGACTCGCCCACATGTCTCATTCATTTGTTGTTTTCTTAATAGAAGCTAGTAAACAGATCATTGAAGAACATCAGAGAGCACTAACTTAAGTATCCACATTATTAGATTGAATTTTATGCTAAATATAACATTGCATTTGCTTCTTTATCAGGATGAAGGTAAACCATTAATTTGTATTAATATCACCTTTAGAATAACTCTACAATCTTGCAGTTTTTAATGCATTCTTATCTATCTTTGTTGTATAGAACCTTAGTAAGTTTCCATATGTATTATCCTTTACATGGGAAAATTTGATATATGTACGATCTGATGATAGCAAAGGGCTATTATTAATCATCAGGCATGCACATACCTTGATGACTATAAATTTTCACCTCTCATCTGTTTGGAAATTCAGGAACAATATGGTGTTGTTTTGGTTGGTCATAATATCCTAGAAGGAAGTCAAATCCTGTGTTGGACAAATGTGGACAGTCCTCAAGCTCCTCTTTAGTTTTGAGAGACTAATTTTTTGAGATTCTAAAAATGATTATCTTTCCAAAAAAGGAAAATATTAACTTTTATTCAATTTCACTTCTTACTCTCTCTGATTTCTCAGAACGTTCAACTTGAAATTCAATTCGTCACAGAGCTTGTATCAGTGTAATTGAGATCTAATACAATCTGAGTTAAGTCAGTATTTTTATAATAATTACTTTGCTGAAAAAACATAAAATAAAAATAAAAAAAATAAAAAATAATAATTACTTTGCTGCAGGAGTGTTTTAAAATTTCAAGACCAACTCTACTATATCACACATACTTATTTCATAGCATGAGTTATTAACAACAACCAAAACCTATTCCAAGAAAAAAGGGGGAAATGAGACCTAAAAGGAGGGAGGGGAATAGAGGACATCTGTCATGTGATTTTGCAATTATTTATATTATTCCAAGTTGAGTGAGTTCCTTGTTATACCAGCAACTGTCTTTCCTGACTTGGAATTTGATGGCAGTGCTCAGAGAAGCTTCCCTGAGCACTTATCACCTTCTTTCTTGACACTCACTCACATACAACATTGGTATCTCTCCTAATTTGCACAACTTTGCATTTCCTCCTTACAAGCAGAAGACAAATATAAGTGGGATTATGTGGCACACCTTCTATTGCAACTTTGTCTTGTAATGAAAAATCTGTTCTCATGTCATTATAGGTAGATCTTTTTCATCCTTTGATATTTCGGTATAATATCCCAGTAGAGTGAGATTATTCCTTTGTTTACAGAGACATTCATTTTTTATAAATATTTGAGCAGTTTCCAGGTTTTTGCAATTTAAAAAAATCCCACTCTTGACAGCTTAGTAAATATATTTTTATGTACGTGTCAAAATTGACCTTCTAGAATATGTGTTTAGAAGTGTGTCTTATTAGAGATTTACCAAATTGTGATTCGTGGACTGGGCACTGACATCACATGGGAGTTTCTAGAAATAAAAGGTTCCATGACCCAGTCCAGACCTGCTGTTTTAGAACCGGCATTTTAACAAGTAATTCAGTGATTCAAATAAGCACTTATCCTCAAGAATCATATGAGTATCTTAAATACTGATAGCTATTTTTCACATAAGTAATGCCACTTTTTAATTTTTGACAGATTATTTTAACTTTTTATTGAGTGCTAGTAGATCAAGCATCTTTTGTTATGTTTATGAGCTATATGTTTTACTCCCTGCATTAAACATTTATAATCCCCCCTTTTATTCCTGTTATTTGTTTATGCACGTTTTTCACTATAATATACAAATTCTGGATTGCCAGTTACATTTTGCACATAGTTTTTCCAAGCTGGTTGCTTAATTTTATAATGCTGTTGAACTAGATTTTGTTCTGCAGACTTTTGAAATGTTAGCACAATTGATTTATCAGTGTTTACTGATTTCTAGTTTTTTTCCAATTCAGATGATCCCTGGACCTCAGTCATCATAAGCTTAATTTTTTTAATAGATAATTTTAATATTTCTGAAAGTTGCTTTTAATTGTGTGGATTATCTTATTTTATATTTTCCAAATGTTTTTCTAGTTGTCTCCAACCACTTATTGAAAAATCTGTCCATTCTTGCATTGAAAAGTTCTCTGGGTCATAAACCGAATCCCATATTAGAAAGGCTCTATTTTCAAACTGTTCTCTTCCATTGATGTACTGCTATTTCTGTTTTTATTTCCATAGCTGTGTAGTAAATTTTCAGGTATGACATGGAAAAATCTTTTTCATTGGATATGTTTAATTTTTTTTTCTTGACCAAATTAGACAATATTTTCTTTCAGGCAGATTTTATAATTACATTGTCTAGTTTCATAAAATGGTCCTTTTGGGAAATTGGAGTCACAATTAATGTAATAATAAATTTGGAGAGGATAGGTTACACTATTTTTTTTATACATGAGTACAATAACACTGTTTTCTTAATTATACAATACTATAATTTAAGAAAACACGGTTTTCTTAATTATAAAATACTATATCAAACATAAATAAAATCTGCTTTATTTTCTCAGAGTCTCATTTTTAGGATGTTTATATCCTTATAAATTCATGCAGGTTGCATTTTAGAATAAGAAAGAAATGTAGATAAACAAAATGTATAATCTTATGGTATATAACCCCCTTGAGACCTCCATCTTAACACTGAAATGTGTGTAGCATTTTAGATTGATTTTTGTAAATCTATATATTTTTTGAAAGGAGTAATAATAATATTGACAGTAAGACTTAGCATTTATTTTTATAAAGGGTAATACAAATGTTAAGTGCTTAATAGAATTTTCTCAATTATCTTCACATCAACTCTTAAAGGAAAGTACTAATCTTATTATGCTTATGGATATATATACACTTATCATATATCCATCCATAGCATCTATAAATCCATAAGAAAAGGATAATCATTCCAGTGAACAAAGGATATGGTAATGTATTTTCTAGAAGAAATATAAATTGATAAGAAAAATATGAAAATACTTCAGCCTATCAAGATAATGGCAAATAACCAAAGGGGACTTTAAAAAGTCCACTGGGATTTTGATTGTAATTATGTTGAATTTACAAGTAAAGTTTAGAAGAATCAAAAACTTGAAGATGTTCAGTTTTCCAATGATAAAAATAGTACATCCCTCCATTTATTCATGGCCTGTTGGACTTTTTTCAATTATGTTTTATATTTTTTAATATTGATATGTGGCATAACTTTGTTAGATTTAATCTCAGACATTTTTTGAGGATGCTTTCTAAAAGTTCACTTTTATATTTCAGTTTTCAAATTTTCTGCTAAATAGATACATTTTGTTTTATGTTGACATTATACTCAGGGATCTTGTTATATTCATGTATTAATTCTATTAAATTTTCTGTAGATTTTTGTGGATTTAATATGATAGAAACATGTTATCTGATGATAATGATGGTCTTATTCTTCCTTTCATTTTCTAATGCCTCCTATTTATTTCTCTAGCTTCCTCTATGCAGCAGCCAGAATCTCTAATACAATATCAAATAAACATAATTGAACAAGCACTCTTTTCTAATTCCTAGCATCAAGAAAACCTTCTAATATCGGCAATTTTTAAGCTTTTTTCAAGCTACAAGATTCCTTGTAGGTCAGAATGTGGATGATAAATATAGATGGAAATGGAAACTGGTTTAGAAAGCAATTTTGCAATACATCTCAAGATTTAAAAGTGCAGTTTCAGACTTTTGCATAGGTAGGCACTGCATTAATATTGATAATAGAAATCAATGGCAATGGTTAATTAAATCTGCTCATGTAATGAATAGGATACAATTATTAAAATAAATAAAGTGGATCCATAACTCCTACAAGGAATTAGTTTAATATATTGTTATGCTTATTTTTGAAAGTATAGAGCTTGATAAATTTTTCTGACAAAAATGGATAACAAATATTCTCTTGGACTTCTCTTTCTCTCTGACTCTATCTCTCTGTCTCTCTCTGTCTCTCTCTGTCTCTCTCTCTCTCTCTCACACGCACACACACACACACACACACACACACACTGAAAAGTTGGAGGTTTACCTCTTGGAAATGGAAAAAAATGGATGGCATCATTTTTATTGTGCATCCTCTAACACTAAAATGTTTCTTCTATAAATTTAAGATAATTTTGGAATAGAAATGTTAACTTTTTAAAAATTAATACAAGAAAGAAATGTAATTAAAAACATATTACCTTCCTAATTTGTAAAGTTAGCTATTCTGAAGTAAATCCTCGTTATACTTTAAAGTAAAGCCAGTATTATTTCCTTTTGTTTGCCAGTATTTTTTCCTGAATTCAACTTCATTGTCTAAATTTAGTGGAAATTCCTTCCAGATTCTAACACGGACTGTCTCAGTATTTCTGATTTTGCTCTGAGCTTTCATTACCATCCTTAACTTAGCAGGTGTTTTAGAGGCAGAGCGGATGACATACTCCTTCCTAGATGCTTTAGCCAGAAACAATTTTAAAACTGAAAGCTATTCAACATGTTTTCAGATTTCCATTATAATTGTATATATTGCTTCAGCTTTTGTTTCAAAATTTGAAGGGGACTTCAGTGCGATGTGTAAATGATGAAATCCAACCATGTATCAAGACTCACGTATTAGGACATAATGATAAGCTATAAATGGCTAGTAGGTCACCTATACTACTAATTAGTCCCCAAGCAATTGTTTTGAAGCCTCTGCTGGGGAATGTGCAGGCAGTGGATGTATAGTTAACTTCAGGACCTCATTTTTTGTTGGTCGTAGCCTCCAAGCCTCAGTGGCAACCCCCATTAGCGTGGCTATAACAGTGGCAAACCTTCTCCTGTCACTGATTTTGAGATCCTGAAGATCCGACTGAGCAGCTCTACACATAAGCTCAGCTACCACTCTCTCACCCGGGAAATACCACGTCTGCTCCTGCTCCTCTACATCTCTCACACTTAAATCAACCCGTCCAAGACCTTGGAATTTTTACATAGTACTCTTCCATTTTTAGTTGGTCAGTGATATACCCCTATTTCTAAACCTCAACCCTTAGGCTTGGAAATTTAGTCACTTCATCTTTAGTCATCTCACTAAATTTCACTATCTTCACAGTTGGTCATTTTGTAGTTTGTTTGGTTTTGTTTTTCTTCCTCTTCTCCTTTTGAAGCTGCTGATTCTTAGTATAACCACTCTACCTAACAAGTTGCTGTAGTGGATTCTTATTTTCTTTTTTTTTTAACTCCAAAATATCTATTTTCTTCTTCTTTGTCTCCTCCTCCTGCTTCTCCCCCTCCTCTTCTATTTCTATCACTTCATTGTTTTCTCTCTGTGGTGAGATATCATTCTCACACTTTCCATTAGTTCTTTAGACATCATTTTCTTAAAAAAAAATAGACATCATTTTCTGTAGCTCTTTGAACATATTAAAATAGCTTTTTATTGTCCATTTAACATCCACAGACACTTGCAGTTAGATGTAAGCCAAAGTGTTGTTAAGACCATTTAAAATAGACTGCAGGGGTGTCACTAGGATATGGGAAAGCTCAGAGGATAGGATCCATTGCCTCAGAATATTTAAATGCTAGAAAAAAATAAATCAAACTTCTCTTAGTAGCTTGAGAGGGCAGAACCAGAAAGACAGCCTAGAAGGTATCAGTAACAGGGTAAGGAGAAGGTAAAGTTTTATTATTTTTTTATTATGATTTAAGTAGGCTCCACACCCAACATGGGGCTTGAACTCACGACCCTGAGATTAAGAGACTTGACCAACTGAGCGAGCGAGGCACCTTGCAAAGGTAAAGTTTTAAAATAAGTATTCTTAATTTGGGTTTAGACATAATTCTGGAGTATCTCTAGAATCAGATTATTGTGTATAATTGGAAAGATGCAATTTACGTAAGACTCTATAGCATTTAAAACTCTTCAATGTGTTTGACAGCTGTTGTTTAAAAAACAAAGTATACCTCGATGTTAAAAATTCATGAGAGCAAATCTAAGGAAAAAAAACATAATTTGAAAAAATTCTAACAGTGCTCAAGCTTTTTCCTTTATTATTCCCTCCCCTTTTTAAATACCTCACTGCCACTGTCATCCAATTATTTAAACCATCTGGATCCCCTTTTTAGTTAAAAAACAGTTCCCATTTTTTTCTGCAAGCAATCATTTTTATTAAATACTAAGATTTAAAAACACATAATTAAGAAATAGGTAATGATCAGAAACAGTTCCCATTTTTGTTGCTTATTCTAGTTTCTCTCTTACCTCCAATGTTGGGAGGAGAGGTCATAAAAACAGTTACAGTTAAAATTTTTGACTCAAGGGAGAGTGAATTGTTCATGATTTCATATGTCATATAGCGACAGGAAAGGAGGTATTTACATTTGATAAGCATTTATAAACAAAGTTAGTATTCTGTTACAGGGCGTTTAGAAAAAGATAATCCCTTGGAAACAAAAACATACATTCTCCAATTTCAATTATAGTAAGAAATAGCCTATTTGAGGGCAAAAACAGACAATTCCAAGGAGAAAGTTAACAGAAAATATGAACTAATATAGAGATCTGAGGGGAAAACTGAATATTTTAAACGGGACATGATTCCTTCAGGAATGAATCTTGGCTTAAATTGGACTTTGGGCTGTTGATGGTGCTCCCAAGGAATCCACCTTCCCTCCCTGGCTCCCAGAAAACACTGAGGGGTGACCAGTTGGGGTTGCCGTGAACCTATTTCTTACAACTGCTGAGCAGACAGGCAGGTATTGAGACTCCAGCACAGTCAGGAAGGAGGATGGCCAGATACCAGAATTGCCTCTCTACGGATGAGGACCTGGGCAACCGTATCCTTTTGTAGACCGTACTGAGCTTTCTTCTGCTTTATGCAACTGATTCCATACCTTCCATACTGTTGATTTTTTTTCAATGTCATCATCAGTCCATTTTGATAACCACACTTTCCAAAATTAGGATACAGTACAATCCCGATCAATATCCTAATTAATCTATTTGGAAACCTACAAAAAATATCAATTCCATTTGGAGCCAAAAAAAAAAAATCGAAGATATAGCTTCTAGTTTGAAATGACATTTAGCTAGCTGACCATAGATGTACATTTTACTCCAATATTTATGAAACACCAGAGAAAGATAAAAATAAAACAGTCCCCAAGAGTAAGATCTAACTGCCTTCCTAAATCTGGGAGTTGTGAAACTGAGCTGAGGATTGCAATCTCATCCTAGTTTTGTGTGGCAAAAATGCTCACTTGAAAAATATAACAAAATAATTTGTTTTCCCTTCTCTGCCCCAAGTGTTGTTTTATTTCCAGAAACTTAGGACTTGTACTACCTAGAAAATGGAACAGCTGTTCCTCTACTTGCATGAATAACAGTTTTAAAAGCTATTAAAACTTCACCACCTACTCTCACCTCTGACTGAACAGGTTTTGTGGGGTTTTTTAGATGTATTTATTTGTTTGAGAGAGAGAGAGAGAACATGGACATGAGCTGGGGAAGGGGAGAGAGAGAAGGATAGAGGGAGAGAAATCCTCAAGCAGACTCTGTGCTGAGCACAGAGCCAGATTCAGGGCTCAATCACATCACCATGAGATCATGACATGAGCCAAAATCAAGAGTCAGATGCTTAATGGACTGAGCCACCCAGGCAACTATCTGACTGAAGAGTTTTTATCTGAGAAACTGCATATACAGTAGTGATATCAACTAAGGTATGGAATATAAGGGAAAGGAGATTTGGTAGGAGAGGAGAGCAGAAAGGCAAAGATGGTGAGTTTGTTTTGGGATATACTGATTTTTGAGGTGCTTATATGGTTTCCAAAGATGATACACAGTAAGATTTGTACATGTGTTTCTTGATTACAGGAAAGAAGAAGCATGAAACCCATAATTTCTGTAATACATTTCTACTCACATCAATCCACTGAATTCCTGATTCTGTCCATCACTCTATTGAAGTCCATTTTGTAAAGATTATCAAATAGTTCCTATTGATTAAATTCAATGACGGCTTTTCAATTTCTATCTTATGTCTTTTTCGCATTTGAAAATGTTGAAGTGTCCTCCTTGATGCAGATGCTTTGGGCTTTAACATTAAATTCCTGTTCTATATTAAGGTTTATTCTGTGTATATAATGCATTTATGTACATATGTGTATATATGTACGTATGTGTGTATATATATTTCCTTCCAACTTACATACCCTTCCTGCTAATTAAATTTGGAATTTTCAAAAAACTATCTTCATGAATTCTATTCCTCTCTAGATGGTTTTCCCAGCCTTTTGATGCATCCTCATGCCTTATCTCTATGTTATAATCTGATACCATTCCAATTTTTATCTCCACATTTCCTTTAAGTTAATAGATTATTTTCCCAGTGCCAGGATCATTTTCCTTAATACTGTTATTCTTTTGAGAGCAAAAGTTCTTCGGTTTATCTTGTTTTAAGACTTGATATGACTTAGGTTACATACATACAGAGCCCCTGTTTTTATCTTTCAGGTCCCAAATGATGAGATATCAGAAAAGTTTCCTGCTATTTAACGCTCACTATATTCCACTTCTAGCAATGTGGCAGGTGAATTATGCTTCCTGTACCAAAAACATTGAAAGCTTTGTAAACTAATATGCAGTTGAATTAAATGCATAGCTGAATTCCCAATAACATGAAAACCTCCAGGGGTTAAAAGCAAAGAAGACATAGAAAACCAGAGCCCTGCAGGAATAGGTAACACATCTGGCAATATGGGGGGTGAGGGGGCGGAGATTGCTGCCAATTTCAGGAACGAAGGTGCAGGGATTCGAACAGTCTCATGTGGATAGGAGAGGACTTTTATAAAGAGGAGAGTTGGAATCAAACTTAACTAAGGCATTACTAGCAGAATTTTGAAAAACAGGTTGTTTGTGGTAGGTATCATAAGTGCTTGAGACTTAGGGTAAACAGGGCACAGAGGAAGAGGAAGCTATAGTAGTCACCATGCACCATGTCTACTTTTCTACTCTAGACCAGGCCATCTTGTAGTTTTTCTTTGTGCTGTTGTAAGAGCTAGTATTTCTTAAGTGCTTACCGTGTGTCAGGTATTGTTCTAAGAACTACACATGCACCAGATCATTGGCACTTGCAGTAATGATCTGAGGAAGGTACCGTTATTTCCACCTTACAGATGACCAGTCAGAGGCATAAACTGGTGAAGTCATTGGGCCAAGCCCATATACATAAGAAGACATAACTCCAGCCTTCAGATTAGGGCAGTATGAGTCCAATGTTCTTTTCATTGCCATTATGAGAAAGTTCACCTAGAAGAGTTGAAGGAATCATACAATGAACAACCATTTACCCACCGGGAGCTGTTTTGTGTAATTCTGCTGAATAATTTGAAAATTAGTTTCAGCCATAATCACATTTCACCTCTACATGGGAGGGTTTGCTCTTACATACTGTGATGATGCCACTGTCATACCTAAGAAAATTAAGACTGTATCACACAACCAATATTCAGGCCATATGCAAAATTTCCCAATTGCTTTGAAAAATAGATTTTTATATCTGTTTTTCTTCTTATCAAGATTCAATGAAGGTTCACACATTATGTTAGATCTTATGTCTCCTTAGGTTTTTTTTTAAATAGAAAAATTTCTCATCTTTTTTCTTTTCTCACAATATTGACTTTTAGAAGAAGTCATGCCAGTTGTTTTATTGAATTTCTCACATTCTGGATTTTTCTCATTTTCTCATGGTGTTGTGTAAATGGGTCTTCTATAAAGCCTGGGTTTTTACCTATGTCGTTCTTCCTCTTCTTTAGGCTCTGGGAATCAAGTCATTTACCAAGGAAACATTCATTTTACAAAATAGTGTTGCTTCTTTATCCTTAAACAGAATGGATAACATCTTAAAATGTAAGACTGTCTTTGGTAACTGTCACAATGACTGGCATCAGGGCCTGATTTTATTGAGTATGTAAGGGACGTATTGGCCTCTTCTTTTCCAGTGACCATCCTGGCAGCAGAGCTCTGCTAATATGCATAGTTAAAGTGAAATAACATCAGAGCACCTACTGTTACCCCTGGTTCACCATGCATGAGTCTGTTTCTGTATGGGCTTGTGTGCATGCATGGGCAAATGCACACACTCATCAGCTTTTCACAAAATCCTTATGTTATATTTATTATAATCCATCTTAGAAATAAAAGTATATAGGTATTCAGAGCCATTATTTAAGAGAGATTTGCTTAATTCTAAATCCTATGATATTTCCAAAGTCCAAAATAGTAAAGAGGGTTTCACCTCTTTTTTTCAACCTTGATTGACTATTAGTGGCAGAATAGAATACAGTCTTGAGGAGGATTCTGAGGCCACATTTCACCCCAGGTTGAAAAAGTGCTATGAACAGTCCTCCGTGTCTGCTGTGAGCCCCGGGGAGGATAAATGCTAATCATTTAAAAAATGTTTGAGAATGCCATGTGACCCACAATGAATCAGCAAATTCTAGCAGGCTCCTATTTGGGGACTGGGGACACCACTTCTTTCTTTCTTCCTTCAAAGACAGTCACAGTCCTCCAAGATTTCATCAATACAAAGTGTGCATGTGCTGAGGTACTAACTCTTCCAGGGCACATGCACATTCAAGGTTGCTCGTGGTTGGGGAATGCAATGAAGTTTATAATAGCTCCCTAAAGTAGACAAGAGGTTGCTATGTACACCTGCCTAGAAATAACTGCTACATAAATCGTCCCATAATGTGTCCTCTAACAGATTCTACATAAGAGAGCATTTAATGTAAAGCAGCTTCATGGGTCATTTAGATGAAATCCACAATTTTGTGAGTGAGAAGTGCTGATTAGATGCTTTCTATTGAATTCTTAGAAAGCTTCAGACCCATGGAAAGTGTGGAAAGGAAAGCAACTTTGTAGGATGCCTTCTCCGGGCTTCATTTACCCCACTGTACTGAAGGCATTATGACACGGTAGAGTCATTGCCTTGGAAACAAATGGTAATTAGGAATGGAGGCAGATGATTTGATTGCATTATTAAGTCTGAGATAATTAGAGACATAATTTTATTCCCGGTAACATGGCTATTAAGTTAGAAGTCACCAACAGAGCCAGGGATGGAAAGATGTAGTTAATGCTGAAAATTTAGTCTCCATTCTCTTTCAAATTCTGCTGTTATGTGGCATTTCCCAACCCAAAGCATTATTTCAGCACTGAAAATATCATAAAAGCTTATATTAAGGTATCACTTTACACTTTTTAAAATAGTATTCCATCATTTACCTAACCTGAACTCAATAGTCTAACCCAATGAGTCAGTGAAGCTTGTCTCTTACTGATTTCACATTTCAAGTCGACATTTAGTGAGGTTAAATAATTGAGCCATTATTACTGGAATTTGAAGAGATAGAACAGGGTTCTTTTCTGTTTTTCCCCCCACATTATGGTAAGTATAGAAGTCACTGTGAAAAATAACACATTATAAAGAAATGTTGGGCAACCCAATGGCATGTATTATCATATAATTCCAAAGGCTTTTGTCTTTTCTCATTTGTTTGCTTTGTACCTCCACACTCTTCTCCACAAATCACAAAATGGAGCATTCTCTTTCATTATGGTAGGTCCTAGGGACCCAGGCATTTTTTTAAATCTCATTAATGCTGCTATTATCTACTATACCCAGTGGTATATGGGCGGGCACCTTTTCGCTACCAAAATGACTTTGAAAACAAATAAATGTACACTTTTCATTTTAAGTTTTTTTTTTTTATCTCCAGTTAAAGGAGAAATTTTTAAACTATATGTGAGAATCACTTGAGGAACTTAAGACAACAGATTCCTAGAATCTGCCCCCAGAGAATGAGACTATGTTGGTCTTCATTTGGGACTCAGAAATATACATATTTTACAAGTACTGTGGAAAGATTTAATTCAAGTTATTTTCAGAACTGAGAAATACTGCAATTAGAGGGATAACAGAAATAGCATAATGGGAACATTACAAATGCCCTTAATCTTTCAAAGCCTTGTAGCTAGTATCTACCATCTATGTTCGTATCCCTTTTATAAGTTTCTTCCTTCCAACCATATCCCTAAGAGACCCCTCTAACCTCCGCATTTTGATACCACCTGAGGACAGATCATAAAGATGTATCTAGTGGCTACTGAGCATCTCTAGAATCTTGGGACATCCTTGTCCATATATTACAAGGCTTTTATCCTTCGCTGGATGACCCTCCCTGAGACGTTATGGCTCAAATGGGTACTTCAGCACAAGTCACAAGTTCATTTCTATCTTCTATTACTGACTAATATTGGAGTATTGCCATCTGTAATATAATATTATAAACCTTATTTTCCAGAGATTTTCAGAGGATCATTTGAGTTAAGACATTTTCTTTTTTTAAATAGGCTTCATTTTTAAAGTGGCTTTAGGTTTAAAGAAAAACTGAACAGGCAAAACCAAGTTTCCATATACTCTCGCCCAGTTACTGCCCCCCTCAGTTTTCTCCATTAATAATTGCATTTCCATTGGTGTGAGCCATTTGTTACAACTGGTGAACCAATAATAATAATAATACATTATTATTAATTTAAACCCATGCTTTAAATTTCATTTTTTGGTGTATTGTACATTTCTGTTGGATTTGACAAATACATAGTGTCACACATTTAATAGTACAGCATCTTACCCAAGTTTTACTGCCCTAAATATCCTCTGTGCTCTGTCTCTTCATCCCTCTTCTCCACCCAACCCCTAGAAACCACTGATCTTTTTACTGCTTCTCTAGTTTTGCCTTTTCCAGAATGTCTTATAGTTAGAATTATATAAAATGCAACCTTTTTAGACAAGCTTCTTTCATGTAGCAACAGGCATTTAAGATTCTCTATGTCTCTTCAGGACTAGATAGCTCATTTATTTTTTTTAAAGATTTTATTTATTTATTCATGAGAGACACAGAGAGAGAAAGGCAGAGACACAGGCAGAGGGAGATGCAGGCTCCATGCAGGGATCCCGACGTGGGACTCGATCCCGGGTCTCCAGGATCACGCCCTGAGCTGAAGGCAGATGCTAAACCACTGAGCCACCTGGGCTGCCCCAGCTCATTTATTTTTATTGCTGAAAAATATTCTATTGTCTGGATATACTACAGTTTGTTTATGATTTCAGGTAGCGAAGGAACTTTGTTACTTTGTTACTTCCAGTTCTAGACAGTTATGAAGAGAACTACTATAAATATTCATGTACAGGTTTTGGTGTGGATATACATTTTCGACTCATATGGGCAAGGACCTCAGAGCATGGTTACTAGATCATATAGTAAGCCACATTTAGCTTTGTAAAAATTGCCAAAATATCTTCCAAGATGGCTGTGCCATTTTGCATTCCCATTAGCAATGAATGGCAGTTACTGTTGCTCTATACCTTTAACAACATTTGGTGTTGTCAGTGTTTTTAATTTTAGATCCTCTAATAGGTATATAGTGGTATCTTGTTGTTTTAATTTGCAATTCCCTAATGACATATAGTATATTCTTATTTTTTTTATCTGTATATCTTCTTTGGTGAGGTCCAGATCTTTTGCCTATCTTTTAATTGGGTTGCTCGTATTCATAATTGTTAAGTTTAGAAAAGTTTTTTTTTTTTTATCAGGTATGTGTTTTGAAAATATTTTCTCCCACTCTATGGCCTGTCTTTTGTTTCTCCTGGGTGTGTCTTCCATAGAGCAGAATTTTTAAATTTTAATGAGATCCAACTTATCAATTTTCTTCTCTCATGGATCATGCTTTTGGTGTTGATTTTAAAAACTCATTTCTAAACCCAAAGTTGCCTAGATATTCTCCTACATTATTTTCTAGAAGTTGTGCATATTACATTTAGCTCTGATTCATTTGGAGTTAATTTTTGTAAATGGTGTAAGGTCTGTGTCCAGACTCATATTTTTGCATGTGGATATCCAGTTGTTTTAGCGCCATTTCTTGAAAATATTATCTTTTCTCCATTGAATTGCCTTTGCTCTTTGGTCAAAGATCAGTTGACTAGTTCTGTGGGTCTGTTTCTAGACTATATGTTCTGTTGCATTGATCTATTTGCCTATCCTGTCACCAGTATCACACTGCCTTGATTATTGTAGCTTTACAGGAAGTCTTGAAGCTGAACAATGTCAGTCTTCTGACTTTGTTCTTCCTCAGTATTGTGTTGGCTTTTCTTGGTCTTTTGATTTTCCAGATAAACATTTGAATTAGTTTTTTAATATCCACAAAATAATTTAGTGGATTTTGATTAGGATTTTCTCCTACCTTAGACCAAGTTAGAAAGAACTGACATTTTAACAATATTAAGTCTTCCTGTCCATGAACATGGAATATCTCTCCATTTATTTAGATCTTGTTTGTGGTACTCATTCAGAGTATTGTTGTTTCTTCATAGAGATCCTATAATATGTTTTGTTAGACTCATACCCAAGTTTTAAATTTTTGAAACTAATGTAAATGGTATTAGGTTTCTAATTTTTAATTTCAGTTGTTCATTGCTGGTAAACAGACAAGCAGTTGTCTTCTGTATTTTAATATACATCCTATAAATTACTATAATTATTATATTACTATAATCACCTATTGTTTCAGAAATATTTTTCTTCATGAAATCTGTGAAAAAGATTTTATTTTGTCCTTACTAATATGTATGCTCTTTACTTCCTTTTCTTATGGTACTAGTTAGAACTTTCAGGATGATATTAAATAGCATTAGTGAGAGAATACATCCCTGCCTCATTCCTGAACTTAGGGTTATAGCTTCTAATTTCTCACCAATATATTACCTATAGCATTTTTTGGTAAATGTTATCCATTTGAGGAACTCTCCTTCTTTTCCTAGTTTTCTGAAAGTTTTTAACATGAATGAGCATTGGAATTTGTCAAATGCATTTTCTGTATTTATCAATATAATCATGTTCTTTTTCTTCTTTAGCCTTTAGGTATGATGGATTGCAGAAATTGATTTCCAACTGTTAGTTAAAGCATATTTTAAATGTAGCTTCACACCCAAGTAACATTCAAAGACTAGGCATTGATATGTGCATTTCCTTGAACAAAAGAGTTATCAGATACAAAGAGTAATAGAACGGATATTTAGGAGTAAGAGAAAGCCAGAGGAAAGTAGACTTTTGCTTTTGTTGAAAGTTTTGCTTCAGGAGTGTTTCTTGCTGTGCACAGAACAAAGATAAGCTTGTTTTATACAGAGGAGCATAGTATCTTTAGTTATGTAATGTCTCTTGAGAAAGGGGAAAAGAAAGACTTCATGTTATATCATTTGGTTGATTAGACTTTTATCCTCCTTTTCTTCAGAGTCAGAATTTCAAGACTGGTTCCGGAATTTTAGAATTTTAGATTTTACCAACTAGTAAAACCGAAGGCAAAAAATTGAGGTTTTACCTTGAAGGTTTTAGGACTAATTATGAAGGGCAGCTATGAATGCAAAGAAAAGACAGCACAGCTCTTGTTCTGTCTACTACTTTAGAAAGGAGAGCCTCAAATGCTTAACTAGGTCAACTTTATATTGTATTCTCCAAACTAATGGTGGTTATTTAGGTCACATTCAAAATTAAGACTTTAGATCTAAGAAAAGACGATTTGGCCATGTATTGCATCCATGATCTTACAAACATACTTTAAATTGTGCTTAGAACTATAAGATACAAATGGATAGGAAGCTAAGTTTGCCATCCTTGTAGGGTTGGTAGCCTATTTGAGGAGGCAAACTTTATACCATTGAGGGCTGAACCAGATATTACAGAAAATAAGCATTTTAAGGAGTCAGGAAAGTGAAACCAGAGTAGGTTGAAGGGAAAAAGGAAGACTGAGAAATGGAAATTTGATTTGGGCTTGAGGGAAGAGTTAGACTTTGGGTGGAAAAGGTGTCCTGAAAACATAGGAAGGAAGAAAACAACAAAAAGGCAGATTGTGACTACCCTATGCTGCTTTTAAAGTATCCCCCCTCCTATCTCATAGTTTTATTCTTTTGTAGCTCAAATCTCTGTGTCATTCTCTTCTTTTTTTTTTTTTCTTTTAGATCATTGTGACTTACCAAGCTCCTGATTATTGATTCTCATTTTTTTCATACACGTTACCACCAAGCTTACCAGCTTACTCTTAGCCCTAAACTTTATCCTCGTTCAGGGTGATTTCAACATACAGATGCACCATCACCCTGGAAACTTGAAACTTTGTTGCAAGTGGTCAACAATATCCTCTTTCTGCCCATCTCAGCCACCAATTCTATGATCACAATTTCTTTTTTTTTCTTTTTTCTTTTTTTGAGATTTTATTTATTTTTCCATGAGAGAGGCAGAGACATAGGCAGAGGGAGAAGCAGGCTCCCTGCAGGGAAGCTGATACAGGACTCCATCCCAGGACCCTAAAATCATGACCTGAGACAAAGGCAGACGCTCAACCACTGAGCCACCCAAGTGCCCCCATGATCACAATTTCTAAGCTATAATCTCATCTCACTAACTCCTGCCTTTCAGCTCCCTTGCAGCAGTGTCCTGTATAAAACTTCTCTTTAAGTTCATAGCAATCCCTCCTTTCATGGCTTTACTTGACACAGGATGGCTCTTGGATTCTCTCACACAGCTTGGATTCCATGGCTCATCATCATAGTCATAGTCTTACAAGTCCTTGGCTAGCATCCATTTTTCTGCTTGCATTGGGGAAGCTCAACTTGACTGAAGAAAAAACACAAAACTAAAGAGATTCTTAATCTTAATCTCTCAAAAATTTACAATTATGGATGGCCATGGTACACTTGCAAAAATTTTGGGAAGAACACCAGGCCAAACTCTATTTAGGGCTTAAGGTAGGCTTGCCCCTTATATTCTCTTATACTATATAGAGGTTCAAATGCCCTGAGTCTAAATATCTGAAGCTATTAATCCAACTAAAAAATGGCTAAATGAAATATGATCTTTCCTTCTGTCTTGGCAAATATACCTTGACAATGACCTGAAAGGCTAGTTTTCAACTGGACTCCTCAGAATTCTGTGGGAGCTGGCAAATGGAGAAAAAAAGTCTAGGACTTGCCCCTTTCTCCTTTCAGTACCAGTTCTCTCCCATGTGACAAGGGTCTTGAGCATGTAGGCAACCTAGTGAGCATGTCCATTTACCTTGCTCATAGCAACTGCCCCTCAGACTCTCCTAGGGCTCAACATACATGCAGTCATAGCCTGATCTCATCTCAAGTGATGGGCATGGGGAAGATGACCAAACAGGACAATGAAGTAGTCTTGAGTCATTTGGACAGTGAATTCTAGGTAGCCAGCCCCCCCCAAAGCCTAGTTTAGAGGGTCAAGGTAGACTTTGGGTATGCACATCCCTTTAGCACCATGGCTAAGGAATGTGGTTGCCCAGCAAAAAGCCAGAGAAGGGACCCCTAAAATATGAGGTTAAGGGTCAAAGCCCTTTCTGGCAGGGTATAAGGGCTGTATTGGCTCAATAAGGCTCTAAGGAAAAACTTCATCATGTAGGCACAATGAGCTGGGCCAGAGGGAAGGCCAGTATCATGAAAAGATTACTGATTGTTAATACCATCTATTACAGCAACACAGCATGAAGCCTGATACTCAAACCCAGTTTTCATTCAGAGAAGAGAGAAGATTTTAAGATTTTAAGCTTGATCTAGGATTCCCAGAAGCTTCTGCAAAAGATAGGGACACAAAAAGCCTTTTTTGGGGGCCCTCACTTACACAGTATGAACCAAAGATAAAAGGGCCATTTGTGATCAGATCTCTTCAGTCTCTCCTACTGCATAATGCTTTGCAGCTTTGGTAAGTGAGCACTCCAATCTATGCAAGGGTGCACCCAGGGGGAGAGACAGTGTCCAGAGGCCCTCTGAGAGACCACAGTGAACAGCAGACTGATACTGGTTCTCAGAGGCTAGTGATGACAACTCCATTAAGACGAACTTTTGTCAGAGCACTTGGGAAACATCCCCAGGGGCCTTCTGGGCTATTCTGGGGCCATGCTCAATCTTGCAGGGATTTGGATCCCCCAGGAAGTAAGGAAGTAAGTTATGTGAGAGACCAGAAGCCAGGAGACATTAACAGTACTTCTTACAAGTCTTCGGGTTATAGTGGAGAGGCTGTACAGCCAACAATTTGACACCGGAGGTTTTTGTTTTGTTTTGACACCAGAGATTCTTAAGAATACACATGTTTGGAAAAGGGGATAGTGAAGAAATGAAGTTTGGTTGGCTGGAGGAATTGCCACTTAGAGTAATAGAGCCAGCTAAGTTTGTTCAGGAAAGAGGCGACATGAACTAGCATTTTGTGATGCATATTTTATTCTAGGCATTTTATATATGAAGTTTAACTGTCTAAATAATCCAGTGAGATATATATTATTCCTATAATACCCAAGTCTCAATCAGGTCAAGAACTTGCCCAAAGATACACAGTAGACGGAGATAATGGTTCCTGAGCAATTTCATCTCCTCTGTTTTGCTGCTTTCTGTAATTACAGAAGTCCCTTCCCTAAGAGAGTCTCCTGGCATCTTGGCAGCAAAGGCTATTTCATAAAGAAATTCTTGCATTCAGTGTAAATAGCAGCACTCTTCTGACCTTGGCTGTCTCATCTGTTCCATAGTTCTAGATATTAAATTACATTTCATTATGTATATGTCTGAAATAGTATTAGTTCTAGGGGGATATTAGAAGCTGCTACAGAAAGGGCCTTGTGTATTAAATTGGCATGTCAGTCTCTAAGAGAATATCATTTTCATGTGGGTCTTTAATAAATAATATTTGAGTGTAAAATAGAATCTAAAGTATACTTTAAGATAGGTAGATAGATATCAGAATACTACTTCTATCCCCTCTAGATATTGTCTCCCTTTCTCTCTATTGAACAGCTTCAATGCTGTGCTATCCTGTCTCTGAATCTCATGTCTAGCCTCTGTCTCTGCTGCTTTTTTAAGCTCCATAGAAGAAATCTCAAAGCTGGCTTTCTTGACTGCTGCCAGAGGACAAAGATCTGGGTGATCATGGAAAGATAATCACCATTTCTGTTGCTTCAAAGAAGTCTCATCCTTTAGTGTCATGTATATATTAAAAAAAAATACCTGGCAGCTAATTGAATTGTGGGTTTTGATGCCACTTTTATGAAGCTATGTAAATCCAGTGCTAGTTTACCATGGTTGCCACCAATAGAGTGACCCCATTACGCCCATGGGTGAGGAGAGACATGGCTATTACACAGAGCAACTTGGTCATGAAATCCCTTATTTATGATCACATTCAGAAAGCCATGAACCTTTCCCACTTACTATCATATTTTAATTCACTGCCATACTTGTGAGCACACATATAAATCAGTACGCATCCTTAAAAGATAAATCTCATACCAAATCCAGGGCGAACAAGTGCATCCTGTTTTATGGAATCTATGTGACCTGACTGCAAAAAGCATTTTTGATTAAACAGAACTAAGATTTTAATAAAGAAACAGCAGGTGGGCTAACCACAAAATTAAAACTCCCAACCGTCTCAGAGTAATAAAGTCATAAATATAAAAGTGCTCAAAATATCTCATTTGCATCTTTGAATAACGTCCCTGTTTCACAAGGACAGGGCACTGGCTTGACCAGCAGAGGGCAGTTTCTTATATATGTTGCCATTTCCTGGTTCAGTCTTGCTGCAGTATCTTTGTCAATCTTTTCACTGCGTAATAGAGCAGGGCCTGTGTGGTAATTAATTGCCATCTGCAGTGTGTTTTTACCAGTGATTTTTGCACCCAATTGCTCAATTGCAATATCAAATCAACCACATTTCAATATAGTCTGGAGAACAAAAATATGCCTTTGGTTTCCTAATCAAGTTTGGTCAATTTAAGGATTCTTTTTTTGCAGAAACGATGTCAATTTATCTGTGTGACTGTGGTATAGCCTCCCCGTTAGTAGTTAAAATTTTATGGCTTTTTGAACAGGGCAGATCAAGGTTTGAAATCAGGCTCTGCTGTGGAGTGCCTGTGTTTCCTTATAGTGGTTTTGTTAATTACCCTGGTGACTTAAACTGGGCCTATTTTTTTATAGAAAAATGCAAATCATGACATGATAGCCCAAGGTTGTATTGAGGTTTCAACATCTTAACAATTTATGGAATAAGCGCTTGAAGATTTTCGGCTTACCTGTGTAAGTCACACATATACCCGGAACACAGCCCCCAGTAAATCTGCCTCAGGAATGTTTGAGCACCATAACCTTGCATTACACTAACTAAACTAGGCAAACAGTTGAATAAATATGCGAATATGTCGTTCTGGTGATTGTAAACATGGCAAAAGGATAATAACAAATGTACTTTATAGTTCATGATATGCTTTTACATGCATTACTCATTCTCCACACCAAGTCTTTAGCTAGGCAGGACAGATAGTAGGACCTTCTTTTCACAGTGAGGAAATCAAGCCCCGGAAAGTTAAGCTATTTGCCCAACATCACATGGTGATGATAGACACAGAGCTTGAACTTCATTCACTCCGATACGCAGTCCAAGGCATTTTCAACACCCATCTTGGCAGAGTCGGGGTACTCTTCTCTCTCAAGTGTCTACCTCTACATGCATAGTCAAGAGAATTAGGCCCAGTTACCTCCCAGTTTCCTTCTAGCTCTGACATACCGGGAAGACCTAGGACATTTACCATGAAAGGGATGGCTCTAATATCAGTAGAGATTTATCACTGTACTTGTGCTATTCTTGAAAATGAGGCTTTAATTTCACACCAAAGAAACCTCTTGGAGGGAAGAGAGGTAAAGAAAAAGATGATGAGGCCCTACTGGACCCTGAGTCAGTTAATCATTAGATTAAAAAAAAAAAAGTCAACTGTTTTTTTTCTTTAATGCCCATTAAACATCACCTCTATCATTCTAAATGCCATAATGTAATTCTACCAAATTTCTCTCTAAATCAATAATGACACACCAAATGAACCAGCTGTCCCGCACTGCTATACAAACACTACCCCTAAAAGCAAACCAAATAACCAAATAACATTTACAAGTCATATTAGTAGTATTAATTATAGCAAACATACATAATACATTTTCTATGTGTTAGGACTGTTCTTCGTCCTCTAAAGACATAATTTCATATGATTTTTTTTTCTCACAAGGTGGCTACTTTTAATATCCATGGTATGCAGCTGAGTAATTTATAAAAGGCTTCGTGTCCATCTCTCTGGTGCCATGTGGTGTGTGTGTGGTCTAGGCTACCATCACTTATTTTCCAGTCACTGCAATAGTCTATGTATTGGTCTTTTTCTGTCCTTACTTACCGACATATCAGTCTATACAGACTGATCTTTTAAAACATAAATGTAATTATGTCATTCTCATGTATTAATCCTTTATGAGGTTCTCGTTCCACTTACAATGCTAAAAAGACATTTCTGACCACAACTACCATTGTAATTTCATCTTAGCTCATGCTTCTTCCTTCTTCGGTTATAAGGTTTCAAGCACATTGAAATTCTCTCTGTAACTTGGCTGGTCGAAGAAGGTTCCCACTCCAGGGTCTTTTCCCATGGGGTTTCCTTGCTGGAATGCTTTTCTATCCTTACAGTTGTTATTCCAATGCATATCTGAATTAATGTCATTTCTACATAGAAGCTTTCCTGGGTTACTTAGTCTCAAGTAGATACACTTAATTCTGTCACTGAATACCCTGTGTTTTCATTATACTTAATACAATTAGTAGTTATACACTTATGGACATGTTTATCATTTTGTTTTTTTTTTTAACAAAGAAAGGGTCTATGTTTTTTTTTTTCCACTTTATATCCAAAATTTCACACAGTTCCTTTAAGAGAATAGAAATGAATTTTTTTAAAGATTTTATTTATTTATTCATGAGAGACACAGAGAGAGAGGAAGAGACACAGGCAGAAGGAGAAGCAGGCTCCATGCAGGGAGCCTGAAGTGGGACTCGATCCAGGGTCTCCAGGATCAGGCCCTGGGCCGAAGGCAGACACTCAATCACTGAGCCACCCAGGCATCCCTAGAAATGAATTAAATAGTAAAGTCAAGGATTCAACTTATTCATCCTTTCTAAATATCCTTATTGTTTTCTTCCCAATTACTTTCTCCAAAAATGCAATTCTGTTCTTTGGATGAAATAAAAAAATATAGAACAACATGAAGCCATAATTTAAACAAAACAAGGAACAATAAATAAAAATTATACAAGGATAGCATAAGAATAAGGAATTAAATAGATGACTCTCATTCCTGTTATATAAGATTTTCACCCTCATTTTGGTTTTAATACTTGTTCACCAGATGTTAGCAATCCAGATATTCTGGATCTAACTAATAAAGAAATAACAGAAAAATTACTTGGGAAAGTGAACTAGCATCCACCCAAGAATTAAGAAGGTACTCAGGGATGAAATTGAGAAACCACTGGGCCCAGCATTTAATTGGAAGGGCCATATGATGTATGTCATAAAATCATAATTATGTGAATGAGGTAAATGGCGACTAGTTCACTCAATCCCAGAATAATAAACTAGGAGGCACTCTTCCCAACCCACAGCCTTGAAACTTGAAAGAATTACACATTAAACTTAAGGAAAACAAAGAAACAAATTTTAAAATAGAAATATGTTTTAGAGAGTTTATATGAACTCATGGATATAAATATTCCGGTGTTTTAAAGGGAATGAGGTCATTGGGTATCTGTCATTTAGTATCTTAATTAAATGGCCTAGATCAAAGGCAGACTTTTTTTTAAAAACCATGTTCATGGCATATATTAAACACATATTTGATGCAATGTGTTAATTTACAACTTACTAGTGTGTAGTATTTTAGTCTACACACTGGTGCCAAATACTTTTTCTTATTTTACTGGAATCATGGAGCCACTTTTTATTTAAGTAGGGCAGATCTATCATTTATTAGGTGACTGCAGGAGTGATTGAACTTCTAGGGCTTATTGCTTCCAATTAATTCTGCCCTTCAGTGTATCAGAGCTTTCATCCTAAGAAGATGACTCCCTATTCTTTGCCCCAGTGACCACCCAGTAGACTATTCTTCCAGGGGCTTTATTCTTATCTTACATCGCTTATTCATTTGATTATCAGTAAATATTTACTGAATACCTACTACAAACATACTAGGTGCTGGAGAAATTGGAGGGGAGGGCATAATTACATGATGCCATATCTTGTATGCATGGAAGAGAAACAAAAAATGAGTTATCACTATATAATGTGTGAAGTGCTACAAAAGAGATACATGCAAAAAACATAGGACAACTGAAAATGGACAGTTTCAGAGAAAATGACATTTGAGTTTAATCTTAAGTGTTCATAGGGCAACACTTGGAAGGTGGGAATAAAACATTTATGGAAGAGAAGAGATGTGCTCGAACATAATATACTTAAGAAATGGAATTCATGGGGCACCTGGGTGGCTCAGTCTGTTGGGTGTCTGGCTTTTGATTTTGGCTCAGGTCATGATTTCAGGGTCATGGGATTGAGCCCTGTGTTGGGCTCCAGGTTCAGCAGGGAGTCTGCTTGAGATTCCCTCTCTCTGTCTCTCCCCTCCCCATGCTCATTCACTCTCTCTCTCTTTCTCTTTACCTGTCTCTCAAATCTTTAAATTAATGGAATTCACTTATGGGGGAAATGCCTGAAGGGAGAGGTAAGCCTCAGTTTAAGAAGTCATACTTAGAAGATGAAACTCTGTACCGAAGGAATAGAGACTGGGGCCACTAAGAGAAAAGCCTTCACTAGATTTTGAGAGAAAGATGGAGGATAGTTAAGCCTTCTGACTCCTAACTTGTTCAGCTGGATGGATTGTGGTGTCATACTTTGAGATGGGAAGCACAGGAGGGGGCTCAGTTGAAAGTGTGCATATGTGCTTGTGAGGGAGAAAGTGTATGATGATGAATTCATCTTTGGACATGCTAGTTTTAAATACCTGTGCATTGGGCAGCCCTGGTGGCCCAGCAGTTTAGCACCACCTTCAGCCCAGGGTGTGATCCTGGAGACCCAGGACTGAGTCCCACATCGGGCTCCCTGCATGGAGCTTGCTTCTCCCTCTGCCCCTCTCTCTGTCATGAATAAATAAAAATCTTTAAAAATAAATAAAGAAATAAATACCTGTGGATCCGTTAGGCAGAGCTGTATAGCAGGCAGCTTGCTGCACAGCTATGGAGATGAAGACTGAAGTTTTAGCTAGAGATCATGACCCAAATGTCATACGAATGACAGTGAGTGCCATGGCCCTGGGGTGACATGTGTTGGAAGAACATGTGCTTAAAGTGGAAAGACAAAGTAATGGTATTTATTCAGAAATTATAAAATAATGTAATTTTCATCGAGGAAAGTTATTGAATTCTGTTACAATGACTTCAATTTGGCAAATGGGAAAATACAAGCACATTGTAAACCTTCATGCGGTGAGTGAACACTTACCCCTTGCCAGGCACCAAGACACACACAGGATATATTTATACAAAAGCTATAAAAGTAACTTTCTAAGCAAAATTAAGTCTCACAGAACTATAAATTGTGTTGATTTTTAATTACTGTTTGCTAAAATTCAGGAGAAATAAGCTTCCAGTTCTGATGTAGCAACAGGAGGAGAGGCTATGTAAGCAAGTTATTTCGTCCTTGGAAAAGCTGAACCAATGTGGAATAGTTCTTGGCTTCTGATGATGGGTGGGGTGAGATGAAAGCATGAGGACACAGTAAGAGCACTCAAAGACGAGACACCTGTCATATATCCGGCTGGTTTGAAATATGCATTAATATCTGTCTCAGCAGCTTGTCTTATGAAAGCAACTGGGCCAGAAGCACAGTGGAGGGCAACCAATGACCCACAAGTAGTCTCTATATTGCATTTACACTAAGTGCAGGTGCCTGGTATTTGGGAATATCCTTCCTTGGGATCATAGATCAATATGACTACAGGAAGTTGGCAACTTCCTTCTCTGTTCACACTTTCTTGTTAGATAGAAACCTATTAGCAAAATAAATAGAAGTAGATAGCTAAATGGACACACAGACATGTACTGAATATGCAGGAGTCAAGGGGAAAGAAGGATTGGAATAGCACTGCTGCCCTCTTTCCCCATCACCCTGCTCCCAATCTTCTAGCCATCTCTGAAGCCATGTGAGATTTTAATACAGAGAGCTCTTCACACCTAAGCATATTCAAAGGTATTGGATTTTTCTTTGGCTATACTAAAAAGTAATTTGAGGAGAGATAAGCTTGGGCAAGCCAGAAGCATTTGATGAATGTAAAAGGAAGGATTTCAGAGTTATCTGGCCAAAGAATCATTAAAAACAGTGGTCTGTTCATCAGAATAGACCCAGAAAAGCAACCACACTGCCCCCCCTCACCCCGCCCGGCCTTTTCAAAACTTGAATATAGCATAGAAGTAGAAGATTAGGGATATAACCAATGTCTTTGAATTTCAATTACTTAAAAAATAATTAAAATTGATTTCTTATATATTTTATTGTGCCAAGACTTTAGTCATATTTCTGGGCCTCTTCTTAACCATTTTATGAATTAAGGTATGTTGGCGACAGGGTCCTATGCTCATTTCCTTAGTAAATATCAAAACCCTCTTATGTCCTTTAATTCTTGTTAACTCTGTTAAAGTTAAGCTACAAAAGACCAACTGACCATTGAAGGATTGAAATGTTAAAGTACAGGCAAAATTTAGAACATGACAATATGGCTTTATGTATACTTGGCTTAGCACCTTAGAGTAAATAGGCAAATAGTTCTACTGTCTGTTTCAATGGCTGAAAAAAATGAATTAATTTGACATTCTTGTCTACCGTATTTCATTAATTATAAAGTATGGGAATCAAGAGACCCATGTTCTCACGCAGGCCTTTTTATGCCTGTCTCTATGATCTCAATAAGCTACACCTTTTTGAGGTTTTATTTTTCCCATCTCTGAAATGAGATTAGACTCATTTTTTTTTTCAACACTCACATTCTGTGAGTCTATGAACTAGTGTGGGATTCAAGAATCCCTAAGCAAACCTCGGCAGGAAAGAGTGGTGTCACCCTCAGCTCTGGCAGGGCCATAACCATTTGCCACAAAGGATGATGAGATCTGCAGGGTCCAGCAGCTTTTCTGCTCTTGGATGCAAGGAGGTTTGCATTCTAGTTTGAGTCTTGGAAGCCAGGACCCCAGCCCTTGAATCAGGATTCAAGGAAGCACATGCTCCTTTACCAGCCGCTCTTGGTCCTCTGCACCCTGCAACTGGCAGGAGCAAAGACTTCAATCAGATCAACAGGGTCCCTGGTGCCACTGGGCATTATGTGCTTACGTCTCCACACAACACCGCAGCCAAAATCAAATCAGAAAGCCCGGATTGCAGTTGTCAGGGCATCCACCAGCGATCTCTGTGCTGAGTAAATATTGCACTTCCTGTGACACTAACTTGCCAAGATACTCCCAATGCTTTTCTAGCATGAGGGCTCCCAACCAGGAGCTCTGTCCTGAGAGATTGTGGCAAGCTCTGCTACACACCATTTCCCACACCTGTTTTTGTGTCCGTAAATTTGCAATTACTTTTCCTTCAGGCTTAGACTGATTAGAGCATCCGTCTTTCCCCTCCAGTTGTTTCACAGGCAGTTTTAATGTGAATCAGCTCAAAAGCCAGACCAGGTCAAATCTTTAGCTTTTAGCCTCCCCAATGAGCCTAGTTTAAGTTTAAAAAAGAGCCTGGAAGCCTTGCTGCATAATACTGCCTCCTGGCCTCTGAGCCACAAGCCGGGAGAGTTAGTAATGATCACAGTGGAGAATTCATTAAGCTGTCTTAATTGAGGGCTGGGGTGAGAGGGAAGGTAGGGTTCCAAATCTGACCTGCTTGGGCCTGGAGCCTGGAGTGGGAAGATGAGTTACCCTTTGGGAAGCATCTAAGAACTAGAGGCTTAAACATTTTATTTTACCCTCACGGCATCTCTCTAAGATAAGAATTATAATCGGCATTTCACAGATGGCTCAGAGAGGTTAAGTAATTTGCCCAGGGTCACGTATCTATGAGTAGAAGAGTCATGATTAGAATACAGATCTTTCTACAGGCCAGTGATCCTTTTTTTTTTTTTTTTTTTAATTTTTCCTTGTGTGCTAGCCTGCTAAGGAGAAAAACCCAGGCTCAGGGAAGTCCAAGGCAACCTGAAAAATAATTTTGGGAGCCCGCGTCCTATGGTGGCAAGAAGCTGGCTGAAGCCTGTTGCCACAGAGGTGGAGGCAGGAGCAGGGAGAAGGAGCAGAGGGTGAGTCCGGGTGAGTTCTAGGCGGGGAGGGCAGGGAGGGAGCAGCCAGGGGTCAGGCTTTGCAGAGAATTAGCTGAGACCTAAGAGTCTTCATCGAAAAGGCTCGACTTACCTTTCTCTTCCTAGCAGTGAAGACCCTGGAAAGCCAGCCACATGGCTGCTCCCACCTGTCTGCTAAATCTCACAGGCCCTGTACAGTCACAGCCAGGTCCCATGTAAATACATGCATCTTCCCTGACCTTCCTCAAGGACCTCACCCAGGGCCTGGAGATCTGTCTCTTCTCAGCTGCCCTGCTCCTCCATCAGCACCACACCATCTCTCCACAGCTGTCTCTGAGTCCCCGAGGTGAAAACTGAATCTCTTATTGAATTCCCTCAGCTCATTTATCAAGTCCCAACCACATGGTGGTTTCTGTGCAAGCCCTGCACTCCCTCATAGACTCTCAGGTCCTTACGGGTTGAGGCACACATGGCCGAGGGAGCACATATTAGAGGTTTGAGTACATTCCCCTTCCCTCTCTCAGTGGCCTTCATGGAGACCATGCTCAGAAAATATGGGTAAACCTGTCCATCTTAGGCCTGCTGTTTCCTTCTTTCCCTTGGTGGAAGAGCACTGGCCATCCACTGCCTAAGTTTTCATTTAGTGAGCACCAGCTATGTGGACGAGCCGAGTCCTGGAAGACTCTTCCTGTCATGCTGAGACACTGGATGCTCCTCTTGTTGCAGGGTGATATGAATGGGTGTGACATGGTCAGACCTGTTTTTTAGAGAGGTTCTTCTTGATGCAATGTCAAAGAGAATGGAAGGAGCGGAGCCTGGCAGCAGGGAGAGCAGGAGGATGCTGGCAACATTTCAGGCATGAGGTTTTTTTTTTTTTTTTAATTTTTTTATTTATTTATGATAGTCACAGAGAGAGAGAGAGAGAAAGAGAGAGAGAGAGAGAGAGAGAGAGAGAGGCAGAGACACAGGCAGAGGGAGAAGCAGGCTCCATGCACCGGAAGCCCGATGTGGGATTCAATCCCGGGTCTCCAGGATCACGCCCTGGGCCAAAGGCAGGCGCCAAACCGCTGCGCCACCCAGGGATCCCAAGGCATGAGGTGTTAAAGGCTTAAATCAGTCTCTATAACACAGGGAAAAGAACAGAACTGTGGGTCTGTGTTCGTAGACCTTCACGGTCCAAATTTCACTGCCTGATTTTTTACAGCTGATAGTATCTGGCCATTCCTTCATTTCTACTCCATGGGGTTTGACTTTTCTCCTTTGGAGATTAGCCGACATCCTCACCAACACTTATTACTATTTTTTTTTAAAATTCTAACTATCCAAGCAGGTGTGGAGTGAAATCTCACTGTGATTTTAATTTGCATTTTTCTAAGGATTATTGAGGTTTAGTATCTTTCCTTGTGTGGTCCGTTTGCACATCTTCTTTAGATAAATGCCTGTTTATACATTGTACGCTCAATCACATGAGTACACATAAAATAGATTTTATGCATTTGCTTTTTAGATCATGTTGGGAAAAAATAGAGTTATAAACAATAGAGCGATATGAGCTTTTATATATTCCCAGGTATTAAACTTTACTGGAGATTTTTATTTCTTCATATGGTTTCCAGTCTTGTGTGCTTTCATTTCAACCTGAAGGACCTCCTTTAGGATTTCTTATAAGGCAAGGTTAGTGGTAATGAACTTTCATAGCTTTTTATTTATTCCTTAAAAAAAAAAAAAAACTTTGAGAGAAAGAGAGAGCACAGAGGGAGAGGGAGAAGGAGAAATAGACTCCCTGCTGAGCAGAGAGCCCAATGCTGGGCTCAATCTCAGGAGTCTGAGATCATGACCTGAGCTGAAGGCACATGTTTAACCAACTGAGCTACCCAGGGGCCCCTATTTCATTTTTGCCTACATATGTTTTAATTTTTCCTTCATTCTTGGAGCATAGATTGGCTAGATATAGAACTATTTCTTGATAATTTTTTCTCAATACTTTAAATATATCATCATACTGCCTTCCTGTCTCCATAACTTCTGATGAGGAAAACTGGGTGTTAGTTTTACTGAGGATCTCTTGCGCTTGACAAGTCGCAGATTTTTCTCTTGTTGCTTTTAAGATTCTCTTGCTGTCTTTGGCTTTAGCTAGTGTGTCTCGATAGGACTGTCTTTGAGATGATCATATTTGACATTCATTGGTTTTCTTGGATTTGTAGATCTTTGTATTTCATCAAATTTAAAACGTTCCCGGTCATTATTTTAGATACTCTCTCTAATACTGCATGTGTGGTTCCACTTTCCAGTAGAACACAGATCCCTTAGGATCTGTTCACTTTTGTTCGTTCTTTTTTTCTTTCTGTTCCTCAAACACAATAATTTCGATTGTCCTATCTTCAAATTCACTGCATCTTTTGTCTGCCTCCTCCAATCAGCTGTTGAACTTTACTGGATCTTTTTATTTTAGTGATGTTTCTGTGGGGGGTTGAGACCCTGAGGCTGCCGATCCCACTCCTTTGCTAATATGATTCCCAATGCTTTTCTCTAAAGTAAGATTTTACGGAGATGAAACATACCTTCAGAAAGGTGCACAAAGTTTAGGTATAGAGCTTGATAATATCCCACAAAAGAGCCTACTGGTTCAATAAGAAATCAAAGAAATAGGATATTGCTTGCTTTCTAAAGTATTTCCTCTACCAACTTTCACCAACTCTCAAATGTGACAACCCTCTAACTTCTAACAGTGCAGGTTGCTCTATAGTCTTGCTAAGCTTTAGTGTATTATATGTGTTCTTTCATTTCCCACCATATTTTACTCAATGTTATGTTTTAGGGATTCATCTATGAAATTGTGTATAGTTGTATACAATTCATTATTTTTAATTTCTGTATTTTTTTTTTTTACAGCTTTTCCCTTTCTCTTGTAGTGGGCATTTGAATGTGTGCATTTGTTAACTATTTTCACTATTACTGCTGTATGCCTTTTTGTACACATCTTTTCCTGGATAGATGTGCCTATCCTTAAGAGAGAAATATCTAGGTTATAGGGCACATATTAATTTAGCTTTTGTTTTTCCAACTGGTTATACTAAGTGACAAGCCCACCAAAAATAGGTGAAAGCTGCATTGTACCACACCCTCATTAACTCTTCCTAGAGTCTGTGATTTGTTCCTTTTGGCCTTTCTCGTGTGTAAGTTTTGGCTCTCTGTCATTTCACACTAAGACGAGCAGAGTATGGGAGTTCTGAATCTTCCACATCCTTACTATCCATTTTAGTTTTAAATATTGTAGTGGATGTGTAGTGGATCTCACTGTGGTTTTGATTTGTATTTCCATGATGAATAATAGTATTGAAAATGTTTTGATATGATTATTGGTTACTCACATACCTTGCTTTGTGAGCTCCCTTTAAATATTTTACTTGTTACTCAATTGAACCTTTAATATATAAAATATTTAGTTGCATGAGTTATTTATAAATGTTAGATACCAATCTTTTGTCAGATATATTTTTGTGAATTTATTTTCTAGTCTCTGATTCATGTGTTCGTTTTCTTAAGGGTCTTTTCATAACCAGAAGTTGTATATTTTAGTGGAATATAGTTGATAATTTTAATTTTTTTTCATTGTGTGACCTAAGAAATATTGGCGTGCCCCCAAGTCATGAATGTAGCCTTCTATTTTGTTTTCTAAAAACTTCATGAATTTAACTCATGCATTTGATCTTGTATACATTTTAATTTTTATGATACAGTGAGATAAAAGTCAAAGTGTAGACAATTGGTGATATATGAAAAGAATGAACATTTTAGTTTATTTTACATTTCTTTACTAGTAGTATATAAGGACAGATGTATATTTTTGTACATGAATTTTGTATATGGTAATGTTTCTTTTTTTAAAAAAGATTTTATTTATTTATTCATGAAAGACACATAGAGAAGCAGAGATACAGGCAGAGGGAGAGGCAGGCTCCATGCAGGAAGCCCAATGTGGGACTCGATCTCGTATCCCAGGATCACGCCCTGAACCAAAAGCAGATGCTCAACCACTGAGCCGCCCAGGCATCCCATATTGTGATGTTTCTTAAATTCAGTAATCAAGTAATTGTTTTGCAAATTTCTTCGATTTCTCTATGTAAACAATATTACCTAACAGTAAGGAGAATTTTATATATCTCCATTTTTATGCCTTAATACCTATTCTTTCTTTAATATCTCATTTATGTCAGCTATATCTTTTCTGATATTTTATCTAGTTCTATCAATTAAAAGAAAGGAGTGTGAAAATCTTCGAAAATGACTACAGAACAATCTACTTCTTTTAATTACATCAATTTTTTTATTCCTGTGCTTTTAAAAATAAAATTTTTGTCTTCTTGAGTTGACTTTTCAATGATTATGAAATAACCCTCTTCATCTTATTCAAATGTTTTGGTCTAAAATGTATTTTATCTGACACTGATATAGCAATTCTTGCCTTATGCTTACACTTTGCATGAGGTCTCTTCATTATTTATGTTCAACCTATATTTGTTTTTATACTTAAGAAGTGTTGTTGTATGCAAGATATAATGCTTTTTTTTTTTACCAATTTGACCAAATCTCTGTATTTTTTGTTGTATAGTCCAGTAACATTTAAAATAGTTATAGATATGACTGGATATAGTTATACCATTTTATTATTTGATTTCTCTTTGTTGCCAGACATTTTTCTCTCCCCATTCACCATTGCTTAGTTTCTCTTGGGTTATTTAAATATTTTCTAGAATTCCAATTTAAAGTATTTGTTGGCATTTTAGATTTGCCTTTTTTTGGCATTATTTTCCTAACAATTGACATCAATGTTAATATAATAAACTTTTCAATTTAATAGATATACTATGGCACCAGTTCAAATAAACTGTAGAAACCTTGCAATATTGCATAGCCACCTACCCCACCAATACTTTGTTCTAGAGTTTTCATATGTATTTAAATAAGTAAAAAATGAGCACATTGAAATATTATTTTTCTCTACACCTAGGTATAGTTTTCATTTTTATTCAGATTTTATTTTTGGAGTGATGTCAGCAACATGGCTGGATATGATTTCCCTTGTTTGTATCCCCTCTCAACAATAATAGTTTGGCATCATCCATGAATGAAGCTGCTATTATGAGAACTGTGGGATCCAGCACCATATGCTGAGAGACCCACCTACATATGCATTGGATAGTAGCTATACAGATCTTGTCTTAGTTGTGGACCCTGCAGTAGTTCATGAACTGGTTCTTTTACCCTTTAAAGGATGGTCTGGAAGCCCTGGAAAACATTGATGTAGACAATCACTCATGGATGAGAAAGCCTTTGTGATGTCCAGGTCTCCAGAAGAGAACTTCTAGTATTCCACCTGCCAGGAGTGGGGGGTTGGGGGGGGCAAATGGCACTATTCAGTGCAAAGAGAGATCTCAGCCCATGATTTCTCCCTCAAGGGAAAGAGAGAGCATTGATTTGCATGTTAACACTTTAAGTATCTCACTTCATTCTCTTCTTGCTTGCATGATATCTGAGAAATCAGATAGAATGCTTATCTTTTTTCCTCCATAGTTACAGTATCGTATTTTCATCGTCTGGATTCTTTCAAGATTTTTCTTTGTCTTTGATTTTTCTGTAGTTTGTAAATTTTATGCCTAGGTATAATTTTATTGATATTTATCTTGCTTGGTGTTCTCTAATTTTCTTGGATCTATGATTTAGTGCCTGACATTAATTTTGGGGAAAGTCTGTCATTATTATTCCAAATATTTCCTCTTCCTCTTTCCCTTTTTTTTCCTCTGATATTCCCATTATATGTATGTTAGACCTTTTGAAGTCTGTAAGTCTCACAACCCTTAGATAGTCTGCTTTTTTTTTTTTTTTCAAGTCTTACCTTTGCTTTTTGGCTTTTAAGGATTCTAATGATATATCCTCTAGCTCAGAGATTCTTTCCTGAGCCATATCCAGTCTTGTAATAAATCCATCAAAGATATTCTTGATTTCTGTTAGAGTGTCGTTGTCTTTTTTTATCTCTAGCATTTCTTCTTGAATTTTTTTTAAAGGTAACAAAGGCTTTTTTTTTTTTAAATTTCATTTATTTATTCATGAGAGATACACAGAGAGAGAGGCAGAGACACAGGCAGAGGGAGACGCAGACTCCATGCAGGGAGCCGGACATGGGACTCGATCCCGGGACTCCAGGATCATGCCCTGGGCTGAAGGTGGCGCTAAACTGCCAAGCCACCCTGGCTGGCCTTGAATGTTTTTTTAGTATTTCCATTTCTCTACTTACATCGCCCATGTGTTCATGCATGCTGTTTTATCCATTAGAGCCCTTAGTATATTAATCATAGCTGTTTTCAATTCCAAGTCTGATAATTGTACTATCCCTTCTATATCTGGTTCTGATGCTTGCTCTGTCTCTCCAAATCATGTTTTTTGTTTTTGTCTTTTGACATGCTTTGTATTTGTTTCCTGATAGCTGGACATGAAGTGTTGGGTAAAAAGGATTATTGCAAATAGACCTTTAGTATTACGTTGGTGAGGTGTGGGCAGAAGGGAAGTGACCTATAGTTCTATAATTAGGTCTCAGTATTAGTGAGCCTATATTTCTGTGCTGTTAACCTCACAAATGTTTCCTAGGTTTCTCACACACACACCTGAGGTGAGACAAGATGTCTAGAGTGGCCTGGAGTTTGGTATTTCCATTTTCAGGTCAGTTAGGCTCTGATGATATCCCATCCAGTAAGGCTCTCAGGACAGACCTATTCATGAATTATTCAAAATAATTCCTTTTGCTCTCCCCTTATAGGAGCAAGGGGGGAGGTGGATTTTTTTCTCTGATATTTACTGTAGGAATCTTGTCTAGCTTCTAGATGTAAATCTCACAATACTGTAGAAGTCCCACTATGAATGGGTTACCCTGGAGTTTTTAACTCTCAGAGTTGTTCACATTGCCTGCAGCAATTTTTCAATCACGGCTCAGGTTTTCTACCCCGGCACTGATTCCCACAGCAGTTGCTGCTAATGAGTCTATGCTCAGATAGGTCATGACTCCCTGTATTCACCTGTCTATCTCTCCAATTTTGGTGGCAGCAGGTTTCCCTGTATTCTTCTCTCTTAAAGAACCTAGAAGAGTAGTGGATTTTTGTTTGGCTTTTTACTTGCTTGTTGGGATGGAGTGTTAGTTTCCAAACTCCTTCCATGCACAATTGGAAATATTTTTTAAATGGGGAACAGATTAAAGATTACCAGGGTTTAGAGACAATGGAGAGGGGGGCAAGTAGGGGTAATTATAAAAGGGCAATGCAGCATATCCTTGTGGTGTAGAACTGTTCAGTATTTTGATTGTCATGATAGATATGTGAGCCTACACATGTGATAAAGTTGTGTAGAATAAATAAACACAGAAACAATATAGTTTTTACTTGAGCTAGAGATTCCTGTGAGGCAAATTAATAATCAACCATAAATGACTTCCAAGTATTATCTTGTAACTCTAGAATTCTAAGAGTCAGTGGTTCAATGTCTACTACAGAAAGTGAAAAGTAATTTGACATGAAATTATGACAAGGGCCAAAAGTTGAACTGTATGCATATAAGATTATGATTTAAGTATCACAAATGTCTCTAATAGTTTAGGACTATGAGGTTTTTTAATTTATGAAATTATGTCTTCAATGGCCAGCTTACTTTCAGAATGGCTATTGGTATATTCAGGCTATTTTAAAATATATAAATATAATATCTGACATTGCCAGAAATATTATTCTTTATGCCTCCCTTATATTCTATTTTATACAAATCATCTTGCTGATTTCAAATAAAATCTTATATAACTTAAAAGAATCAATATAATTTATATAGGGAAAACATTTACCTGGCATAAAAAGAAGCAGGCAAATGTAATCCAAAATGAGAACAATTCATTCCAATGGACTCCGAACTAACCCAAATGTTAGAATTTGAAGACAAAGGCTTTAAAACAGTTTTTTTATGATTGTATGTTTTATGTTCAAAGAATTAAGTAATGAAATAGGAAATAAAACAAAAACTGAAATAGAACTTACAAAAATGAGAACTACAATGTAGATGAGAAACACACTGGATTCATTAAAAGGAGAAGGAAGGAAAAAAAGCAAAAGGAAGAGCAATGAAGAAAAATGGCAATAGAAACTGTCTACAATGAAATACAAGAAAAAGTTTGAAATGAACAGAATATCAGTTGGGAGAAATCACAGAAGTCGTAATGTGTGTTATAGGAATCCCTGAAGGCGAGGAGAGAAAGGGTGGACAGAAAATAATTTTTGAAGAAATAATGGCTAAAACATTCCAAACTAATGTTAGTTTTATTATATTTACACTGTCAGTATTTTATAACATTCCATTTTCTTTGGCAAACATTAATTCTACATTTTAAAGCTATTAATTCTGTAGTTGAATGTATGAATGCTCTCTACCTGTCTTTTTTGACATTATTTTTGCTTTATTTTCTTGGTCAGCCAAAATGCATCTTCCAGTGACTTGTTTAGAAGGGGACTAAAAGTAATATTTCTGGAATTTTGCACATTCTAAAACGTTATCTGTTTCCTTTATGTTTGAATGACTGTGCATACAATTCTGGAGTCAGACTTTTTTTTTTTTTTTGAGAATTTCTAAGCGTTCAGTTGTCATTTAGCATTGAATATGGTTGTGGAGAAGCCTGAGGTCAACATTATTTTTCTGCTTTTAAGTGACCTGATATTTTTCTGTCCAAAGCTGGATGTAGTAAGATACTTATTTGTGTTGATATTCTGTGTCCTATTTCCATAGGAATGTATTCTAATCCTACCCTGCGAAATGTATTCCTATGGAAATAGGACACAGAATATATTGAATTCTCTATATTAAGACCTTGTTTCTGGAAAGTTTTCTTGAATAATATCTTTAAAAATAGGTCCTATTTTAACATTTTTCTTTAGTTACCTAACTTACACAATTTCTGTATCTTCATTAGCAAATGGAGACAGGCCAGAAGTTGAGAACTGGTTGTATATCCTTTCCACAGATGTCAAAATTTTTGGAAGTTATTGTTGAATTGCTTTTTCTTATTAACTTTCTTATTTTTGGATGATTTTCCATTAGACAACAAGGGAAAGGCTATCTTTCACATACCTGAATTAGAAGTTCTCAAGATAATTTGCAAGTCTTGGGGGAAAAAATCCTGTATTCTTACAAATGCTTCTAGACCACGGGTTTTGCAATGGAAAAGCCAAGATTTTGATGCTTTCATATCCTGGATTTTCTGAGTATCTTGCCTAAGCTTAGAGAAGGCAGGGAATGGCCCTTTAGTCTATGGGTAAAAGGAGATGTAATATCATATAAATACATCTGTTTATACTTTGAAATAATATCTCCATGTGATGTAAAATTGCTTCTCCAAAAGGAGATGAGCAAGAGAGTCTAGGGGAGACAATCTGTCTAGGCCTAATCAAAGGCAGAAAGAGCATCAAGTTGGCTACTTCCATTTAAACATTCACTGAAATGGGGATCTCTGGGTGGCTCAGCGGTTTAGCGCCTGCCTTTGGCCCAGGGCGCGATCCTGGAGTCCCGCATCGAGTCCCACATCGAGTCCCACATCGGGCTCCTGACATGGAACCTGTCTCTCCCTCCTCCTGTGTCTCTGCCTCTCTCTCTCTCTATGTCTACCATAAATAAATAAATCTTTTAAAAAAACAAAATAAACATTCACTGACCTTGCAAGAACAACAGCAACAAAATCAGAGAATTAAAATTTGTAGTAAAGGCTCCAGAGAAATGATGTAATTTTTTTTTTATCTTCCACTGATTTATATTCACAACTTTTCTTTTGGCCTGAAATGCAAGGCCACTTCTGTGACTGCAGAGATCAATTTATCAGAGCAAATGGATAGCTGAATGTATTGTACTGAGCAATCCAAATGGGAGGCTTACTTTGAACATGCATGTGTAGGCGTGTGGAAGCTAATCCTTTGGAACAGTCCTCAAGACCAACTATAATAGACGCTAAAGAATGTGATGATTGATAAAATATGGATGGGGATGGAAAATTTGAGAACGATGCTTAGATGTCTTGTTTGGACATCCGAGTGGATAGTTACATCTTCCAGTGAAATAAAAAATACAGAAGGAGCAGGTTCTGAGAGTGCAAAATAATGAGTATAGCTTTGGACAAGTTAAGTTTTAGGTGTCTGAGGGACATTAAGGTGATGTCCAGTAGGCAGTTGGATATATGGTCTAGTGCTCAAGAGGGAGATGTGGGCTGGAAAGAGATTTGGAAGTCATCAACATCATATCAAGGACTTGTCAAGTGGTAACTCAACTGAAAGCCCCAAGATTCATTTAATATCCAACAGACCAAATAAAATACCAGGAAATTCTTTGTGCAAATGGTGCATTTCTCTCTGAGGAACAGCATTCCTATAGTAGGAAAACTTTAATGTTTTAAAACTCATTGCAGTCCCTCTGTTTTTGATAAGTGATAATACGATCCCTGTCCATGTGCCATAAAAATCTATATATGATGAGGAAAAGTCATGATAGAGATAATAAAAAACATAGTACACAATATTTTAACTTAATGAACCAGCTTAGGGACTTTATCCTGGACTCTGTAATAACTGACATAACCTTTAAGGAAAGGGATTTGTGAGAAAAAGTGGGAAGTAGAAGACTTTAAATATGTGTGTGCGAGAGTGTGTGGTGTGTATTTTTTTTTACTGTAGTGAATATAAATAATATACAATCTACCATTTTAGCCATTTTGAAGTACATTTCATGGCATTAATTATATTAACAATGTGCAACCAACCCTGCTATGGCAAGTCACTACTAAGTAGGTACAGGGTTGGATTAGTTTCACGGCATATATATGTTGTGCCCGAGATTGTGAATCTGAGAAACCACCAAGGAGCCGACACCAATGCAAGTACACGAGGGTTTATTTACAAGCTCGAGCCTGGGTCCAAGTATACCCGACACAGCGGAGCAGGGACTTGGACCCCAAAGTGGGTTACAGCTGGGTTTTTTATGGGCTGGTCTAGGGGATCTTCAGAAGGGGTGGAGGATTTTTTTCCATTCCAATATGGGGGAAAGGGTGGGGGAGTTTCTTAAGATCTGATATGGGATTCCATGCCTAGGACATTCTGCAGTTTTTCCTGTAAAGTTCAGCTCTTATTCCCAGGGACCTAAGATGGCTGTACTTGTGCTAATGCTAAACTTGAGGTGGAATGGCCTTAATTTTTCTCAGCCTCCACAATATACTGAATGGGCCCAGTGTTCCACTTGGCATGAGAATATGATGTTCTGGAACTAGGTAATGATGTATGTATCTGAGGCAGAGGTTTGTCTTGAAAAAGAGCAAGGTAAAGTGGACCTGGAGAGGGCTGAAATCTAACCCTACCCTGCTAAATTTGAGCTCTGCCACCTGTGTAGAAGACATCTCTCAGGGCTTAAATTCACACTCTGTAAAGTGAGATAATAGTATCAAAAGTATAGGATCGTGGTGATGATAAAATCAAACTATGTGTGTAGATGTGTGACTTATCACAAAATGGACATTTGTCCATATGTCCATTTGACATATGTCCATTTATTTCAACTACTAGTCTCTTTATCTGAAGCCTAAAGTAAAATTGGTTTGTGTTGGACATTATCTGTTAAGCAGCTGTCCCCAGGCAGTGCCTTCCCCTTAGGAGTTGGGCCATAGCACCAGGGAAGTGAAAATAGTTGAATAACAATAAGCAGTCAAGTGAATAGCAAAAGCTTACTGTGCTTTAATCGCCTAAGGGCAAGTTCATTTGTAACACAGAATATAATATAAATAGATATTGAAATGTAGCCAAGAGATTTAGGAGGATCTAAAGGACATCCACGGAATTCAGGGAGAAGTTGTCAGAAAGGTGTGTGATTTAATGAGTAAGAAATAGGGATGCTGGGTGGCTCAGTGGTTGAGCGACTGCCTTTGGCTTGAGAGCTGATCCCAGGGTCTGGGATCAAGTCCCACATCAGGATCATTCATGGAGCCTTTTTCTCTCTCTGTCTCTGTCTCTGTCTCCGTGTCTCTCTCTCTCTCGAATAAATAAATAAAATCTTTAAGAAAAATGAGTAAGAGATAATGAGGCTATAGTTGAAAAGTCACATCAGGATCAGGACCATATTGAGGAATTAGGAGAAAGATGAAAGACAGGAAGTGCGGGAGGCAGAAAAAGAGAGAAGGAGAAGAGAGATGCTGATTTCGTCAGATTCACTCATGCCCCATGTCTTCTTTTTCTAGGGAAAGATGCAAAGTTATGTTCATCCAAAACCCAATGACACAAGGCAGAGGGTGCCCTGATTTCAGTTTTCTGGAGACAAAGCTTTAGGAAGGAGGAGTCCTGGGAAGCTGGTGGGGTATGGCTGTGTATTTCAAAGAGATGAAGGGAGAAGGAATGTCACCTGCTGACCAAAATTGGGTCATTATAACTCTGTCAGTGCTTAGAACTAAAAGACTGGATTTTAGATTGTCAGAGAATCAAATTTTCAGTTCATTGTTTATTCACTTACTCATGCATTTATTTGTTAAGCCACAAATAAAATTTGAAACTTAATTTTATGTAAAATCATAGGTATTGTAAAAATTTTTGGTAGGTGTTGGGTGATAGAAAAAATAGGAATGGGGAAACACAAAATTTTAGTGTGAGAGGAAGGGCCTGACACAAATGTAGGAAATTCAAGAAGTTGAATCTATTTTCAGATGTCCCCGAACGTGAAGTCAGTAGGCTTCTTGAGTTTCCCCAAGTGTCCTGTTTTCACATAGGTCGAACTCACTTGAAAATAAGGATCAATTACAAAGCTGAGTTATGAATTCTGTGAAACTTAAGTCATATTTTCTCAAAAACACAATGCTGTGCATGGTAAATAGCTCCAATGTTTTCTCCATAAATACCTCATTAATCCACAATGTGGCAGGGAATAAAACTACCAGTGGTACTACAGGTAAGCAATGTATCCTCCCGTGATGTCTCAAGGGCTCTGGTTTAGAAATGCTGCCTTAATTGGATTATAGTGAAGGTGCATTTAACTGTGGAAATTCAACTAAACATTAAGGGGGAAGTTAGAATAAGACAGCAATAAAGAGAAACTTTTTAAATAGCAAATGTTGGGATCCCTGGGTGGCGCAGCGGTTTGGCGCCTGCCTTTGGCCCAGGGCACGATCCTGGGGACCCGGGATCGAATCCCACATCGGGCTCCCAGTGCATGGAGCCTGCTTCTCCCTCTGCCTATGTCTCTGCGCCTCTCTCTCTCTCTGTGACTATCATAAATAAATAAATAAAAAAAACCTAAAAAAATTGTTTAAAAAAAACATTTAAGAAAAATAGCAAATGTTGATCCCATCTGACATTTAATTCTAAGAGATTATGTCTAGGAGTGAGCAGGAGGCGGTGGCATGACACTCTAGTGCCTTCAGTGGGTCTCACGCCCATGTAGCTACCTTTCATAATGTGATTATGCCAAAAACACCACTAAAAGTAATCCCTGAGCTAAAGGTGCACAGAAAGCTTTTTGAGTTGGGAATGTGGGGAGATGTTTCTCCATGGAAGAGAAACATCCTCCATGGAAGAGTTTCATCTCCTGGGAGCTACATTTGTCTTCAAGATTTATCTCTTGGAAATTATTGGTTTCTTCTTCCATGATAATGAGTTGTCCAATGAGAATATCTCTGTTTCTCCCTAAAGACTCCCACTTTCCTCCACAATGACCCAAATTTCTGGACTCCCAACTCTGGTTTCTTAGCAGAACCATGAAGCTATGGCAACTCTCTGAGCCGTTCTGCGTGTGCTCCCCTTCTCAGCAACAACTGCCACAGGGCAGTGTTGTCCGATTCTTTCCTCTGCCTCCTACCAGGATGCCCCTGCCCCAGTGGGTATAATCACACTACTGCATCTACGTCGTGAGTTTAACAGACATCTGAGGACTGGATGTGAAGAAACCTCCCCCCTTGTAAGTAGGGCCAGCCCTAACCCAGAGGCAGCCCATCCAGTCTTCTTCCTGAAATTTTAGCAACTAAAAGCATTCTGTTTACAATAAGAAAACCGTTCCCCCCCACACACCCTGATTGGAATGTCCCTGAATAGGTTCATGTTGACCCTCCCCAAAATCAACCTGGATGCCATGCGACCAGACTGTTACAGTTGAATGAGAGAAGGGGCAAATATTGGGGGGGATCTTTCTCTAAGAAAACAGCATTATGGATTAACAGCAAAGAATCAAGTAAATGGATGCAGATGGAAGAGATAGAGAACATACTGGAGGTTAATGGTAGCTCTGAAAAGAACAATTTTTATTTGTCCTGAAAATCCAGATAGGTAGTAGCACAGATGTTCAGTAGACTACCCCTAGTCCTCCCCTAAGACCCTCCCACCCCCGTTGTAACTAACCCCCTGAGGGATAACAAAAGAAGTGTGCCATGATAAGGTGAGAGGAAGAATGGGTACAGTCCAGTCAAGGGTATAGAGAGCAACTGAGCTTTTTGCTTTGATTAATGATTCAGTTAGCCTTCCCACCAATATTATTCTGTCTTGAAGAAACCTCCCCCTTGTAAGTAGGGCCAGCCCTAATCAGAGGCAGCCCATCCGTCTTCTTCCTGAAATTTTAGCAACTAAAGCATTCTGTTTACAATAAGAAAACCGTTTCCCCCCCACACCTGATTGGAATGTCCCTGAATAGGTTCATGTTGACCCTCCCCAAAATCAACCTGGATGCCATGCGACTCCCGCGGTTCTTTTGTCTTTAGGAAGTTTCTTTCCTTTTGCCTTTTAAAAGACACCTGTAATTGCTAATCGGGGCTCTTTTCCTCTTCGGAGGCGGAGAGCCCGTTTGCGCAAACGTTCAATAAACCCTCTTGCTAATTGCATCTGCCTGTCTGGGGTCTGAGTCTCTGGGGCGTCCACCGGGCCACGTTGGCACCGTGAGC